>NW_026000229.1:30511457-30542845 GCF_001458135.2 Marmota marmota marmota
ATATATAAAATATTTTCCCTATCCATTCATCAATTGACAGATATCTAGGCTGTTCTATAGTTTGGCTATTGTGAATTATATCAATGTAAACATGGGTATGCATGTATTGCTATAGTATGATAACTTTAATTCTTTAGGACAAATACCAAGGAGTGGTATAATTGAGTCATATGATGGTTCCTTTCCTGGACTTTCCAGGAACCTCCAAACTGATTTCTATAGTGGTTGCTATAATTTACAATCTCACCAACAGTGTTCATATTCTCTCCAGCATTTGTTATTGTTTGTATTCTTGATTACTGCCATTCTAATAGGAGTGAGATGAAATCTCAGTGTAGTTTTGATTTGCATTTCCTTAATACTAAAGATGTTGAACATCTTTTATATATTTGTTGGTCATTTGCATTTCTTCTTTTGAGAAGTGTCTGCTTAGTTCATTTGCCTATTTATTAATTGGGATATTTGTTTTATGGTGTTGTTTTTTTTTTAGTTTTTTATATACTCTTGATATAAATCCTCTGTTGGAAGAGTAGCTGGCAAAGATTTTCTCCCATTCTGAAGGTTCTGCACATTCTTGTTTACTTTACTGTGGCTTTTTAATTTCATGCTATCTCATTTGTTAATAAGCTTTCTTTTGTATTTCCAATATATTATTTCTTGAGCTTTAAGAGTCCTATTGAGGAAGTTGTTACCTGCACCTTTATGTTGGAGTGTTGACCCTATATTTTCTTATAGGTGTTGCATAGTTTCTGATCCAATTCCTGGGTCTTTGATCTATTTCTTAATGTCTTGTAATGCTTCCTTTATTATTATTATTATTTTTTAAATGATTTATTTATTTATTTTAATTAGGTCTATATGACAGAAGAATGCATTTTGATTCATTGTACACAAATGGAGCACAACTTTTCATTTTTCTGGTTGTACATGATGGGGTGTTGCACTATATGTGCAGTCATACATGTACATAGGGTAATGATGTCTATCTCATTCCACCATCTTTCCTGCTCCCATGCCCACTTCTCTCCTCTCCTTCCCCTTTGTCCAATCAAAGTTCTTCCATTTTTTCCCATGCCCCCCCCATTATGGATTAGCATCCATTTATCAGAGAGAAGATTAAGCCTTTAGTTTTGGGGGATTGCCCTTCTTGGCTTAGCATGATATTCTCCAACTCCATCCATTTACCTGCAAATGCCATAATTTTATTCTCTTTTAATACTTAATAATATTACATTGTGTATATATACCACAATTTCTTTATCAATTCATCTATTGAAGGGCATCTAGGTTGCTTCCACATTTAGTTATTGTGAATTGAGCTGCTATGAACATTGATATGACTGTTTCACCATAGTATGCTGATTTTAAGTCCTTTGGGTATAGACTGAGGAAGTGGGATGACTGGGTCAAATGGTGTTTCTATTCCAAGTTTTCCAAGGAATCTCCATACTGCTTTCCAGAGTGGTTGCACCAATTTGCAGTGCCACCAGCAATGTATGAGTGCACCTTTTTCCACACATCTTCACCAGCACTTACTGTTGCTTTGTATTCTTGATAATTGCCATTCTGACCGGAGTGAGATGAAATATTTAAGTAGTTTTGATTTGCATTTCCCTAATTACTAGTGACGTTGAACATTTTTTTATGCATTTGTCGACTGATCTTTGATCCATTTTGAGTTTGTTTTTGTGCAGGTTGAGGGTGAGAGGTAAGGACCTAGGGAAGGGAAGTTTAGACCAAATTTGTAGGTTGAAGTTTTTGATGATTATTTAGACATGAAGGTTGATGTAGAAATAGAAATCAAATATTCTCAGGGACTCCATGAGAATTGTTTGCAATGCAAATATCTCAATGTTTGACTTATTGTAAATAAGTAATAAATTGTAGCTATTTTTATTATGCTGTATGATTTGGAGTGGTATCACTAGAGAAATGGGAATTCTCAACAAAAATAGGAAAAAGACAAGCAACACAATGGAAAAATAGGGCAAATAAAATAGCTACTATGTGTTGCACACTCACCATATGTCAGGCATTTTCAGAGTATTTTGTCCACATTTAGTCATTTAATCATAACAATAATCGTATAAGGTAGGTCACAACACTATTCCTTTTTTTAAATTTTTTCTTTTTCTTTTCTTTTTTTTTTTTTGTGGTGCTAGCTCTGAACTCAGAGCCTTGGGCATGTGAGGCAAGCACTCTACCAACTGAGCTATATCCCCAGCCTATTCCTTTTTTACAGGAAAAAAAAAAAAACAAAAAAAAAAACCTTGGACTTGAGAAAAGTAAGGTATTTTCTTAAGGTAACCAGACAATATGAGGAAGGACCAATTCCAGATCCTGAGCAAAAGAACATTACAAGGCACTAAGAAACATTTTGGGGAAAAAAAATTTAGTCTCAGTATCAAAGACACATAAATTATAATTAACACCATATTTTATTTTCAAATTTCAAACATTGAAAAAAAGGCAAAATGTGAGTAGTAATTAACATTTGAACACTGCTGATAAAAAGTATAAATTCAAGCATTTTTCAGAGCAATTTGACAGTTTGCATCAATGAAGACATGTTCAAACCAGCAGTGTCACTTCTGAGGAAGTAATTAGGACATGCACAAAGATTAAGCAATACAGATCATTGTCATATTATTTATATAACAGGACAAATAAAAATAATTCAATATTTATAAATGGAAAATCATTCAGCTGGATCCATATCATATATTATTATGCATTAATTAAGACTATTTTGAAGAGTAAGTGATGATGTGTGGAAAATATTCTTAATGCTATTAAGTACAGAGAGCAGGATCTGAAGCAGTATGATTAGTGTGACCCCAGGTAAGTTTTGGGGTGAAGATACACACACAAAAAAGGTTGAAAGACACATTCCAAATTATGAATAGTGGTTGTCCTTAAATAGTAAGATTTTGTGCAATTTTTATTTCTTTTTAGTACTTTTTAAATTTTCTAAAAATTTTACAATGAACATTACAAACATTAGAAAAAATGTTCTAAATCCTTGATTAAAAATAATGAAACCATAAAGATGATGTTATAAAATTACCTAGTGAATTTGGTCCATCTAGGTAAAAATGGCAGACAGGAGAAGCCCAAGGAGTGGGTCTTGAGAGTAGGGAGACAGAGGAAGAAAAAAAGGTAAAGAGGGGAGGGATCCAGGGAGAGAGAAAAAGAACACCTTCAGTGCAGGTTTGTAAAAGCTAGAATATAACTATAAGAGTTAATGAGATCACCAAAGAAGGAATCTAGAATGAAGAAGGCTGAGGATTTTAGGGAATGGGAGAAGTCAAAGATAGTATGATGCTCCAGAGTAGTCAGGAGCAGAAGAGAAGGAAATCAGAAGATGAGTGCTTCCCAAGAACAAGGAATGGCAAGTTTCTCCCGGAGAAGACATTAGGGAAATTTAGATGGCAAATGCAATTCAGTCCTGAAATTAAATTCACCTTGGGAAGCAGAATTTTGGTGGACTAGTGAAGCCAGGAGCCAGATGGCAGGGATGAGGCTGAGAGTATGACTGACAGGAAGTGGAGGTGGGCAGAGGAGACCAGGCATCCTGCTAGTAATCCTCAATGTTCCCACTGTCTCCCATGTGCTTAATTCATCTTTCACATTAGTGCATGCAAATCAGACAGTTGTCATTTTTCCCCCATCTTAGCTAGGACCCTTTTGTGAACTCTTCATTTTATAAAAGGCCCTTTCTGTTGAAAAGGCAATTTCCAGTAAGAATGTTTTGAGTTTACCTAGTGACTAATACAGCTTTCCTCTGTAATTGCTGTCAATGAGGAAATCCATATTCTTCTAATTCTACTCCAAGTGTGTAGCAGTCCAGGAAGGTTTGAATATTTTCTCTGGATTTAGTCTGTAAGAGGCCCCAGTTTATCAGAATTATATGGATATAGGAAGACCATAGTTCTGAGTCTCTGAAGAAAGTTTAAAAAACAAACAAACAAACACTAAACAAAACTTAAAACAATTAAATGGAGACTTAATTTATATTTATGTCGCGGTTATGAAGTACATGCACTATCGCACTGGTGACATCCCTTAACCATGAACTGACACCAGGCCGGCTTCTTTGAGCTCCTTTTTCCTAAGGTGTAGTACTCCCTGTTGCAATCCCACAGCACCATCTGGTGGATGACCCAAGAAGCTAAACTTTTGAATTTAGAATTTTCTAACAAAAACAAAATAACTGTTCTGTCCAAAACAAGTAAAACTACCAAAGAAGGATCTGTTGTTCCATAAGAATCAGTTCTCATCCTCTTGCATGACTACCCAGTTAGGAAACCAGATGAAAATGAGAACAACAGAAGATGAATCTTTTAAATCTTAGTATCGTGCTTGATACCAAATAGTAGAACTGTGGGTCTGCCTGGAATCAAAGTGGGATGAAAAGAATCTAGATATGCATCTGAGATCTACAGATCTGGAGAGCAAAGCTTAGATCTCATGCCAAAGTTATGTCACTAAAAGTCACTTTTTTTTTTTTGGTAACAGGGAATTGAAGCCAGGGGTGCTTAACCACTGAGCCACATCCCCAGCCCATTTTTGTATTTTATTTAGAGACAGAGTCTTACAGAGTTGCTTAGGGCCTCATTAAGATGCTGAAGCAGGCTTTGAACTCATGATCCTCCGCCTCAGCCTCCTGGACGTGCTCCACTGCGCCTGGCAAAAGTCACACTCTTTAGGGGGATTGGGAAGTTTTATATATTGTCTTTCTTTCTTCCCTTTAGCTGTAGGTTGGGCAATTCTTAGCCAAGCTTTTGGAGATACTGAGAAATGGCATATTTATGTGATTTAAAACCCACCCTATACTGGTTCATGACCAATTTTATTTATCTTATTTTTTATGTTCATTTCTTTATTTATCTTTAAATGAATTTAAGAATAAAAGTATGAGAGAATATTTTGGTAAAAGACAACCAATATGATTTGCCATTTTGAAATGCTAAAATTACTTCTACAAGTTGGGTGTGTTCCCAAAAAGTAAGCTAAATGACAGTCACCTGCTGACTATTACTATTACCAAGAGTCACTATATCTTTCCTAAAGAGTCACAAAGAATAGATGGATTTTTTACATGGAAATAGACTTTTTTGTGTGTTTTTTTTCTTTTTTCTTTTATTAGAACTTTATAGTTATATGTAGTCATGATCAATTTTTAAAAAGACTGTTTTCACACACATGCTGAATGAGCAAGACTCAGGGTGTACCAATGAAACCAACTAACCATTTTATTCTCCAAATGGCTAGTTCTCTTCCCTGGGATAAATCCTTCTCTTACTCCTGAATAAAACTTGGACTAGGAGCTGGGGTTGTGGCTCAGTGGTTTAGCGCTTGCCTGGCATGTGTGAGGCACTGGGTTCCATCCTCCGCACCATATAAAAATAAATAGTGTCTGTGAGTGGTGACAGTATCATTTTTTAAATACTTGTGTTTCCTGAAGGAGGTAAGACTGAGTAAAGTATCTGCACATAGTCAGTCTATTTGTCCATTGTCACTTATTTTATGTAAAGGAACATGAACCACTGTTTGGGTTTTTTTTTTTCTGTTAATCTCCTCAAAAAGTAATATGCCAGTAACAGGGTTATCTGAAGAAATACAGAAAATTATATTCTTAGAATCCGCCCAGGTATCAGAATCAAAGAAGCTGAGATAAATAAATCATTTTGAAAATATGTTAGAAATAACAGAGGATGGTCAGCCTGTTTGGTTTATTCATTCTTCCTGTAGGCCCACATGCATCGTCCTTGTCCTCAGTGGATTTAAGAACTATGACAATGTATGTTTACGGTGCCTTTGTCTAGTATGAGATAATTGTGTTTATATGGTTTTGTCTCTGTGCCTTCTATTCTTTACCATGAGTCTACCTGTCTGTTTTGGTGCCAATACCATGCCATTTTTGTTACTACAGCCCTGTAGTATAATTTAAGCTCTGGTATTGTGATGCTTCCTGCTTCACTTTTCTTCTAAAGATTGCTTTGGCTATTCTGGGCCTTTTACTTTTCCAAATAAATTTCATGAGTATTTTTTCTATTTCTATGAAGAACATCATTGGAATTTTAGTAGGAATTGCATTAAATCTTTCTAGCTCTTTGGGCTGGGATTGTGGCTCAGCGGTAGAGCGCTTGTCTAGCATGTGCGGGGCCTTAGGTTCGATCCTCAGCACCACATAAAAATAAATAAATAAATAAATAAAGATATTGTGTCCAATGACAACTAAAAAATAAATATTAAAAAAATATTTCTAGCTCTTTTGGTAATATGGCCATTTTGACAATATTATTTCTGCCTATCCAAGAACACGGGAGATCTTTCCATTTTCTAAGGTCTTCTTCAATTTCTTTCTTTAGTGTTCTGTAGTTTTTATTGTAGAGGTCTTTCACCTCTTTTGTTAGATTTGATTCCCAAATATTTTATTTTTTTTTATTTGAGGCTATTGTGAATTGGGTAATTTTCCTAATTTCTTTTTCAGTTGATTCATCACTTATATATAGGACAATAGTTGATTTATGGGTGTTATTTTTATATTCTGCTACCTTTCTGAATTTACTTCGGAGCTCTAGAAGTTTTCTTGTGGAGTTTTTTGGGTCTTCTAAGTACAGAATCATGTCATTGGCAAACAGGGATAGTTTTTGAATTCTTCTTTTCCTGTAGAAAAGATAGCCTCTTCAACAAATGGTGCTAGGAAAGATGGAAATCCATATGTAGCAAAATGAAATTAAATCCCCATCTCTTACCCTGCACAAAACTCAACTCAAAGTGGATCAAGGACATAGGCATTAGACCAGAGACCCTGCACCTAATAGAAGAAAGAGTAGTCTCAAATCTTCATCATGTTGACTTAGAAACCAACTTTCTTAACAAGAAAGTACAAGCAGTAAAATCAAGAATCAACAAATGGGATGGAATCAAACTAAAAAAGCTTCTTCAAAGCAAAGGAAACAATAAAGTATGTGAAGAGAGAGCCTACAGAATGGGAGAAAAATCTTTGCCACCTGCACCTCAGATAGACCATTAATCTCTAAGATATATAAAGAACTCAAAAAATTTAACACACACACACACACACGCACACACAAAAAAAACCTTAGTCAATAAATGAGCAAAGGAAGTGTTCAACATTTCTAGTGGCTAGTGGTTAGAGAAATGCAAAATGAAAACCATACTGAGATGTAATCTCACTCCAGTCAGAATGGAAATTATCAAGAATACAAGTAACAATAAATGTTGGTGAGGATGTGGGGAAAAAGATACACTCATACATTGCTGGTGGGACTGTAAATTGGTGCATCTGGAAAGCAGTATGGAGATTTCTCAGAAAATTTGGAATGGAACCACCATTTGACCCAGTTATCGCACTCCTTGGTGTACACCCAAAGTACTTAAAATCAGCATACTATAGTAACATGGCCACATCAATGTTTATAGTAGCTCAATTTACAATATTAAACTATGGAACCAGCCTAGGTACCCTTCAACAGATGAATGGATAAAGAAAACGTGGTTTATGTACACAATGGGATATTACTCAGCCATAAAGAGAAATGAAATTATGGCATTTGCTGGTAAATGGATGGAATTGGAGACTATCATGCATAGTGAAATAAGCCAATCTCCCCAAACGAAAACTCTGATATTCAGATGCTAACTCACAGTAAGGATGGATATGGAAAAATAGAAATACTTTGGATTAGACTAAAGGGAATGAAGGGAAAGGAGAGGAGTTGGGAGTAGGAAAGTTAGTAGAATGAATCAGACATTACTTTTCTATGTTTATATATATTCATATATGAATACATGACCAATGTAATTCCACATCATGTACAACCAGATATATGGGAAGTTGTACTCCATATATGTATAATATGTCAAAATATATTCTACTGTTATGTATTAAAAAACATAAAAAAGCTACTATGACAGAAAAAGGATAGGATTTTTATAAAGCAAAAAGGGACTTCAAAGATCAGCTGGTGGGGCTGGGGTTGTGGCCCAGCAGCAGAGCACTCGCCTAGCACATGTGAGGCACTGGGTTCGATCCTCAGCACCACATAAAAATAAATAAACAAAATAAAGGTATTGTGTCCAACTACAACTAAAAAAATATTTTAAAAAAGATATCAGTCAGTGCATTGTCTTGGTAAGCAAGGACCTTGCCACGAAGTGGCTTGTTCAGGGTCACAAAGATGGTAGCATAATTGGAACTTGAACTCAGATCTGAGTCTTTGCACAGAATTCTTGTAAATATCCTTATTCTCTTTGCTCTCTCACTGGAAGTGCAATTTTGTTTTTCTTATTTATTTACAACTGAATCTCTTGTCTCTCTCATTATTTCCTCATCTTTACCCCTTAACATCTTCAACCTTAAGAAAAAATAAAATTACAAAAATTGTTCTCTGATATAATTTCTGATTTTGATTTTATTTTTAATTGGATCATGAACGTATAAGATTAAAAACAAAATGAATTACCTTTTTGTAGAATGTAACATGACTTCTCTTGGTTTAACTGGAGGATATATCTCCAAGGGTACTTTGTAGATCTTAGTATATGAGCACTGGCTAGGAAAGAAAGACTATATTTCCAAAAAATGACTCAAGCAATCATTTTTCATTCAATGACTATAAAAACATGCCTTACTATGGGGATTCATGGTAGATTTCACTTCAATAAAATCCAAGTTAATTTCTTAAAGTAAAAATATAGATGTGTTTCAGGGAAACAAGTATTTATTCAACAAGTATTTTTAAGTCCCTTGTAAGTCCCTTATGAGTTTGTCACTCTGACAAGCTGCTGTAGAGAAAACTAAAGGGACAGTATAAAATGGCAATCTAAATATAGACCAAATGTTTTCTTTTGGTGAGAAGGTTGTGTATTTACAGGTATTCTTAACTGAGTTTTACAAGCACACATTCTTGCAAAAGTGTTTATAGAGAAATAATTCCCTTAAATAAAAGTCACATTAATTATGGAATGAGAATATCTGAGATTCCATGAGATGATTATCAATATCAGTATAAGAAACACTGTTACGGGTTCTATAATTTACTGTTTATCAGCTCTATGAATTCTGTAAGATGGGAATGGGTTGCCTTTTAATTAAACGTGATATCCTTTCCAAGACAATACAAGGCATAAAATCTTGCTTCCAAGTTAATGCCATTAAACCATTCCACAAAGACAGTTATCTCTTCTTGCCTCATATTTCCCTTGTAGTAATTGTTTCCAGTGTTGGTTTAAAAATTCTGAGACCCAAGATGCTTTCCCTGGTATTTAATTTAATTTTCCATGCACTCCCTTAAACTTATCACATTTTTTCTTTACTATTCTGAGAGCATAGCTGACATTTTTAATAGTATTCTTATGTATATTAAACTGATATCAAGTGTCTTCTTCATCCCTCAATTCTTCAGGCTATACAAAAGTTCTTTTTTGCCCCCTCATAAGATTTATTGACTCAATCTTTAAATCATTCTAATGACTCTAAGTCATTGTTATGAAACTCAGTCCATTATATTTTTATATTCAAGGCCCTAAATTTGACACCATACTCCAGCCAAATCAAGAATGTTGTTATATGTGGTGGGGAGATAAATTTATAGTCTGTACTGTAAACACAAGCTCTTGTTTTTACATAATAGCAGCAGATTTTCTAACTCATGTAATTTTGAGATGCTGGTGGATGCCTCCACCCCTTATTTATTTTACATGTAAAAATTAGCCTCTTCCCAGTAAAAGCTTCTCAGAAAGGTACCCAGTAAGAACTTTAATATCTTCTGGTAATGATAGCATCACCAGATTTTGATTTTAATGCTTATTAGAGAAATTCATTGGTGGGATTTCAAAGATGGCCATGATTGTACTTACCACTGCTTTATAATAATAGCAATGCCAGGGCAAAAAGGGTGACTAGAGAAAGGGATATTCCAAAGCCCCTATTTTTACCAGCAACTCATCCCCCATGTTTGGAATAGGTTTGGAAAGTTATCTTTTTTCTTCTGAAATATGCGATACAAACACAAGACCTCAAATTCCATCTTCTTGTCAGGTACTATGTTAAGATCTCCTGCATTGAATTCAAGAGATAGTATATAAAATATTTGTCATATCATTAGTCATGACAGTCTATTTTGATTAAAATGTGGGCCAAAATACCTGTCTTGGGACCAAAATTTGTGTTTGGAAATCTTTAGATATAAAACTGAATATTATTTTTCTCATTGATTTATATGAAATATGAAGTATTCCTCATTATTTCTCTCTGAAGAGAGCTGTAAATCTATTGCTGCCTTTTGTTCAATTACCAATTAATATTCTGGAAGTATTTTAACTTTATATAATCTTACCTGATTGGAAATTTGTTATAATTTTTTTTGTATCTCTTCTCACAGCCTGCCACATATTAGAATGCCGCAATGGAATGGCCCAAGATGTCATAAGTACTATTGGGCAGGCTTTTGAACTCCGGTTTAAACAGTACTTGAAAAATCCTTCTTTGAATACTTCTTGTGAAAGGTCAGCCAAGAGTTCTGTGATTATTTGACTTGCTTTCTATTTTAAAAATTAATATATTTTAAAATTGACTAAGGAAATTAGTAATTATTTTCTTATAATTAGGTGCAGTTTCAGTACAAAATTATAGTGACATTTTCTATTTTCTTCCATTCATATTTATAAAGATATCTCCTCTTGTTTTGTAACAAGATTACAGGAGACAATAAAAGTAATAAACAATCAGCCCTGTTTCTCTAGTGTAACAGAAAGCTGTGAATTACATACAATTATAAAATAATAAACATCAACAAGTTCTTTGGATTTTTTTAAACCCCAGATCTCTTATGTAAAAACAAGAACCAAGAACAAAATAATAAGAATCAAATGTCTACTATAGAACTTCTTGCTTGCTAATTTGCGGTATAAATAGATCAGCTTTCACTAAATTGTGGCAGCGGGTGGAACAGGACATGACCCAATGATCTCGTTGTACTATCTAAAGCACAGAAAGTTCAGAATGAAAGCTGAACTCTTTTAGGTCTCTTAGACTCCACAATGTATGGAATGCAGCAAAGCCTCTGGCTTGCAAACACTAGGCTTGGAGATGTCCCTTAATGAGGTAGTCTAGGGTAGCAAATGAGAACCCTTACCAGAAGCCTTGATGCTGAATTTTTCCAGAATAGCACATTGGTCTTAGTGCTATCATTTTGTTTTATGTATAATGAACTCAACAAAACTTTGTGAGTTGTCAGTAGAATCTGCTTGTTCCAAATAGTCTTGATATATTCTTTTTTATAACAAATTTTTATTACTTCTAATTTGAAAGAAAAGTTTATTTGTTTCTTCTTTACCCTGTTTCAGTTTTAAAACCAATTGCATGTTTATATAAATGTACCCACTTACTACATATGGTTCTAATATTTCCTTATGAGTCCCATATATTTGTCTGGATCTGTGAAGACAAGATAACTAGCCATAGTGTTCTTAGTCTTTTTCCATCTTAGTTTAATAAACTGGGCCAGGTCTTCTACCCAAAGAACAATATCTAAATTTTCCTTGAGCAAAACATTTCCAAAATGCAACAATTGAAGCCTGCTGGAGATACCCAGAAAGCCTTTGCATTTTATGACAAAAATGCCTTATATTTAGAGAGTTTATTATCCCTGAGGGGAGACACAAAGCATCACCCTTGGCACTTTTTTTTTTTTTTTGCTTACTCCACTTT
Source organism: Marmota marmota marmota (assembly GCF_001458135.2). NCBI lineage: Eukaryota > Metazoa > Chordata > Mammalia > Rodentia > Sciuridae > Marmota > Marmota marmota. Next base: position 30,523,201 of record NW_026000229.1, read on the forward strand.
GATTGTCTACAAAAACTAAACAACTCAACCATCTGGTTGCTTCCATCCAGATGTTTGCTATCACGTAGCACAGCTATACACTTAAAACACAAATGCAAAGGTTTTCAGGATGATTTGCTTGGTTCTACTCCCTTTGCATCCTTTACATCACTTGAATTCCTGCCCAACCTCTTAGGGTTTCTTTTATTTCTTTCTTTCTTTTTTTTTTCCTTTACAGTGAGGAGGTGCATATTGATGGTCTTTCAGAAGAAAGAGAAGATCATGAATACTACAATGAAATCCCAGGGAAGCAGCCACCTGCAGGTGGCATTTCAGATGTGCGGATCAAAGTTCAAACTACAGAACAAATGGCTTATTGCCCAATACGCTGTGAAAAGTTATGCTATTTAGTAAGTAATGTTTTATTGTTATGGAACCAGCAGCGTAACTATGGCCCTATCACTACAGCATTTCATTTGAGGGTTTCCAAATGCCAATTTAGGGAAAGTCTCATCTTTTTCAAATGGTTGGTGGGAGAGTGAATCATAGTCAGAGCCTGTACCAGATCATTTTTACTCCCAGTCCACCAACCACAGCCTCAGCAGTCTCATATCTCACTTCACTGGAAAGACCAGGCCATCCAACATATTATCCTCAATTTCACCCTTTCCCATCCCCAAGTCTTCCTGTGTTCTCCTTGCTTCTCTTTCTTAGCAACTGTCTCCAAAGCTAATTTTCCACCTGTGTTCTTGATCCAAATCTCTTCAATCTACCCTTGTCCTGTCCATTAATTTCTGTCTCAGTATTTATCCTCTGTCAGTTCTTTCTCTTCTGCAAATAAACTTGGACTCCTACAATCCAACTAATAATGTCCTACCTCTTTCTTACCTTCCTTTCACTCACAAACTTCCGGAAAGAATTGCCTCTGTCTTTGCTTTCCTATCTACATTATACTGTTAGGATTTGAACTCTGCTTGACAACTTGAAAGAAATTACTTTTACAATGATAATCTGCTTTAATTTTAAATCTGTTTTCCTCTCTGTATTTTGCATCTGTCTACAGCATTTGGCATGTTGGCTACCTCTTCTTTTTTAGAGATCTCTTATCTTAGCTTTCAAAGCCCTTCCATCTTGTCATTTTTTTCCCACATTTCTAGTTACTGCCTGTCTACCTTTCTGCTTGCCTGCCTACCTACCTTCCTTTCTCCAACATTTTATTATGAATGTTTCAAATGTACAGAAAAGTTAAAAGAACTATATAGTGAACACTCACATAATCAACATCTGGTTTCTACAATTCACATTTTACTGTATTTGCTTTATCACATGTTGCCGTTTATCGTTCATTGATCCATCTTATTATGAACACATTTCAAAGCAAGTTGTATCTTCTTTTCATCTCTTATTTTCCTCTATCGTCTCTCCTGAAAATCCCAGCCCCACCTTTCTACAATGTAAGCACTCTTTGAGGCTCTGCCCTCGGCTCTCATCTTACCTCTAGCAGGCCACCTGTGCACATACTTCCTCCACCTTCTGTCTTCAGCCCTTATTTACCTCTCCAGCTGTAATGCCAAGTTGTATTACCAAGCTTATTTATATAAAAGTTGAATTTGGCATTTTCTCCTCGATTTCAAACTCAATTCTTGCACTGATTTATTCATATTTATTATGGCATTGCAACTTTTTCATGAATCCATTGTCTTTTGTTTTTATCACATTTTTGGTTCCATATTGACTTTGTTTTCAAGACAAGATTACTCCCATGAAAATGTCTTTTGAAGCTACTTAAAACTTTTTCATTCCTGTTATCCTTTTAAATTCTGGTCCTCTCTTGCCTAGATGGTTCTGAAAGCTCCTTTCCTGTCTCCAGACTCATTCCTCAAACCCTCCTACACAGTATTGCCAGATAAATATTTCTTTTTAAAAAATATTTTTTAGTTGTAGGTGAACACAATATATTTATTTTTTTATGTGGTGCTGAGGATCGAACCCAGTGCCTCACACATGTGAGGCAAATGCTCTGCCACTAGCCACAACCCTAGCCCTCCAGATAAATCTTTCTAAAGCACAGACATTACCCTTCTCAAAGGCATTAGTTGATCCCCATTCCATTGCTGAAGGCAGCTACATATATAGGAATGATTGAAGCCCTTTTATTGGGTGAGATTTTTAAGAATAAGTTTGCTTGGTTAAAAACCTCAGTAGAATAGGGTTCCAGTCTGTCAATTCAAAGTTAGGTGGAATGTTGGCTGCATGGCCCTTGTTTATACAATGTCCTGAAAGTCACTTTCTGTCTGAGACTTTAAGTCCTAAAATGTGAACTCCCAAACAGAAAAGGAAGCACAGAGGACACAGGACATTAGCAGTCTTTATGATCACCCCCCTACACGATCAGACCCACCTCTCTAACTCCAAAGCAATACTATGAAAAGAGTATGCTCTCCCCATCCAGAATCTCAGTTTCTGACCTGACATTTCTTGTGTTAGAAAGTGAAGTTACCTATTATATTCCTCTGGGAGTATTATAAGTATTTTTTCTTTTTAAAATTTATGCATGTGTACATAAATGTTTCACCATTTAAACGCACCAATAAAAATGTGGAAAGAAGAGAGAAAAAGAAAAAGAGAAAAAAAAATAATGTTTCACAATTTGATTTTCATTTAGCCTGGAAACTCCAAGTGCAGCAGTGTATATGAGAACTGTCTGGAACAAAGCAGGGCAATAGGTAGGTACAGAGTCTTTTCCCATCTGCTACCTCCTAATCCCTTTTAAGTCATATGAATGTGTGTGGCCCTTGCTCTTAAAATCTTTATGGAAAAGTCGTGTATATATAACTAAACACACAATCCTTTTGCTGAAGTCTTCCCAGAGAGGCCCAGAATGCACAGATGTATTACTAGAAAGGCTTGTGGTTCCCTCTTGTTCTTGTGTGATCCATCATGCTGATGATTTTGCAATATGGAGTCTATCACTTCTCTGACACTATGAAAACTTTTTTTTCTGGAACGGTGCTGTCTCTGCTCAAAACTCAAGGGATTTTCATTTCAAAGACCAAACAGTAAACTAATATTATGAAAACTGCCTGTCAAATTCTTTAGGATTAAGATAAAACCTTTGTTCCAGGTTGGCAAAGGAAACAAAAGGGTACTTGAAATGTGAGAGTACCAATTAGGGGCCCATCTGCTCCATACTTACCAGGGTACTACATGTTTTTGTTTTATTTATTTGTCTATTTATTTATTTATTTTAGGGTACTACATGTTTTATTGCTGTGTGTGATCATTAATGTTAGGCAAAACTTGTTCACAGTGCAAACAGGACATCAGCCGTCAGATTGGAAATACATTTTCATAAAACAAGTTATATTGCCAGTTAGTCCTTTCATTCTTAAAGTTGTATAAAATATTTATATGGGAAGGAAAGTTTTGCAGCTTTAGAGGGGGAGATGACTGAACAGTATAAATAATGCAGTGGAGGACAGAATTGGATAACCAGATCTAAAGCTAAGGCAGTATTTTAATGTATTTAAAAACATGACTCCTGATTAAAATATCATGGCATTCTTCAAGATTACTTAAAACTCTAAACATAATAATAGGAGATTGCCATCTACAAAGTAGTCACTTCAAGGATATATTTTATATTTATATTTCCTATGCAATTATGCCAGTGCAATCTATTAATTTTATTATTTTTACACAGTGGAGGGACATATGAGGATTTATTGTTTCTAGTGTAACTGATTATCACTCTCTTCCATCCTAAAAAAAAAAAAAAAGGAATAATAAGGGCTGGGGTTGTGGCTCAGAGGTAGAGTTCTTGCCTAGCATGCATGAGGCACTGGGTTCAATCCTTAGCACCACATAACAACAAAATAAAGATATTGTGTTCACCTATAACAAATAAATTAATAAAGGCATAGTAAGCTAAGGCAGTATTTTAACTTATTTAAAAACATGACTCCTGATTAAAATATCATGGCATTCTTCAAGATTACTTAAAACTCTAAACAGATTCTTAATAATATGACTAATCAAGCTAATAATTGTAAATGTGAATGTCTTTTTAAAATTATGCTAAGATCTGTAATTCCTCCTACCCTCTTTCTTTTCCTTCACCCAGGAAATTCTTAACCCAGGGATTTAACAGTTAGGAACATACCATGGATAACCTGTAATATTGTAAAAATCTCCCTGTGCTGAGCTTCCTTGAAAATATTTCTGTGTCCTTTTTAATCTTATTTATATATTCTTCACTTATTCAGCAGTTCATTCAGTGATATTTATTGAAGACTTCTCATGGACCAGGCACTGTGCTAGCTGCTAGGGATAGACAAAACTAGCACTCATGTACTTTGCAGGTTAGTCAGAAAGACACACATGAACAGATGCTAACAAATGTAATGAATGTCACAAAGCCCAAGATGATATGGGAACAAATAGTAGGAAACCTATTTAATCTAGGGAACTACAGAAGGTCTTCCAAAGAAAGTGACAGCAAAATCAAGATCTGAGGGATACGTAGGAATTATCCAGGTACAGTGGAAAAGACAGGGAAAGAAAGGGAGGGAGAGAAAAAGACAGGGAGAAACAGAAAGAATGAAAATGAATAAGCTTCAGAACTAAGTGTGCTGGCACCCGGACTGTGGGCAGAGACAGCATGGGGCAGAGAAGAAAAACGAGTCTTGAACCTGTAACAATATCCTAAGGAACATGAAAGTTTTTACTCCTGCCCAGATACCTCCCTTTTCAGCTTGTTTCCCTCCTCTCCATTAAACAGTCATCATGATCATATCTTTCATCCTCAGTCACCCAGCTTCTGAAGAGAACTCACTGAATGAAAATTATCAACTTCTAGAATTAGTACAGTATTGTAAATCACAATACAACTATTGGAAGAAAGTGTCATGTTTCCCTCCTCTTCCACCCCTCCCCCTTCTTCTCCTCCCCCCTCCCCCTTCTCCTCCTCCCTCTTCCTCCTCCTTCTGTTTCCTCCGCCTTCTCTTCTTGTTCTTCCTTTTCCTCCTCTTCTCCTTCTTCTCCTCCTCCTCCCCTTCTCCCAAGAGCTCTCATCTTGATTTTTATTTTTTACATTTTATTCTTCCTCCAAAAGAATAAATTTATGAAGGAATTAACAGAGGCATCATTTTAACCTTGTTCAAGATTTTTCTTTTTGTAAGTAAAGCTTAGTTATAGAATCCAAAATTGATCGTTTTTTATTATCTTGGTTTTATTTCTTACTTAAACCAACAGTGTAACTTCTTATGTCATATGTGGCATTTATATGCCCTAAGCCACCATAAGCAGATCCAAACACACAAGTAGTCTTTATAATAAAAGTTTGTTTAGACCTGGGATATTTTTCCATAGAAATAATTTTAGCAATGATGCCTCTTACACAATTACACTACATGATACTATTCTGGTTTGCTTAAACTGGAGCATAAATGTATATTTCATTATGAAAAATACAGTTAAAATTCTGTTACTGCCTTTCATCATGGTGGCTCTATGGTAATGATTAACTGCGAACCTTGCAGAGTCTTGGGGAAATGAGAGATGGTGTTTGTAATTGAAAAAAGTCCTCCACTAGATATATTCTTCCACGATTAGTCCCTGAACTACAACATTGTTTTTGATGAGGAATCATAATATTAGAAAGCCTTCTTGCCAAATCTTAGCCACTAGCTGGGTGCAGTGACACGCCTGGAATCACAACAATTTGGGAGGCTGAGGAAGAGGATTGCAAATTTGAGACCAGCCTCAGCAATTTAGTGAGTCCCTGAGCAACAAGACCCTGTTTCAAAACAAAAAGCAAAGCAAAACAAAATAAAATGGGCTGGGGATATGGCTCAGTGGTAAGGGCCGCTGGGTTCAATCACTGGTACCAAAAAACAAACAAACAAAAAAACCAATCTTGGCCACTAAAATCCTGGTGGGATAGAGGAATTCAACCCATGCTCCAGAGGCTACAAGAAAGGTCCCTTCTATTGTGGCAAAAGGCATTTTCCTACTGTAATGTCCTTTCATCCCTAGATAACCATAAGTCAGGTTCACATTTCAGGTTTATATCACCTTCCTGTGACTCCTGGGCATGTGTTTAAAAAGTGATTTGAAATTCTTGACCAACGAGCAAATTAGCCAGTTGCCAGAACAGCAAATATATAGTTTTTATGGCATTTTCCAGAGCTGCATTTGTAAGCATTTGAGAGACACCTATATAAATATTTTTAATAAGGTTTGAATTTTTCCTCCCAAGACATTTATTTATTCAAATATTGACTTAAAACTTGAATTTTGGGAGTATTATAAATATTGCAATAGGTTATTGAAGGATTTAATTGTATTTGTTCTAAACACAGAAATAATCTCTATCCTTAGCACTAAATTTTTTCCGCATGGAAAAAAATAATTAGCAAAGTATAATAATGTTTCCCAAACCTTCAAGTTAAATGGAAATGTTGATATTCTAAATCAAAATGGTGTTAAAGTTCCATAAACCTTAAGGGCTTACACTTGAAAATTTTGTTACAGTACATATATGGTGTATATATTTATTTTCTGCCACAAATCTTCTCTTAGGCAGGTTGAATAGGTTTTCAGAGTAATATTTGGCACAGAGAGCTTTTGGAATGCATAATGGTTGGCATATGTGACTAAGCTCTCATCAACCATATACTTTAGCCTAGAATGATGTTAAATTTGGGTACTGGGTGGGGTGCCTTTTTTAAAAATTTAAGACAACATTGCCAACTTCAGTATGATGTTGCATTTTTTAAAAAAAGCAATGGTAGTTTTCAGGAGAGACTGTATACAGACATCAAGGCTTCTGTGTAATCCTTCTGAATGGTAAATTTGATGTGTTCAACTCAGGCTAATACTTTGGGAAGAAGCAGATATGTTAAAGGTTGATTCAGGATCCTCAGAACATGATGGGGTAAAATATGCTAAGATAGGAAAACAGAATAGACATTCAGTCATTTGTTCATTTAGCTATTTTTCTTCTGAGTAATAAACAGGTAATGAAGATGCAAGATCTACTTAAAAAAATTTTTGTTCTAGTCTTTCTTCTTTAGGACTCAAGGAATTTGTGACCTGGAGGGGAAAGATAGACAAGTAAACAGATAAAATATATTATGGAGTGGCATCTAACCCAACTTGAAGGAAGGAAGAACTCAGGAGAAAGCTTTCTGAAGGTTCAGGTTTTAAATAGTTTCAGGGCAGAGTTGTACAGGACAAACAGGAGTTAAAGAATGGGGAGGGTTATTGCAGTAAGAGATAAATATCATGTATAGGGGCTTAGCATCTATGAATAAATAAACAGCGGAGCACTATGATAACTATTTATTGATTGCCTACCAAAAGGCAAAGTCTATGTTCAGTGTCTCACTAACATTAGTTCCTTTAATCCTCATGACTCTAGTTTAAAGATATGAAAACTGAATCTTGGTGGGTGTGGGGTATGGGGTGGGGTTACTTAACTTGCTTCAGGCCACACAGTAAGAGGTACCACAGGGGTGTGAAACAGGTTCATATGAATTTAGAATATTTGGTCATATTCTAATTTCAATAATTTTTTATGAGCAGCAACTCCTAAACAAATGATTATTCAATCATTTGTTATAAATACATATGCCAGTGTATTATGCAGACATTATAAAATACACATAGAATACTTTGAAGTTGGAATTTATGGTAAACAGTTTTCTAACAGTCTTGCTAATCAGAACAACTAGATGCTATCATTAGATAACATTTTGAGACCCAGTATGCATTTAGAGCATTTACTGATAAAGAAAATAGATGTAGATCTTCATTTTAAATCTTGGTAATTTTAACTTTTGGGGACCAAAGTCTCACCTGATTATATTGTTATTATTCATAACCTCATAATGCAACCAAGAAGAAGTTTGTACTAAGAGTAAAAGATTGATCTTCAATCCTTGATTTCTTTGCAGTGATCTTTTAGTCACTTTCCATTTGTGAAAGTAAATTTAGTTTAAAGTAGATAATACAACTCATAAATCCTCTTAACCAAGCAAATGGAAACTGTAATATGTTGCAAAATACACAAACAAAAGAGGTGCTCTGTTGACCTCTCTCCCTACAGAAACCCCACTCCTCTCTCAGGAGATCCTACATATGAAGTATACCACTTGACCAGATAGCATGAAACAGCTGACAAACAGAAAAGGAGTAAAGGAGGAGCAGGTAGTAAGAATGTAATCTGGCTGGGCTTCCCCTACTTGGTGTACTCTTAAGTTTCTATACTGTCAGTTAACAGAATCATAGCACTTAACTCACCATGAGGTGTGGTCCACTATGCGTCAGATTTGTTGTAGGGGATAGATGAGACAAGGCACTGAAGATAGCAGGAAATATTATTTGGCTGCAGCCAGGTTCAGAGTGTACAGCTTTCACTGTAATCAATTAATCCCCTGAATCCCAAGTTCAGGTAGTTTCAGAACTTTATGCCCGGAATGGAAGGGGAGGGGCTCAGAAGTTCATAGTCAGCAGAAGTTCACATAAAAGCAGCTTTTTCTTTCACTGTTTTGGGCAAGTTAACCCTTCAAGGACAACACCTGAGAAGAGGAGAGCTGCTTCTCCCCTTTCTTTCCTCCCCCTGCCAGCTGTTACTGTGGAGCCCAATTGGTAACTTATTTTATCTTAGAAATGTAGACATCTCTCTGAAGCTCCAGCTCATGGCCAGAGCCCTTGTTAAAGGATTTGTCTTTTTATTATCATATTTTGCATTTGCAAGCACACTTTTACAAACTACTATATTGGATAAGTGTTTGTGAAAAACTAGTAAAGGGGTGTTCAGCACCTGCAGTGCTGATTTCTCCCAGGTCACTAAAATAGAGCAACAGGAAAATAGGAAATTTACCTACATTGAACTTTTGTAGAGACTCTTTTCTGGTAGTCTTAAAATCAATTATGGTGAAGATTTCTGAAGAAGCTTAGTTAAGATTTTCTGTGGAAGAAGGGGTGTCACTACAGGTCCTCAGAGGAGTTCAGTGACTGAAGCAATAAAGAACTAATGCTGTTTTATGGCAAAGCAATGGAATGTCACTACTTCATGTGCACCTCATGGGATAGTACATTTAGCTAAGATTTAAGCATATTTGTTTAAACAGAAAAGCAAAATATCCTATCCTGGCATTCTTAGTAAAGAACTATCTGGATGCCACAGAGTACTTCACGCCATCAGGTAGTGCTAATGTCCATGAATTCAGTATTATATGCCAGGTATGTGCAGGGTGACAGCTGTGAACAAAGCAGAAGTCATCCCTGTTTTCATAGAGCATATGGTTGAGATGTGTGCAGAACTCCAACAATTAATAACAAATAAAAAATGAATTGTTCTTGTGGTATGGGCTTCAGTGGTTAAGCACAAAATACTAGGAAAGAAGAGATCCAATCTAGTTTGAAGGGTCAGTGAATGCTTTCCTGAAGAAAGGAGTTTAAACTGACATCTGAAGGGCAAGAGTGATGGATAAGGGGAGAGAAGAGCATGTCAATCAGAGAAGAGGGGCCTTACTATGGAGACCATACTGCAAGGTCAGTGTGACCCCAAGCAGAGATCTGGAAGGAGAAAGGAGGAAGGGGAGCCAAGTACAATAAAACAGGGTTTACGGCTTGTCAAAGAGTGTGGGAAGCAATCAGAAGGTTTTTAAACTGAGAAATATGTCCAGATTTGCAGTTTAAAACATAATTGTAGGCACTATGTATAAAATAGAGTGGACAGGAAGAGAATAGCTTAAGAGGGAATAAGGAGATAACCTGAAGGTAGAGTCCTATCCATTGAATAACAGAATGAAATATTGCAATTGGTGCAAGGCTGAGGTTGGCAAGAGAAAACTTTGAGAGTAAAACCGATACCAAACTTCCCATACTTAAGAATTTTAATTTATTAATTCATTTATTATTTTAAAAATATACTTAGTTCACAAGAAGTAAGAATTTTGAATTAAGTAATGAAGCTTTTGAAAAGGAGTTTAATAAATAGATATTCAGATTTTACATAATATGTGTGTTTTTCTGATTGCTATGCTACTACTACAGCCAAGCCATGGATTGGAACTGTTTGCTGAGACAATTGCAACCCCACCCCTCTTGTTTTTTCTCCAGCCATTCCTCTTCAGAATCTTTTTGCTTATCTTTGGTCTGCTTTGGGGATAATGGGTCAGCTGATGGACAAGGCAGAGAAGGAAAGGAAGGCCAGAGAAAAAGTGTCTTTTCCTTGAAGATTGGTGCATGTCTTGATTTTATGAGTGAGACCCTAAAAATCAGTGTTCAGTTTTTGTTTAGAGTAGGCATGACTTAATAGCTTCCTGTCATTTCTCTACTTAAACATGATTTACTGTTACCAAAAATATAATGAATTGATCACTGCTAATCACTATAGGTAATGCCCAGGAGAAAGGGGTGCACTGTCAGCGAGATGCCTCGTTAATGAAGCACACATGTCGAGTGGATCTTTTTGATGACCCTTGCTACATCAATACGCAGGCTCTTCAAAGTACATTCAGCTCTGCTCAGAATCAAAACCCATTTCAGCCACTGGGGAGCTCATGGCACTATGGAAGTAAGTATCTACTCATTGTCTGTTTGGTTTCCTGGGGGCCATGCTAATGAATTACAAACCGTGTATCTGAAAACAACAGAACTCTTCTCTCACAGTTATGGAGCCCAGAATTCAGGTCTTGTATGCTGAGCTTTGAAGTGTTCTCTTCCCTATATGGATCTGATTAAAGACCTTGCCCCGTTTACTCCCATTGGTTACCCTATTTTACCTGATTAGAATACTGTCCATTAGAATACTGTTTCCTCCCATTGGTTACTTTAGAATACTGTCTACTTTATCCCCATTGGTTATTTTAGAATACTGAACCTGTGGAGGGAATTGCCATGGTCATGGGACTCATCTCCCTGTCTTGTCCTCCAGTGGCATTTTTCTTATACCCTGCCTCTGCCATCTTGGTGTCCCCGAACTCCTGCTTAACATTTCTGCTTAACATTTTCCCCTGAGAGATATAATCTCAAAATTCTTTTTGGGTGGCTGAGAAGCTGAGATCTTCTTACAGCTGCTTCAGGCTGACAGTGGACTGTTGTTCCTCTCTGTTTGGGATTCACAGAACTCTTGCCCTGTCTGGTCAAGAGGAGACAGCGGAATGCCTGGGTCCATTTGTGGGATCAGTTTGTAGCCTTGTTGTAGTACCAGCTGGAGTTTGATTGCCTTTAAGTGAGAGGAGAGAAGTCTCATTAGGTAGGTTTAATAGGCAGGGTCCAAATAACAAAATCAAAAGGAGTATTAAAAGGGGTCCTGCCAAGGATAGTAACCAAGACATCCAGTTCTATAATTTTGACTATGACTATGACTTTGTGACTTTACTTTCAAATTTTGGAGGCTTGGTATGTTAATTTCTTTGCTGCACCCATAATTATCTCAGATTGATTTGCATAAAAGCCACATTCTTCTTCCAGTAAGAGACATAATCTCCCTTTCCCAGCAGTTAACAAATCTAGTCCCATTCTGTTTTGGAGAGTGACTGCTGCTAATGAATCTGATTTTGAAGGGAATTATGCTTTTCACTATTTCAACTAGGCCACGGGAAAGATCTTTAGACAAGCTCTGAAAATTAAAAGGGAGGTGGTTAGCCCCTCTACCCCTGTGCCAGTTGGCTGCTGGCAATTCTTGATGTTCCTTGGCTTGGATGCACTCCATTCTAATTTTGCTTTGGTCTTCACATGGCCTTCCCCTGTGTCTCTGTTTCAGATCTTTCCTTTCTTGTAGACAACAATCACTAGATTTAGAGTGAAATGAGATGATTGTGTGAAATAAGATCAGCTCATCTTAAGATCCTGGATTTAATGATATTTTCAAAGACCCGTTTGCTAAATTAGATCACATTCATAGGCATCCAGGATTAGAATTTGAAATTATTTTTTGGGGACATTATCTAACTCATTATACTGTCTCTTGTTTTTAAAGAAGACTATTTCCTTGACTTCATTTTTAAGGGGTTGTAAAGTTTTTTCTTAAGTTCCTCCCCATGGTTAATAATAGATTAGAACTTTATGGAAAAATTTTGGGTTTCAGGTTTTGAGAACATTAGTTTTGAATATTCTTTCAAATACTTTGAAATTATTCTCATTTTTTGGTTTCTGTAATGTGTTTTTACTCAAGGAAGGATTGTCAAAACTAGAATTTTGAATTTGTTTATTTGCATGAGGTACAATGGATACCATTTATGGTCTGTTTAGTGATGTCATTTATATTATTTTAAAAAAATCCTTGATAAGTCATCTCTATAGCACTAAAATGAGCTGGCTCCTTTCTTCAACCATATACTGTAGGTAAAATGTAATAAGACAAATATCAGTTTGCTGATAAATTGCTACCAGGAGCAAATGCATAAACAAGAACATAAATAAAAGCAAAATAAACCAGACACCTACAATCAACTGAAAAATAAATAAACAAAAACTTTTTTCATAAAATATTGAAGCTTGTTGGTTTTGGAGATTGGCTTGATGTCAAATTTGGTTTGCTCCAAAACTAGAGAACCAGTCCCTGAGAAAGTCCTTTCACTAGCCCAGGAAGTATCTCCAGAACTGCCAAAAGCAAATTTCCAGCTAGTGTGGCTGCAATGGTAAGAAAAAATTTAAAAGGAGATTTTGTTGAGCCTGAACTTCAACAGACTACCTTAACTCTCTAGACAAAGAGAGTTCTTATTGCCAGCCAGGTGGCAAGCAGTTTGTCTTTTTGCACACTTTCTTAGATCACTTTTGGCATCCAACCCAACCAAGTAGGGTTCTCTGGAAGCAGACACTAAGATGGACCTTGGCATGCAAGGTTTTTATGGGGATCAATATCAGAAAGCAAAGAGGAGAAGAAGGAGAAACTGGGCAGAGGGGAAAGCAGAACTGTAGAAGTATAGGCCTAATAAAGCCTTAGCCAGCCTGTGTGTTTTGTCAGAATTGTCCTACATTGAGCCTAAATGGCTGGGACTTTATAACCCCATGTATCTCAGTCTGGATGTGTACCACTCTAAGGAAGATAAAGCCTTGGGGCTGCTGAGACGGACCCTGGAGGGCTGGTTAGCTGGTAGCTTACTTCTACATGGGAGCAATTGGTTCTTCCTTGAAGGGGAATCTAGGCAGTATATCTCTGTCCACCACAGAGGGCATCTTGTAAGATGGATGATGGGAAGTGAAATGAATTCAGATTTCTACAGTAAGTTCACTTGATTGTCCCACATATAATATCTTGGGTGGATAAGATAATATTTGTTATAGGGTTGGTTTTAAAAGTAGCTTTATGAGAGATGTACGTTTGATAGAGACACAACATATCAGAAAACTTATTTAGAGAGTTGTCCAAATTAGGTGATCTGGGGTATTCTTTGATTCAGAACTCTACTTTCTTTATAATTGAGTCTTTGGTATTAAAAATACTTAGAATCTAAGCAAAGAAATTTTTTTTGTGTCATAGATAATTAAGTAATATGAAAAGGCAGAAATAATTCAAAACAAAATTTCTACCAATAGTTGAAAATAAATAAGGCCTTCCTTGTCTGAAATTGCAATGTCAAGGTATATTTTCCCTGAAGAGCTTCTTTTTCACCTTTTCTTATTCTCCCTACTTTAGTAGCAGCATGTTTAATAATTTAGACCTCCAGTACTTTCTTGTTCTTTGTTTCCTATTAGAATGTAATGTACCATGACCTCCTGGGCTTCTTGTTGCTCTCTTGAGGTAAATTTCAGCCTTCTGTGACTCCCTCCAAAAAAATTAAATCCAACTCCAAAAGCATCAATAAAGTTGATTTAAGAAAATTTTAGGAGAACATGGGATGAGGTAACTTCATGCATATTTTTCTATAAAATGTTGTAAATGAATCTTTAATCTTTCCTCCATAATATTTCTTCCTGTTTCCTTCCTTCCTCACTCTTTAGCTATTTTAGGCATATTTAGCCTCTTTTATCCAGACAAAAACTTACTGATCTATGAAGAACTAAAAACAAAACAAAAATCCATAGTTATGAACCTGTTATTGTCCATGCATGCTCTCAGGGCTCTTCAACTCATCCTGTCACACTATCAATATAAGAAAAGTTCTGACACATGTTTATTCTTACTGATCATGGCAGAAGGGCATCTTTCATTCTTGAACTGATTTTCTGTCTCTATATTATTAATTTCAGTCTAAGCTGCCATAAGCAGGAAATGCCTCAAAATGCTCATATAAAAAAGACCAACATTTTATTTCTTTTACCCATTGGTTCAAAGACTGGGATATAGGGCTGGTATAAGGTTACATTGCTGTTCTTGACATCTAGCTTCCATCTGTGGTCTAAGGTGGTTGTTTGGATTCTCACATTTGTATTCAGCCAGTGGAAGAGAGACAGGCAAGAAGAGTGCTGTATATTCCTTTGAAGGATATGACCCAGAAGTGGTGGATATTATTCATTCTCACTGGTAGAACTTGTTGTTATACCCACCTGCAAGGGGAAGCTAGAAAAGTTACCCTAGCTGGGTGCCTAGCTAAAACTTTGGAGTTCTGTAATGTAATGAAAGGGAAGATAGACATTGTTAGACAAGTAATTGTCTCTGCTATGGTATATTTCTGCCTCTCAAATATGAACTTTTATTTTTTCATATAACATTGTGCCCTCTTCCCAAGGGAGATCCACAAATACCCATCCATTTATAGCATCCAAGATTGGATAGGTAGCCCTATTATCTGCCAAGTTATCTGCCCTCCTTTACACCCAAACTTAATAGTGGAAAAGGGATAAGATAACTGTACTAGAAACACACATTTGCAAAGGGAAGATTGTAGCAGCAAGTCATTGCAACTTCCAAATCCTGCCAGCAGTGGAAGCTCCTTGAACTAGAAGTGGAGAATGTGGTTTGCTTGGACCCTGGCTCAGCTATTTGAGAGGACTTTGTTATCATGGATCTAGACTGTGCCCTTTTCGTTGACCCTGCTATTATCTTCTACATGTACACCTAAAGTAAGTGTTGGAGAATGTGCTTTTCCTGGAGGCTCTACCACTTTTGCAGCCTGTATCAGTTTGCTGTCAAATTGCTACCAGGAGCAAATGCTTAAACAGGAACATAAATAAATATGTTTTGTGTTGGTAGAGGCATATATGAGGCATTGTGATTTCTTTGGCAATGTGATTTACTCAAGAACTTAGTAGGATTCTACTTTATTTGATTAGAGTCCTTACCATGTGAAGTTTTACATAATATTCCTTTATTGTCCTTTTATTACCTAAAGGACATGTAGTAATATCCCTTCTCTCATTCCCATTATTGGCAATTTTCTCCTTTTTTACTTGATAAGCCTTCTTTTAGGTTAATTAACTTATTGATATTTTCAAAGTACCCAGGTTTGGGTTTAATTTTCTCTTTTGTTTTCTATTTCATTGATTTCTATTTTTATCTTTATTATGTCTTCCTTTTGCTCTCTTTGGATTAAATTTTCTCATCTTTATCCACCTTCTACTACATTTTCTTCTAGAGACTTTACAGTTTTATTTCCATAATAAAACATTTATTCCACTTAACCCTATATAATTTATGTCAGATAGAGGGTATAACTTAATTTTATCCAGTTTAATCAGTTTTTCAAACACTGTTGATTAAATAATCTCTTCTTTTCCTCCATGCTAGGCTCTGCTTATCTACATAAATCAATTTATGGGCTTTTCATTGCACTTTTTCTATTGGGTCACTTATCTGTTCTATATCAGTATATGATTTGCCATGTGCTAATTGCTATGTCTTTGTAATATGTCTTAATAGACATGTAATTCTTTCTTTATAAATAATTTTCTTTGAATACTCACTCAACCTTTTGCTTATGCTTAACCTTTTTTGTTGACATTTTCTGCCAAATTTTCAGACAATTTTTAAGTAAATATATTTTTCTTATCAATTATGCAAATAAATTCCAATTTTATAATCTTCATCAAATAAATTCCCATTGCACATTTTTTATGTGCCCAGGAATCCATACTAACAAGCCATATATGGTCAATTTTTATTATTTATATGTTTTCATTACTTACATACTTGAGAATTAGCTTATCTGCTAAAATTTCATGGTTACCCCAAAATTAGTGATCTGAGTACTTTCATAGTCATTGACAGATGTGCACAGAGCAACAAAAAAATGAGTCATATAAATGCCACATTCCCAGATAAGGTAAGATAAAGAAAAGCTCTTCCTTCTTGTTCACTTCTCATACTGTAAACAAGTGTTCTTTTGTGGTGTATTTAGTGTCATGTTTTGCACATTTGTGCTATTTCTTGGTAATTTCATTGTTTAAAATGTTCCCCAAGCATAGTACTGAAAAACTGTGTAGTGTTTATAAGTGCAAAAAATTTATAATTTGACCAGTGTAACTCCACATCATGTATAACCACAAGAATGGGTAGTTATACTCCATGTATGTGTGATATATCAAAGCATGTTCTAGGGACTGGGGTTGTGGCTCAGTGGTAGTGCACTTGCCTAGCACATGTGAGGCACTGGGTTCAATCCTCAGGACCACATAAAAAAAATAAACAAATAAAACAAAGGTATTGTGTCCATTTATGATTAAAAGTGTTCTTTTTTTTTTTAAAGACACATTCTACTATCAAGTATAACTAAAAAGAATAAATTAAAAAAAAGAAGTAACTTGCCTAAAATTTAGTCAGGAGTCACCAAGGTGATCTTGGTTGATAAAAATACATGTAAATTAAAATAGAATGATAATCCAAGTTTTCAAAGGGGATATTATCCCATATCCTTGTAGTGTATGAGAGTCAATAATTATAATTTTTAGCTACTCTGACAAGTATATAATGATATCTCATCGCATGTTTTGTGGTAATTTCCCAGATTTGCAGTGAAGTTGAACAACTTTATGAGCATCTAATTTAGTGTACTTTTTAAGTAGCTTGTCTATCTTTTTTAAAATTACAGTATTACTCATATATCCTGTATGTGTCAATTATGTATCCTATAAATATATTTCCCATTCTGTGAAAAAAAAAAAAGCTTGTGATGTGTTTTAGATAAACATTGACCAGGCATGAATTTTAGCGAGTTCAGTGTTAATCAAGATATATATTAAACAACTTGTCTTTAAATAGAAACCCACACAAAATAAGATTGTGTATTGACTGATTGATAAAAATGTTGTGACCTGAAGCTTGTAGGAACATAAACTCTAAAGAGTAATGCACTTCCCTTAGGAGTTAATGGTTGCTTTCACTACTTCAGTGTTTGTGGCTACTTTATAAAACATAACTTGTGCAAATACCCAGAATCCACTGTATTTACAGTTCTCTTTAATAGGAAATGGAGTCATCATGACATGTTGTAGTGAGAAAAGGGTAGGCTTCAGAAAATTGAGGATTCGTCCCAGCCCTGATACTCTTCTCATATGCTGTTATCCTTCTTCTGATTACATCCTTAGTTATGTGGCTATTCTGACTTTTACATACATTTTACTCTATAGACAGGTTTTTTAAAACAATTCAAAAGTAATACAAATGCTCACAGAAGAAATTAAAATGATAAAGAATAGTATAAAATGAAAAGAATAAAGATTCTTTCTTGTGCCCCAGCACTTCATCTGAATCTCTAGATGTTAACGACTTCTTTCTGATTACTTTCAGAATGTTAATGCATAGTTAAGTATCTACTTCCCTAGCTCAATTTTCTTTAAAAAATAAATGAAAGTTACAACTCCCTTCTCTATTTGCTCATTTTAACTTCTTATTTTAGAAATTTGTCTGTATTAGCACATTATCTCCTTTATTATTTCCCATTTCTCTATAGATATAGTCTATTACTACATCAAAACAATTAATATAATTATTCCTCTGTTGGCAGACATCTCAGTTTTCCCAGTTCTTTGGTAATATAATAATCAGTGCTACAAAAAAGCCTTTTATTTGTGCTCTTGAAAAATTGAATTTGTTAGTGAGCCATCTTTTACAGTTCACATTGATTTCTTTAAATGTCACATCCTTCCTTTTTCATTGGAATTACTTGCAATTATTTGATCCATATTTTGTAAGTTAGGTTTTTTTCCCTTAGGCTGTATTCTTCCTTTCAGAGGCTTTGCCCATCAGATAGATATGGGCGTGAATTTTTATATCCATCCTGAGTTTTCCTGAAGTTCTGATAATGAACAATATGTTTTTAGTTCCTAAGTGGAGCTCCAAGATGAGAGGATTACATTCTTCTATGATTTGTAACACTTTTGAGGGGAGGGGTGTCTCAATTAAATATTGAGTGTCCTACTTTGCTACTTCCTAACCTTCTCTACAATTTATTAAATATCATTTATAAATTATATAAATAACTATATTAGATTATGACTATCATTCTCAAAGTCAACTTTACATAAGAAAAGTAGTAAGATAACAAATGATGCACCATAATATTGAGAATGGTTATATTTAGGGATGGAACTACAAATGACTAATTTCCTATATTTAAAAAATAGTATTTAAAACAACATTTTAAAACATCTGTCATATATTCTGCTTTTGGCAGAATTAGATTTACAGCAAATGTTCAAATGACTTAAATTTCCCAGGACAGTATATCTTGTCCTGGTGCTAGCTTCGGAAACTGTGTTAGGAAAACATTATATCCTCTGGCTGGCCTGAGATCTGTTGCCTCTTTTCAAGATGATATAATGTCTGTTTTTCTTTTGTTTTGTCCTTGTCCAAAAGCTCTTCACCAAAATCTGAGAATAAACTAAAAAGAGACATCCACTAAGATGAGTGTGTCCCCACACCCTCCCAAGGCATGCTTCACATTCATGCAAACATTGCTCACTTACACAAACACACACAAATACTCATTAGAACTAATCCAAATTGTGCCTCAAAGCAGGCAGCACTGAGGCCAATCACAAGTTTTATTCATCAAATCTAAACACATTTCACCAAGCTTTTTTCTGGCAACAATAGGAAGACTTGATTATTTGTATAGGAGAATTATTTCCAGTCATTACATTTAGACTAAAGATATTTTTTAAAATGTGAATGCTGCATCTTTTGTTATGCAGAAAGAAATTCTTAAGGAGGGACAAAATTATAACATATTAACAAGAGAACTGGATTATGTCCACAGAGTGCTATTTGTCCTATACCAGTGATTTCATGGTATAGTTATATTTGAGTTATAAAATTCTGTCAAATTAATTTCTCATCTTACATAAGAACATGTAAACACTCCATCATATTAATAAAATGAGAAGTATTCTTTTTATTGGTTATTCAAAACATTACAAAACTCTTGACATATCATTTTTCATACATTCGATTCAAGTGGGTTATGAACTCCCATTTTTACCCCAAATACAGATTGCAGAATCACATCAATTACACATCCACATTTTTACATAATGCCATATTAGTAACTGTTGTATTCTGCTACCTTTCCTATCCTCTACTATCCCCCTCCCCTCCCCTCCAATCTTCGCTCTCTACCCCATCTGTTGTAATTTAATTCTTTCTCTTTTTTTTCCCCTTCCCCCTCAAATTCTCTTATATGTAATTTTGTATATCAATGAGGGTCTCCTTCCATTTCCATGCAATTTCCCTTTTCTCTCCCTTTCCCTCCCACCTCATGTCTCTGTTTAA
>NW_026000229.1:30544309-30583671 GCF_001458135.2 Marmota marmota marmota
TGAAGCTTAATTTTGCTGGATACAGTATTCTTGGTTGGAATCCGTTATTTTTCAGCATTTGAAATACGTTGTTCCAGGATCTTCTCGCTTTCAAAGTCTGTGATGAAAAATCAGTCGTTAACCTAACTGGTTTACCCCTGAATGTAATCTGTCTCCTTTCTCTCGTAGCTTTTAATATTCTCTCCTTGTTCTGTATGTTCGCTATCTTCATAATTATATGTCTTGGAGTTGGTCTATTACGGTTTTGAATGTTTGGGGTCCTGTAGGCTTCCAGGATTTGTCAATCCATTCCATCTTTCATCTCTGGGAAGTTTTCTAGGATTATTTCATTTAATAGGTTGTCCATTCCTTTGGTTTGAACCTCTATACCTTCTTCTATCCCAATGACTCTCAAGTTTGTTTTTTTATGACATCCCATATCTCTTGGATAGATTGCTCGTGAGATTTAAGCATCCTTTCTGTGTTGACTATATTCTTTTCAGGTTGATAAACTTTGTCTTCATTATCTGATGTTCTGACTTCTACTTGATCTAGTCTATTTGTAATATTCTCGTTAGAGTTTTTAATTTGGTTTATGGTTTCCTGCATTTCTAGGATTACTGTTTGGTTTTTTAAAAAATCTCTATCTCCTGGTAAAGCTCGTTCTTTGCAGTTTGAATTTGTTTGTTTAACTCGTTTTCAAAATATACTTTTGTTGCTTGGACTTGCTGTCTCATGTCTTCTCTAATATTCCGTTCCATCTGAGTTAGGTATGCCTTGAATTCTTTCCCTGTCAATGTTTCTGATGCTTCTAGGTCCTCCTGTAGATTTAAGTTGTCCTGCATTGTTTGTAATCCTTTTTTCCCTTGTTTTTTCATTTTGTTCATGTTATTTTCCAGCTCTGTTTGACTGCTGTGTAACTGCTTTCTCCTATAAATTTGTTTTGGTTTTGTATATCTCTGTTGTCTCTCCTTTGTGGTGGGAGATTATGCCTAGAAATGTTGGGCTTTATTGTACTTTAAAGCTGATTCATTCAATTCATAAAAGGCTTCTGGGTTCTGTTTGTTTTGGTTTTTATAGTTCCACTATCTCTCCTTTGTGTTAGGAGACAATGTTTAGAGATGTTGGATTTAATTGTGATTTAAGGTAAATTCATTGGTTTCATTAAAGGCCTTCAGATTTTGATGGCATATAGAGAACTGAGGTTTGGACTTAGGATTTTTTGTTAAGGTCGGGCGATTTGATGGTATGGAGGTTAGTATATGTTTGCTTCTTTGGGGGGTCCTGCTGGCAGGACTCCACTCAAATGCAGGCGGATATTAACAAGAGAATAGACAGGAGTACTTGGGGGTAGTTAAGGGCTTAGGCGGACTATAGACCTATTCGTAGTATTCATCTATTTGCATTTAGTAAGTTATATGTAGTCTGGGTGTTCATGCTTAAGAGGAAAGATGGGGAAAAGGTAAGGACGCAAACCAAGAAATAGAGAGGGAGAGAAGAAAGAAAGAGAAAAGTATAGAAAAGAAAAGAAATGATAATAATAATAATAATAATAAAATGCAGTAAAATAAAAATTACAATTGAAGAGAAAAAAATTACAATTGAAGAAGAAAAAAATAATTAACAAACATACAAAAAATTTAAAATTAAAAAATTAAAGAATTTAAAAAATTGAGAAAAGAGAAAAAAAAGGGGTGGGGGGGCACTGTTAGGCTTCTATTTTCTGTGCTTCCCATAGGTGGTGCTCTGCCTTCCGGGCCAAGATTTTGCCCTCTGGCTGTAGGATACAGTCCGTGTGAGGCTCCTCCCTCCTCCCCCCTAGTGTCTCTCAAAAACCTGTTAGCTTAGGTTTATTCCTGGCCTCTCGTCCCCTGGCTTCTCCTGCTAGCCCGGCCTTCCCCAGTGTGATGCCTCTCGGCAGTTCAAACTGTACTCTGGGCCTGCAGTTTGCTGGGTGTGGAGGGTGGCTATTGGGAACCAGCACCCTATTGTTTTGATTTTTTCCCGCTTTCCCCTCCCCCAGAGCTGGCAAGACAGGTTTCGTTTTCGCCGCTGATGGGAGGGGGAGTTGGAGGTCAGGTGTCTTTACCCTTTCGCCACGTCTCTATGCAGGCTCGTTCTGATAATCCCTCCCCCGGAAAGCCTGGGAGAGATTTTTGCGAATTCCCCGCTGTATGGGAGATGGGCTGAGTAACACACACCTGTTTTATTGTTGCAATCTGTCCGAAACTGGTGTTGGTGATGTCAGCTCTCCAAGATGGTGGCCGCTGGCTTCCTTGGTGGACTTTCCGTTGCGGGGGATAGAACTGTACTGCTTCCTTCCCCGTCTCAAACCCCGAACTCAGCCCGGAGCTCAGTGAGGGCACAGCTGGCAGGACTCCACAGAATCCGTAGCGCCTTTTCTCTCTGCTTGCTGGTCGCTTCTCTGCGGCGCCGCCGTCTGTAGCCGCGGGGCGGGCCTCGGGGCAGGCGGCGGATCGGTCAGCCTGGATCTCAGGTCGCACAGTTGGCTCGCGTTTGAGACTCAGTAACCAGTCCTCGGTGATGGAAATCCTTCCTCTAGGTTTCGGTGCACCCCAATTTTGCTGGAAATTCCTAACAAGATAGCTTTTTGTCGTTCTAACTTGTTATTCACCTGTGCAGTGACGCAGTACACGGGGTATGATGCACTCTATTCGCAGCCATCTTATCTCTCCCCCTTGAGAAGTATTCTTTATATTTAAAAATACAGAGTCTGTTTTTTGTGTTTATTTTCTTGGTAAATTTGCCAGAAAACATACAACTATTACCTGAATTCAGATATAGGAATTTATGCTGTTACTTCTGGAGATCCTTTGCATCATTCTGATATCATTGATATCTACTAGAGACCTTTGTGGGCACTATAGAAGTAGAGTTGATAGGCCAGTTTTAAATGGAGAATGTTCATATCCAAAGCTAGGGCCTTAGAGTTAGGTGATTAAAAGCCTGGGTTTTGAAGTCAGGTTTCGAATCCCAGATTTACAACATATTAGCAGTGTGACTCTAAGTTTATTAGCCTTTCTAAAGATTCACTATTTTGCCTGATTTAAAAGCAAACAAGCATAAAGTGTGTTAAGGATTTAGCAGTGTCTATTATGATAAATGGGAACTAAACAATAATTATTATCACTCTGCGTATCAATAATAACAAGAGCTAGCTGATGTACATTCTCATTCCCAGTGTTCTCAGCTCTGCACAATACTGATTCTGCAGGGCCTTAAGGAGCTGCTTTAAGGCTAATGCCTCATTGATGTTTTGCTTTGTTTTACCTCATCAACTCTGTTTTGTCCAGGCAGATGAATGGCCTAACTAATAGAGAGTTCATTTAATATAAATGTTATAAGGTTTAGCAAAGCTTTGAAGTTTTTGGTCAGAAGAATGTCTAGAAGCACATTAATAATTCATAAATTAGTATAAAAAAGGAAAAAGAAAATGCTAAATGTTAAACAGTGGGCACAATTCAAAGTTTCTGTTGCTATTTTAAAAGAATTGAGAAACATTTTGGAAGTTATGTGTAGTCCAGGTACAGCGTAAGCCTCTTTCTTTTTAACACACAGCCCTTGGGACACAAAGAGCCTCTCTCTACAGTTATAAAAGCAGTTCTCATGGGTTGGTTCTGTTTCTCATCTGAAAGGAAAACTCCTGTACCTGGGAAAGCCTTTTCTGGTAATAGAAGCCAAAGGCAATGTTTGGATCTACCATTAAATTAGAGCCTATTGGGAGTTTTGGAAAAGAAAAAAACACCTCATTTGTTCCAGAAACAGTGTTAAACACTGCCTGGCTCATAGTAGGACATCAAGTTATGTTTGCTGAGTAGTTGGATGAGGAGATAACTTAGAGATGTCTCTCTATGTGTTCTGACTTCAGAGGCACCAGAAGCTGTTCAGCCGGGTGCCACAGCCCAGCCTGCCAGCTCACATTCTTTGCCACACATCAAGCAGCAGCTGTGGAATGAAGACTGCTACCATGGCAAGCTGAGCAGGAAGGCAGCTGAGAGCCTTTTGGTAAAGGATGGGGACTTTTTGGTTCGGGAGAGTGTAACATCCCCTGGGCAGTATGTACTGAGTGGACTACAGGGAGGCCAGGCAAAACATCTTCTCCTGGTGGATCCTGAAGGCAAGGTATCATTGATTTTTCATTACACATTTCACAGAATATTGTCTATTAAGGTTACTCTGAATGGTATCCAAAACTTGAGATTGAATAGTGTTTATGTTTAAGCATTTACTTTTTTTTGAACCTTCCATCTGGAGCAAGAGGTGCTAAGTAGAGACTAGTGGAAGAATTAGAGTGGGAGGCCAGGCTGGAACATTAAGTTAAGGATAATCTCTCTCTGTCCTTCTCATTCAATCCAATGAACAGCTACTACATGAAAGTACAAGGATTCAGCTGTGCTCTTATTGACTCTTGTTCAGTGTCACATAAGTAGTTATTGCTCTCAGGAGGCTTATAATTTCATAAAATAGTGTTTAAATAATCATAACATAAAGCCAAATGAGATAAGGATGGTTCAACCAAAACATTATAATGTTTCTCAGTACAGAGAGATCATTGTGGTTGAGACAAACTGGGAAAACTTCTTATAGGATCTGACATGTTAGGTAAACTATGAAAGAGTGAAGAATTTAAAAAGGGCATTTGGAGTACAGTGAAGGAGTGATAGGAACAGATGGAGTAATAGAATGGTATTAAGCCAATAGAAGATGTATGGGTGGAGCAGAGAATAACCTGTAGACATCTGGAAACGTTCTTTGGAGACGATGTATAGGGTGGAAATGCCTAATTTTCTAGACATTGGGGAGGAATTAGCAGTTTTAGAAGAAGGGAATGATGCATGAAGAGGTGACATCAACCACAATAACAGCAGTAGTCCCAGTCCTCATTCTCCAACAGAAACACTGATTTGAAAATTCTGTATGGACCAAAATACTTTTATGAGAATCTTGGAATCCAGTTAATAAGTTAAAGTTGTCAAGGTGAGCATAAAACTGGGAATTATCAAGTTGAAATTGCTAAAAAGAGCAATTCCACTTTACCTATGGCAGTTCTCTCAAGCCAGCATAGCTTGGTATCAGGAGAGAATGCTCTGGATCATGACTTCTCCCTTCAAGGGTGAAAGAGAATGCATGGGATGGGAAGCATGCATCCCATCCATTGCTCCAACTTTTCAGAGGACTGCCTGAGGGACTGGTTTCTGTCTTGCCTCATATGGAGCACCTGTGGACTTGGCATAATGGGATGCATCATTGCTGATGAGAACAAAGAGCACAAAGTAGCTTGCTGCAGGTATTCTTTGCACAACCAGGAGACAGTGTACAACATGAGACTTCTCCTTCAGGAAGGGGTAGAACAAAATTTACATCCAGCATTCTGACTCTTTGGAGGGGCTCCTAATGGCCTGGTATCTCTCTTGCCTGACTTGGGTTGCTGATGGGAAGTCAGGATAGCTTGGAAGTCCATTGGCTACTGAGAACAATAGTGAGAGACTTGCTGCTATAGAACAAAGGAGCTTGCAGTGCCATAAAAAGATACCAGAAAGAGGAAGAGAGTTCAAGCTTCTAAAAACTTGGCCTCTGTAATTGAGAAATTGAGTACACAGGCCCAGAGAAGTTTCATCTCCCCTCCATAAAAGGTTTTAGAGGCACCCAGAATCTCTAGCTGGTCTGATTGGTGAGTATATTCCCATATGTGAAGATAGTCTGTAAGGATTGATAGACGTAGCTGTTTTTCATGTGTGTGGATCCCAACACAAAGTTATGAGACACAAGAAGAGGCAGGGAAACATTGTCCTAACAAAGGAACAAGGTACATCTGCAGAAGCTGATCCTAAAGAAATAAAAGTATGCTTGCCTAGCATGTGTGAAGCCTTAGATTTGGTCCTCAATGCTGTAACAACAAACCTTGCTGATTAATTGAAGCTGGGGACGTAGCTTAGTGGTGGAGTGCATGCCTAGCATGTGCAAGGCTCTGGATTCAATCCCCAGCATGCACACTCACACACCCACACACCCAAACACCCACAATTAATTAATTAACTTAAAAAGGGAAATAGAGTTATCTGAATTACCTGACAAAGTAAAAGAGGTACCTGAATTCAAAGTAACCATCATAAAAGATGCTGTATGAGCTTAGGAACACAAACCATGAACAAAATGAAAAGCCAGCAAAGAGAAACAAAATATAAAAAGGAATCAAATAGAATTTTTGTAGCTAAAGAATATAACTGAACTAAAAACAACAAGTTTCCTCAAACAGAAGTAAGAATTAGTGAATAAGTGATCTTGAAGGTAAGTCATTTAGTATTGTCCAGACCCAGGTACAAAAAGAAAAAAAAAAGATAAAGATGCATAAAGGACTATAGGACACCATCAGATGGACAGGAATCCAAAAAGTCAAACACAGAAAGGGAATAGAAAGCTTATTTAAAAAAATAATGACTGAAAGTGTCCCAAACTTGGGGAAGAAAATAGACATCGGACTCAATAAGCTCAAAAGACTTCAACTATGAGAAATTCAAAGAAGTATACACCAAGACATAGTATAACCAAATCATCAAAACAGAGAGTTCAAAAGCAGCAGGAGAAATGTTCATCATGTACAAAAGAACTCACTTAAGATTATCAATGGATTGCTCATATTTTCCACAAAACAATGAGTGGATTTGGTATATTCAATATTCTGAAAGAAAAAAATTTCACCATTCAAAACTACTACATCTGGCAAAAAAAAATGACAGATGAGATAACCAAAATCTGAAGGTGTTCATTATCACTATCCATCCCTTACAAGAAATGCTAAATGGAATTGTTTATGATGAACCAAGCAACATGAAAATTTAAAGGTCACTGGTAAAGGTAAATATTATAGACAGAGAATACTGTTACACTGTAATGGTGGTGTATAAATAGCTTTTAATTCTGGTATAGAAAATAAGACAAAACTATAAACAATAACTATAAAAATATATTAATGGATATATGGTATGAAAAGATGTAATTTGTGAAAGCAATAACAGTATGCATGTATAGAATTTAAAATGTACAGTATTTATATGCTGTTGAAGTTGCTACTAATAGCTTAAAATAGATTATTATCATTTAAGATGTTTTTTGTAAGCCCTATGGTAACTACAAATAACATACATAAAGAAGATACACTAAAGAAATTGACAGCTATTGGTACATGCCTGTAATTCCAGTCGCTCAGGAGGCTGAAGCAGGAGGATCACAAGTTCAAAGTCAGCCTCAGCAACTTAGTGAGGCACTAAGCAACTTAGTGAGACCCTGTATCAAAATAAAAAATGGGCTGGGGATGTGCATTAGTGGTTAAGTGCCCTGGGTTCAATCCCTGGTACAAAAAAAAAGACAAAGAAGTCAAAACATGTCACCACACAAAAAAATCAGTGAAATATAAAGCAAGACAGCAAAAGGTAGGACAAAAAAGACAGAAAACAGTTAATAAAATGGAGAGTTTTTTCCTATTAATAACTAATTTAAATGTAAATAAATTAAAGTTCACAATCAAAAGACTAAGTGGCTGAATAGATTTTTTTAAAAAGTTGCAAAGATATGTTATCCACAAGTGGCTCACTTTAGATTTTTTTTTTGTGTGTGTGTTGGGGGGAGGTACTAGGGATTGAACCCAGGGACATTTGACCACTGAGCTGCATCCCCAGGCCTATTTATTTTTAATATTTATATTTTAGTTGTAGTTGGACATGATACCTTTATTTTATTTATTTTTCTGTGGTGCTGAGGATTGAACCCAGGGCCTAGTCCATGCTAGGGCTACACTCTACTGCTGAGCCACAACCCCAGCCCTCCCCAAGCCTGTTTTGTATTTTATTTAGAGACAGGGTCTCACTGAGTTGCCTAGTGCCTCGATTTTGCTGAGGCTGGCTTTGAACTCTCCATCCTCCTGTCACTGGGATTATAGGTGTGTGCCACTGCATGTGGCTCACTATAGATTTGAAGACATATGTAGCTGAGATTAAAAGGATAGAAAAAGATTTACCATGCAAATGATAATCAAAAGAGAGCAGGAGTGGCTGAGTTTATATCAGACATAAATAGACTTTGTCAAAAACTGCTAAAAGTGTCAAAGAAGGACATTATCTATATTTTTGTGCCACTTTTCCCCTCTTTCTGTCTTGCTTTGTGTATCTCTGTTTTTCTTTCTTTTATTTTTTTGAGGTAACATCTTTGATTCCTTTCATTTTCTTTGTGTATTTTCTATAGGGATTTTATTTGTAGTTACAATGGAGCTTACATAAACAATTTATAGTCATAATAGTTTATTTTGAACTGATAATTCATTAGATTGTTAATTATAAGTGTATATAAATCCAAGAGCAGAGTACAAATATGTGAAGCAAACACTGGCAGAACTGAAGGGAGAAATAGAAAGCAGCACAGTGTTATTAGGGGATTTCATTACCTACTTTTCAATAATGAAAAGAATATCAGAAAGAAGACCAATGAAGAACAGAACTTGAAGACACTATAGACTAAATGGATCTAATAGATGTATACAGCAGCAGAATACACATTTTACTTAAGTATATACATAGTAAATTCACCAGGATAGGTCACATGCTAGGACACAAAACAAGTTTTTAAGAAATTAAAGATTGAAATAATACCAAATATCAATGGAAGAGACTAGAAATTGTAAAAGGAAAACAGTTATTTTTACAAATATGTAGAAATTAAACAACATACTCTTGAGCAAGCAGTGGGTTAAATAAAAAATTTAAAGGAAATTAGAAAATATCTTGACAAATGAAATTGATAAATACTGTATTAAACTCACAGAATGCAGCAAAATCCTTACTGAGAGGGAAGTTTATAGTGTCAAATGCCTACATTGAAAAGAAGAAAGATCTCAAATGATCTAAATTTCAACCCCAAAGAATTAGAAAAGTAAGACAAACTAAGCTCAATTTTTATAAAAAGAAAGAAAGAACTAAGATTAGAGTATGTATTGGTTAGCTTTGTATTAATCCAAGGGAATACCTAAGGCAGCTGATTTTATAAAGAAAAAGTTTTGTTTAGTTCATAGTTTGGAGACTGAAAATCCAAAAGGCACAGTGTAGGTTTGATGGTTATCCCTGGGTCACATCACTTCTTTAACACAGATGCAATGGTGGCTGCATGTGCTGGAGAAGTAATTTATTACATTTTGAACCAGGAATAGAGAGGAGGCTGGGAGCCAACTCAGGCTCTCATTATAATCCTCTTGAGAACTGCCAAGGAGTTCTACAAGAACTACCTTCTGAGGGCACACTTCTAATGACTTAAGGAACTATCCTTAGTCTTTACCTTACAAAGGTTCCACAGCACTTCCTAGTAATGCCTCTGTGAGGACCAAACCTTTAGTCATAATGAACCTTTGAGAGTCACTCAGACTATAGACAAACCAGAGCAGAGCATAAACAAATGAAAAAACAATAGAAAGCAATAGAGAAAAATCAGTGACACTAAGAATTGTTTTTTGAAAACATAAAGAAAATTGAGAAATCTTTAGCCAAGATAACTAAGAAAAATAAGACAAGTAAAATAAGAAATGAGGATACTACATAATTAAAAGAATTATAAGATACTACTATGTATAATTATCTGCCAGGAAATGGATAAATTCCTAAAAATCTAAACCTACCAAAACTGGATCATGAGGAAATAAAAAATCTGGTAAGGAGATTGAATCAGTAATCAAAAA
The DNA here is from genome assembly GCF_001458135.2 of Marmota marmota marmota. Taxonomy (NCBI): domain Eukaryota; kingdom Metazoa; phylum Chordata; class Mammalia; order Rodentia; family Sciuridae; genus Marmota; species Marmota marmota. The sequence continues at coordinate 30,554,028 of NW_026000229.1, forward strand.
TCTCCCAATAAAGAAAAGCTCAGGACTAGTTTTTTTTTTTAGATTCAATGAAATCCCAATGACTTTTTCAAATAGACATAGGAAAAATACTCCTAAAATTTATATGGAACCACAGAGAACCCTGAGTAGCCAGAACAGTCTTGAGAAAGACAATGCTGGAGGCCTTATATGCCTGATTTCAAAACATATTACAAAGCTGTATTAATCAAAATAATATGGTTCTAACACCTAGATTAATAGATTGATAAAGAGAGTTCAGGATTGAGCCCATTTATATGGTCAAATGACCTTCAACAAGGGTGCCAAAACTACATCATGGGAGAAGGATAGTGTCTTCAACAAATGAGGCTGGGAAAATTGAATATTCACATGGAAAGAAAGAAAGAGAGAGAGAAGGAGGGGGAGAGAGAGAAAAAAAGAGAGGAAGGAAGGAATGAAGGAGTGAGTGAGGGAGGGAAGGAAGGTAGAAAGGAAGGAAGGATGGATAGACAAAAATCAACTCAAAATAGGATTAAATGGGGGCTGGGGTTGTGGCTCTGTGGTAGAACTGTGAAGAGCTGGGTTTGATTCTCAGCATGACATAAAAATAAATAAATAAGATAAAGGTATTATGTCCATATACAACTAATTTTTTTTTTTTAAAAAAATAGGACTTAAATGTAGAATTTTAAATGAAAAAATTTCTAGGAGAACATAGAGGAAAAGCTTCTTAACATTGGTGTTGGCAGTGATTTCTTAGGTAAGATTCCCAAAGCACAGGCAGAAAGAAAGAAAGAGAGAGAGAGAGAGAGAGAGAGAGAGGGAGACAGAGAGAGAAAGAAAGAACAGAAGTGGGACTCTATTAAACTAAAATGCTTTTGAATAGCAAAGGAAACAACAGAATAAAAAGGCAACCTTTAGGATGAAATAAACTATTTGCAAAGCATATGTCTGGTAAGAGATTGATATTTAAAATATATAAGGCAATCCTTCAACTCAACAAGAAAAACAAAAAAATATAAAAAGACAACATGATGAAAAAAAGGACAAAAGACTTGAATAGACTTGTCTCCAGAGAAGATAAGCAAATGACCAGTGGGCATACGAAAAGTTGCTTAACATTGCTAATCACCAGGGAAAAGCAAATCAAAACCACAGTAAGATATCACCTTAGACCTGTTAAGATGTCCATTACTAAAACAGAGAGAGAGAAAATAACAACTGCTTGCACAGATGTGGCAAAATTGAAGCCCTGTATACTATTGGCAGGAATGTAAAACTATATAGCTGCTATGGAAAACAGTTTGAAGGTTCCTCAAAAATAAAAAATATAACTACCTTATAATGAGTTTACTTCTCGGTAGTTATCCAAAAGAATTGAAATTAGGGTCTTGAAGTGTTATCTGCATTCTCATGCTAATTACAGCATTATTTACAATAGCCAAGAGGTGGAAACAAAAGAAGGGTTCATTAACAAATGAATGAATAAAGAAAATATGAAATACCTACAGTAGAATACTATTCAGCCATAAAAGAAGGAATCCTGTCATGTTACCATATTCTCAAGGATCTTGAGAGCATTATGCTAAGTAAAATAAACCAGTTCCAGAAAAACAAATATTATACTATTCCACTTTTATGACATATCTAAAGTAGTCAGACTCCGAAACAGAAAATAAAATGGTGTTTGCCAGTCCCTGGGGAGAGGGAGAAATGAGAAGTTGCTGTTTTATGGGTATACAATCTCAAGTCATCCTAGAGAAAGTTCTAGAGACCTGCTGTACAACAGTGTGCTTCTAGTTAACAATACATTTTAAAGTGTACTATATATTTGAATCTCTTGAGAGAGTAGATCTCATGTGTTTCTTTTTTATCACAATTTCTTAAAAAGCCTACGTGGGTGGGATTGTAACTGTAAATGTCTTCAGGGTCCAACCACTACTATAAGTGAGTAAAAGTGGGAAGATGATGGAGTGAGCATAGGGTGCAAGTGGGTCTGCTGAACTATAAAACACCCAGTCACCATTCAATTCCAAACAGTTGCTGCCTAGTAGGGCAAGATTTGATTTTTCCAAATAAGCCACAAAACCAGAGTTTATATAAACTCTTCCCATTTTCAGTTCAAAATACCTAGAACTCTCCTACTTAAAAATGCTCCCTAACCTAATCCCCAGCAAACTATAACATCTGGTGTTTTTGGCCAGAGAATGGAACCTTTACAATCTCCATACTAGGAGGATTAATTTGATATTTATATGTTGGATCTATTATAGAGAAGGGTAAGACCAGGGAAAGAGAAAAGTAATTAGGAGCTTCTAGGTAAGAAGCAGTGAAAGGCTGAACCAAGAATGGAAGCAGGAAAAATACAGAGGGGAAGCAGAATGATTTTGAATTAACACTACTGGTGGGGCTGTAAAATGGTGTAGCCAATATGGAAAGCAGTATGGAGATTTCTTGGAAAATTGGGAATGGAACCACAATTTGACCCAGCTATCCCTCTCCTTGGTCTATGCTCAAAGGACTAAAAAACAGCATTCTGCAGGGACACAGCCAATCAATGTTTATAGCAGTACAATTCACAATAGCTAAACTGTGGAACCAACCTAGATGCCCTTCAATAGATGAATGGATTAAAAAAAAAGTGGCATATATGCACAATGGAATATTATTCAGCAATAAAAGAGAATAAAATCATGGCATTTGCAGGTAAATGGATGGAGTTAGAGAAGATAATGCCAAGTGAAGTTAGCCAATCCCAAAAAACCAAATGCCGAATGTTTTCTCTGGTATAAGGAAGCCGATTCATAGTGGGGTAGGGAGGGGGAGCATGGGAGAAACAGACGAACTCTAGATAGGGCAGAAGGATGGGAGGGGAAGGGAAGGGGTATGGGGTTAGAAATGATGGTGAAATGTGATGGACATTACTATCCAAAGTACATGTATAAAGACATACACACACACACACACACACACACACACAAAAGAACATAGCATGGCAGGATTGGTTAGCTGAATTGGTGTGAGGTGGGGATGAGATGGAAGAGATAAAAACTTCTACAAGGTTTGGAGCCATTTGAGAGTTAGTTGAAGTCATTGTGCCCTTTTCCTCCAAATCCTTGAAAGTGTATGTATTAAAACTAGGGATATTCTTTTTTGTAGCTATTGTAAAATAATAATCAAAATAGGAAATTTAATATGACTATAATACCATTATCTAACTTATAGTTCCTATTATTTGAATTCTGTCCATTAATAAGTATATGTATATTTAATATGCCAAAACCCAATACCTTGGCAGAACTCAAAAGAATCCCTTGTAGGAAAACTAGTAGAATTACATAACAAGGTACTCCCTGATTATATACCATCCTCCCCTGGATGATTCTTCATCTACCTTCTGAACAGGAGCAGATGTATGCTAAACTGCCAAGCTAATAGCAATGATGAATAGTATTGTATGTCTTCTGTCCTTGCATAGATTGAGGATGCAATAATACTAGGAAGGAAATTCCACAGAGGAAGGCCTGGCATAGGAAAATAGAGTTCCTTTGGCATGCAGACAGTAAGTTCTGTGCAGAAAATATTTATGAATCAGCTACTTTATGAAGTCTGCTGGAAGGAGACATGAATGCCTATTAAAAAAGGTCTGGGGAGGTTTCTTGGAGGAGACAGAATTTGTGTTCAGCCTCCAAGGAGAGGTCAGACTTCTCTTCCTGTAGAGACAAGATAATATGAAAACACACAGCTTAATGGAAGATAAATTTAATCCTGGGATTTACTCTTGAATATAAATCAGTTAAATATTTATAGTATTGGCAACAGGATAGAGTATATGAAATAATAACAACACAAAGAGACTGGTTGCAAATTTGAATTGAGTGACAAGTGCTTACCATTTCTTCACTGTAGTATGGTTTCTGTAAAAAGGTAATGAGGCATGAGAAAGTTATTTATTAGGGAAAATAGAGTTGAAAAGTGATTTTTATACTTTCTTCAGCAAAATTACTACTTTAGGGATAGGTCTGGAAAACACACATTATTGTCATTATTCTCTCACCCTCTCTACCAAAAAAATAAAAGATGATTTAAAAGATGGTAATCAGAAGTACTGTTCTTCATATTCAAAATTCAAATTGGTTCCCTTCTTACTGAAACTACACAATTTATTTGCTTTCCTTTCCCCACCCCAACTATCTATATCTTTCAGAAGAAGTACTCTTATTTAACCTAAATATATTTATACTTGCTCTTTAAGGTGAGGACCAAGGATCATGTGTTTGATAATGTCGGCCACCTTATCAGATACCATATGGATAATAGTTTGCCAATCATCTCTTCTGGAAGTGAAGTAAGCCTTAAACAACCAGTGAGGAAAGATAGTAATCCGGGACTTTCGCATTCCAAGAAATGACAACACTGAAACATCATCACAATGGTATTTCAAGAAACTCCATTTTTTGTTAGTCCACATTAAAAATTCAAACTTTGTTCCTAAAAAAAAAAAAAAAAAGAAAAGCACAAACTGTGAAGTGCATATTTCCAAGAACATCATGGACAAAGTCTTTTATAAAACAAAAAACTAACAATATATCTTCAGAAAATGAAAATCAGAGAAGAGGAAGAGGATTGCTTCATTTATAAAGAAATTATACATATGCACAGATGTCACTTTTTAAGGTCATATTGCATTGACAACAAGCTAAAAGCACAATTAAAATATCACATGCTAAAGACAACTTGAACTGCTGGGATAGTGTATGTGCCTTTTAACTTGATAATTTGGGGAAGTTTTCATATGGGGCAGATAGTCCATTTCATATGGACTGATAGTTCTGGGTGTTTTCATGTTCTATAACTACAGAACCATTTGCCAAAAATGTTTTTTCTTGCTAAAAAAAAGAAGCAATTTGCTTGATAGTTACTGACTTTATTTCATTTTTCTGCTTTGTAGCATCTTTCATGGCAATGTTAAAATAAATATGGCATTGAATTCAAACTGTGTCTATGCCAATGGAGTCAAATGAAAAGCCCCTGAAACTGTTAGTCTTTTCCATTGGTCTGTCCCACTTGCTGTTTAAAAGGTTGTAAAGGATCTAAATTCTTTGGCCTAATATTTCTCAATCTTTGCTATTTGGACTGTTTTTATACATTATGCCACAAACTTAAGAGGCCAAATCTGTCAGTCATTTTTTTTTATTTTATCATTATTCTCTCACCCTCCTTGCCAAAAAAATAAAATGTGATTTAAAAGATGGTAACCAGAACTACTGTTCTTCATATTCAATATTCAAATTGGTTCCCTTCTTTTTGAAACTACAGAATTTGAAAATATAGGGAAATTATCTTTTGACTTACTGCCACTGAATCATAGTTTTGTACCTACATATGTCCTAGCACCTTTTCTAGATATGCTTAGACAAAATGCAGAAGGGTAAAAACATTGAATGAAATAGTAGATCAACTGGTAAACTGATAATGTAATTAAGCATTATATAGGGATAAGTATTAGGCTGTGACCTTGAGTAAGTTGCTAAACTCATCTGAATTCCAATTTTCTTGTTTATAAAATGAGGGAATTTGACTAGGAGAGTCTAGTCCTACCATAGTATGAGTCTATAAAAGGCAAGTCTTTCCTTTGTTAAAGGTCAATATTGATAAACAGTCTGTATGGTCAAGGTTAAAAATTCAGAGTTTTTTTCCCTTTAGTCTGTGTCTACATTCAGGATAAATGGCTAACTGAGATTAACATTCACATAGTTCAGACCCCACGCCTTTTAGTGTAAGACAGTGAAAGTTTAGAATAATATAGGCAACGTAGTACAAATGGATTTAGTTTGCTTTCCATTAGCAAAAATGTACTGCAGTTCTTTACTTGCCTTTGCATATATAGATATGGCAGTGTGTGTGTTTAATCCTGAATTATCTCAATAATTGCCTTAACTCTGTTTCATTTTGGCTAAGTAGATATAACCTAATATTTGTGATTGGGATACATTTGGTAAATTTTCAATATGGGAGACTTTTTTAAATAGAAATCATCAGAAACCAAACATAATGAACTCTAGTATTGTTGTGGAAAGACTTATGATTTTATTTCTGTTGCCATTGATTTCTTAGGTAGGTTCATTTCTTTTTCTACAACTAGGAAATAATGTATCTTTCATTAATTTTCTGTACATCTTAGTTCTTGATCACTTTTCCTTATAAAGGGCATCAGTATGGCTACAGATAACAGAAATTTATGGGTAATCTAACCACCTTTATCAGAGACAGGTCAGGGCTGTGGTTGGACTCAATCTTCTGAGTAGAATGTTGACTGGGAAGCAAGAAGTTCCTGATACAAATGAACACAGATAGCAGTAATCCTGTGAGCAGTACATGTGGGTAAGCAGTATTTGACTATAATGGCATAGCAATTAGGCAAGCAATACTGTATTTATAAATACCACAGGCATAGTAAAAGAAACACAATAAATGTCTGCATGCTATTTTAATCTCACGTTCTTCATCCATTTTATAGTGAAAACCTATTTACTTATAAGTATCTGTAAATGATTTTTTTAAAAAATAAATGACTATTGCTTTGTTACAACTGACAATATATGCCTGGTGTTTGGGAACTGGAAAATTTTACCATTTGTAGGATGTATCAGGGTCCTGCTACAAAGCAGATGGCTCAGATTGGGTAATTTGAGATGTGGGCAGAATACAGGGAAACCACAAGGGAAAATTCAGTGCTCTGGGGCCCAGTGGAAAGGAAAAGAGAGGAAGCAGTTACAGAATCCAGAGAATTGTGTGCAAGGGCTGCCTTTGTGAGCTATGGTCTATCCTGGAGGAATGCAACCAGCCCTGATATCTCAACAGAGAGAAGGTGAGGGGCATTTTTAACCTATTTTTCCCCCCTCTCTGAATTCCAGATAAGATCCTCCCCTGGTCTAAGTAAATTGAAGACAGAACAAGACTTGATGTAGTCCTCCTGAAGGACTTGAAAGTTAGCCTCCTCAGGCACAGAGGAGGATGCAAAAGAGTAGAGAGAAAATCTGAAAGGGTAAATGGAGCATATCCAGCACAGAAGACTTGGGAAATAGTCAAACTTCTCAAAACATCAGAGAAAGTTTCAATTTGTCATTAAGGCAAAGCTAATTTGCACAGAAATATGTATAAATATTTGGGTAACTATATATGAATCACGGCAAAATGTCAGCTTTTTACTATTAATAAAAACTGAATAAGCTGTATTTTGAGTGTTGGTTATTTTGCTTAAGAACAACTTCACATACATTTAAGTCTTAACATATATACTTTTGATCCTTGACTTCCCTGTTTCTTGAAAACCCCTCTGCTAATTTTGCCATTTTCTTACTTGTAATTATAAAAGGAAAAACGATGTATCTGACTCTGCTACTTTTTATGATTGGAATTATAGATCTACATAGATTACAACATGAGATAATTTCTTACTATGTTGAACACATATGTGAAACATACCATTCTATATCTATGGAAAATATTTAAATACACACATATTAGTATTAGAAATGAATTGGTACTTTTATCTTTTTGAGATTCTTATATATAAGATGGGATTTTTCCTTTATTTATATGCTTGCTCCTCCTTGCTCCAGTTTTAGGTAATTTTATTGTCTTACTAATCGGTCAAATAATCTTATTAGTGCGGGAATAAAAGAGAGTTTTGCCTATGGACCTTACAAAGAAAGAGCAATAAGGGAATGCTACACACAATTTTCACATGTAAATTTGATAACTAAGAAGAAACAGATCGATTTCTTTCAAAAGTACAAGCTATCACAATTCACCCAAGAGGAAATTGATGTTTGAATAGCAATATAACTATTAAGAAAAATTGAATTCATGATTAAAAACCAACCTGTGATGGTACTCAAATATCAACTTGATTGAATTGAGATATCCTTAGGAAATACCTGTAGTTAAGAGATTTCAGGTGTGTCTATGAAGATGTTTCCAGAGTCATGTAGGCATAGCATGGCACTGGGATAGAAAAATAAAGAGGATACCCTCCTTGTTTGTTGGTATCACTGTTCAGTACTCTGGGTTACCACATGGAACAAAAAGTGGAAAAAGGAAATAAGTGTGGGTACAAGCTCAATTTTTATTGAGTGGGTGCATCTATTGCTGCTGCCATGGCCCAGGAACATTGGACTCCAGCTCCTTTACTCTTCCAACATGAACTCTCACCAGCAATCCTCCAGGGAGCTTCTAGGCTTTCAATCTCCAGTAGGGGCTACATGATTGTTCCCTCTTAATCAGAGGCTCCAGCTTCTTGGACTGAGCAGCTATTAGTTCCTCTGGGTCTCCAGTATGCAGATGTGGAACTATCCAATTTTTGATCATGTAGATCCCCTTTTATAATCATTTGTGTGGGTACACACACACACACACACACTCCCCCCACCCTCTGTTGGTTTCTGTTCTTCTAGAAAACCGTAAGACTATCCCCAAAAGAAATTTTAGATAATTTTAATAGAGAACTCAATCATTTAAAGAATAGTTAACATCAGTGCTATGCATTCACTTCTTGAACATTAAAGAGAACATTGAACTTATATATAGGGCTTTTCCTTCATTGATAAGCTTGCTTCTCCTTGCTCCAGTTTAGGTAATTTTATTGTCTTACTAATGGGTCAAATAACCTTATTAATGTGGGAATGCAAGAGAGTTTTGCCTACAGACCCTACAAAGGAGGGCCAAATAAGGGAGTGCTACACACAATTCTCACATGTAAATTTGATAACTAAGAAGAAACAGACCAATTTCTCTCAAAAGAACAAACTCAATCATTTAAAGAAGAGTTAACATCATTTTTTGAAGCAAATATTACTCTGACATTAAAACCAGACTAAGTGAAAAAAAGAAAAATATCAATATCCTTGTGAATATAGATGCAAAAATCCTTTAATGTTAGCACATAGTATTTCAATATATAAGAATAATCATATAGTGAGATTCATTCCAGGGATGCAAGGCTAGTTCAGTGTTTGAAAAGTGATGACTATGAGCTACCACATTAACAATCCCAAGAAGAAAAATCGCCCAGATCCATCCGCACTGCCCTGTGCGAGTCCCAGGCTCACAGCAGGCCTGGTCCACCTCTCCCCCAGTTGGGCAGACACCTTCCAGAGCCTAGCCTCTGGCGCACTACCCCGGAGGTCAAGCCCAGCAGCCTAGATCCACCCACACCAGCCTGTGTAGGTCCCAGGCTCACAGCAGGCCCAGTCTACCCCTCTCCAGGCAGAGCAGACACCTACCAGAACCTAGCCTCTGGTGAAGAACAACCCCTCCAACCAGCAGACTGCCCTGGGAGGTCAGCTAGGTGACCCAGAACCACCCACCCTGGCCTGTGCAGGACCCAGATCCAGGATGTAGTAGCATTCATTTTGGGACACCAGCAGGGTCTGGAAGCCCAACATCAAGGTGAGGTACAGACAATCTGCATGGGTACTACAAGAATATAGGGAAGAAACTGTAATATCTCAGATCCACACTGCAAGAAAGGAAGACACACAGACAACATGAAAAAAACAAGGGAGGAAAGTACCCCAAACAAACCAGGACACTATAATAACAGAACCCATTTTCAACCCAACAGCGAAGTTGATGAAATGTCAGAGAAGGAGTTCAGAAGGTTCATAATTAAAATGATCTGTGAATTAAAGAATGACCTAAATGAGCAAATATAGGAAAAAATTGATCACTCCAACAATGAGATAAGAGAGCAAATACAGGTAGCAAAAGATTACTTCAAGAAAGAGAGACTCTGAAAAAAAAAAAAAAACGGTAAGAAATCCTTGAAATGAAGGATACAATAAATCAAATAAAAAAACTCAATAGAAAGCATAACCAACAGACTAGATCACTTGGAAAAAAGAATGTCAGATAAGGAAGATAAAGTATACAATCTGGAAAATAAAGTTGATTACATAGTGAAGATAGTTAGAAACCATGAACAGAACATCCAAGAATTATGGGACAGCATCAAAAGACCAAATTGAAATGTTATTGGGATAGAGGAAGGCACAGAGTTTCAAACAGAAGGAATGCACAATCTCTTCAATGAGATAATATCAGAAAATTTTCCAAGCATGAAGAACGAATTGGAAAACCAAACACAAGAAGCTTACAAGATACCAAATGTACAAAATTACAACAGATCTACACCAAGGCACATTAAAATGAAAATGCCTAGCATACAGAATAAAGATAGAATCTTAAAAGCCGCAAGAGAGAAGAATAAGATCACATATAGGGGGAGACCAATTCGAATCTCAGCAGATTTTTCAACCCAGACCTTCAAAGCCAGGAGATCATGGAACAACATATACCAAGCTCTGAAAGAAAATGGATGCCAACCAAGAATCTTATATCCAGTAAAACTAAGCTTTAGATTTGATGATGAAATAAAAATCTTCCATGATAAACGTTAAAAGAATTTAAAACTAGAAAGACTGCACTATAAAACATCCTCAGCAAAATATTCCAAGAAGAAGAAATGAAAAACAATGATGAAAATCAGCAGAGGGAGAGATTATACTAAAGGAAAATCTAATCAGAGGAGAAACCTAGTCACATTAAATACCAAAAATAAACAAAAATGGCTTGGAATACAAATCATGTCTCAATAATAACCCTGACTGTTAATGGCCTAAACTCATCAATCAAAAGATATAGACAAGCAGATTGGATCAAAAAAAAAGACCCAACAATATACTGCCTCTAAGAGACTCATCTGATAAGAAAAGACATCCACAGACTGAAGGTGAAGGGTTGGGAAAAATCATACCACTCACATGGACTGTGGAAGCAAGCAGTGGTTTCCATCCTCACATCAAATAAAGTAGACTTCAACCTACAGTCAATCAAAAATAATAAAGAAGGATACTACATACTGCTCAAGGGAACCATACACAACAAGACTTAACAATCTTAAATATATATGCTCTGAACAATGGAGCATCTACATTCATCAAACTCTTCTCAAGTTCAAGAGTCAAATAGACCACAATACAATAATTTTGTATACCCCTTCCCTGACTTCCACATGTTTTGCTTCTAACTCCCTGCACTGTTGCTGTCTTGCCACTTTCACTAGTGCAAGAGTGTGAAATCTCAGGTCCTTTGCCTCTGATTACACTTAGGGGTTCCATGTCGGATCAGGTGGGGCCCAGTATTTTTCCTGAAGTCACACCCTTGTTTGGCCCTTTCCTGTCCCTCTTCCTCACTTCCTTACTGGTTTCGCCTGAAAGTGTTTCCTTAAATCATCTGCATCTGAATTTTCATCCCAAAATTCACTTCTTATAAACTGACCTAAAACAGATGTGTATCAAACAACTTTACACATGTGTCCCATTACTGGCCCATATAAGTATTAAAATGCATCGATATTTTTGATGAATCTTGTAATATTCTTATGAATGGTATCATTGTATTTTGTTAGTGTGCACTGAGTGCCTTGTGTGAGCAGTTAAAATATATACTAGTTTTATAAGTTCGTCTTGAGACTTCTTTTTTAACCTACTGAGTGTTTCAGGAAACAGAAGTGGAATGGTCTGAGCATCTCTTGGCATTTGGGTGGACTCGTATTCCACAATCAAATATAATTCTTATAGATTCAGACCTTTTTAAATGGTCAACATCACTTATAATAGCTTTTACTGATTTTCTGATTAAAAATCTTGTTGTGATTGAAATATTAAACATTAAATACAAGCAATTGGCCTTTCAGAACTTAAAGAAGCAAAAGACCTGTTGTCCCATGATTTTCATCCTTTTTTTTTTAAGTTGGGAAAAAAAGGACTCTGTGACAATATAAAACTGAAAAGAAATATGATCTAATTCATATGATTTCATAAAAAATAGAGCCCCATAAATTTTCAAATAAACAAGTAATTTTTCACACTTGCCTTGGTAATATGTTGTGAGTTATTTAAATAAAAGAGATTCATAGCACATTTTATAAAGTAGAAGAAATTTCAGAGGAATTGGATGCCTTGGTTATAGATTTTTAGTAATAAAGATTTGAACTTTAAAATGTGTGTTATTTTAAAGTCATGTTGTAGGAAAAGTATAAATAATTTAAACTGGTTAACAGTACACAGAGTTGGATTAACCAAACGACTCATAGCAAACTTACTGAATATTGATGAAGCCAAAAAAGATAGTTAATAATTAAGAAGCTGTAATAATGGCTCTTAAAAACCATTACCTCCTGAAGAAAAGCACTATTAAAATCATTCTCCCAAAAGTGGGAATTCTGGCTATCCTCAAGTATGCATTAGCAGGAACTTTACAATGTTGTACATATAAATTATGAATAATCATTCTTGATATACCTGATAATAGTATACTCATTTAAATTTATGAATTCTAAACATTAACAAACCTTGATATCTTGTTTGGTGGATTCCTGGATGTGTGAAAAAATAAAAGCCTATAAGTTAGCAAGTTATTTTCTCATGATAACTGAAGAAATGACTTTGGCATTTGTGTCATTGAATGACCCATCAGAGAGATCCTTGTGGCCACTGTATTTGGGCTATGGAACACATTTGGTGAATCACTGGTCTAGACTTTCCAAGTATAATCTATCATTAAAAATGCATCTTAGTTATGACTGGCTATATATAAGGAATATATTGATTTTGTAGGGCTCTTATAATAAAATATCACAAACTAATAATTTTATTCTCCCACATCTCTGGAAGGTAGAAATTTAAAATCAAGGTGTTGTAAGAGCCTACACTTTCTCCAGACTTTAGGGGAAAAAAATTCTTGCTTTTTTCCAGTATCTGGTGGCTCTGGTGTTCCTTGCCCATGGCAACATAACTCCAGTTCTGCCTCCATCTTAACATGGATCTCTTCTTCTTGTGTGTTTGTGTCCTCTCGCCTTCCAAGGACACCAGTCATTAGATTTAGGGGCTACTCTAATCCATTATCACCTGAAATCAACTAATTAAATCTTTAAAGAACATTTCTAAATAAAGTTAGTCTTAGGTTCCAGGTAGACATGCATTTGGGGGAAATAGTATTGTCTCTACATGACCCAAGCCAGCTCAATTAGAAAGCCATTTTAATTTTAAGTTCAAGTATCTCTGAATCCAGGGAAAAGCTGAACTAGCAGGCTTCTGATAGTACAGGAATTAGGCAAATCCATGGCTTTCAGTGGTAGAAGTTCATGATCTTCAGTCTTGGCTCTGCCACCTGCATGACAAGGCTATAGAGGCAGCCTATTTCCCATGAAATACAAGTGTAATAAGAGACTGCTTCTCTTCTGGAAGGCTGCTACCTTACTTTTTCGTGAAGTCCTATTTCAGTTATCTGGTAAAGGAATTTGATTGGCTCAGATTGGGTCTGATTCTCACCCTTGATCTAATAAGGTATGGCCAGAGCTGGGGATGGTGTGTGTATAGGGATGGTGCTGAGGTCACAATGGTTGTGAGCATGGGAGATTCTAGAAAAATATGTCAATGTTAAGCCTCTAGAATAGTGCTTGGCACAAAGTAGATGCTCAAAAAGTATTGTTGAATGAATGGGCTACAAATAATGGTCTGATCTTCCTCAGTTCTTTCCAAGCACTCCTGTTTGTCTCTGGTGCTTCCTAGTTTTGTTCTGTTTGCATAAAACCACATCCTTTGCATAGACTTCTCCTTTGCCTTATTTCATAAGCTTCTGTTATCCTTGTCTTTCTCTGCCCACTGCTTCCAGAACACCTTAGTATTTAGGTTGTGGCAGTTGTACCTTCCTGGTTATTCCTTACTGCCTCAGACCCCAATGTGTGCTCTAATCCAATAAGTCATAGGATGTGGAAACAGAATAGAAAAAAAATCTTTAGGGTTTTTACATTTTAAAAGCTCTTTCACATAATTTCTCCTCATTGCATCTTTCCCATGATCTTGCAAAGCTGATATTATCATTCCTATTTTCAGATAAGTGTTCCAGGCTTCACAGTGCACTCACAATGCTAATCAACTTGCCTGCTAAGGTCTCTCCTCCTCTTCCTCCTGGAACCTTCCTTGATAGATCCTTAAATATTCACTTTCCCTCAGAATTATTGCCTGTTCTACTCCTATTAAAGTTAATGTTTTCCTTGTTCATGTTATCATTTGTCTTTCTAAGTGAGGATCTTGTTCCCCAAACAGTGTTGGTATCTTGAAGGTAGGGGTTCTGCCTTATACTTTATATTCAAGCACCTTATGGGGACTTAAACAGGATAGGCAGCCAAAGAAAATGTTATTAATTATCATATAATCACAAATTCTCTAAAATCCATTTTTAGAGGCAGAGAATTTTGATTTATTCTTTATTCTGCACCTTTTATCAATTGTGTGTTAATCTCACTAATATATTTTGTATATAGTGATAAGCTCTGGATTTAGAGATAAAGCACCTAGGTTCAAATTCTGTCTCCTATTAGCTGTATGGCCCCCTAATAAGTCACTTAATTTTTCAATGTAAGTTTCTTCAACTGTAAAGGGGATAATATTAAAATCATGAGCACCCAAATGAGATAACGCCTGTGAAAGGGCTTACAAAACTGTATGACTACGTAAGAAATTATAAACACTGCCTCCATATGTGCTATCACCCTTGCATATTTTATGCTTTTGTCTTTGTAAGAAGCAGCTATTTGTGGGCAGGGATCACTTAGCATTCTTGACTAAGCATTCTGTCTAACCCTGAGCACAGGACACAAGATACATTAGTTTACTAATGGACTTTGGTGGAAAAGTGCCGCAGTCTAGTTCTCATTAACAGATACCATGGCTCAGGTTCAACAAATGCCATTTACCTGGATGTCTTTTATTGGCTTTTTCTGGTCTATAAAGTCTTTATTTGTTCATTTATTAATTTATTCACTTAACACAATTTAACACAACTGTCTTGAGTGGCTGTCAGGGGTGGTGAAGCATGCTAATAGGTGCCCAGGAAGCAGAGTAAATAAGTACCTCAAGAGATTCACATTGTTCTGAGTGAAACACACACACACACACAAACACACACAAACTGATTGTAATAGAGGCATGGTATCTCATGAAAGGATGAGTTGACTCTGGATGGTTGGGCTTATCGGTTGCCCACCCATCGACACTGTGTACAGGGGTGGGAGAGATAATTTCTTCCAAGCGAAGGTAATGAAAGTCTTCAGAGGAGGTATTCACTCTCTTGGAGACAAATAGATGGATAAGCAAGGTAGGGCAAGGCAAGTGAAAGAAACAGTTTGAGAAAAACAAAAGCACTCTGGGAACTATTGGTAGCACAGCTTGTGATTTTATGCATTCTGTTACTATGGAGTAAATAACCATTTTGTGCCAGACCTTATGCTAGTTGATGAAGTTTCAGGGGTCACTGCAGGCATCAAAGGGTTTGAGTGGTGAGGTGGTAAAGGAAAACCAGCCAGATTACAAAGAGCCTTGTGCAGCCATTTTATTCCATACATATTGGAGAGGGTTAAAAGTATATGTGAATCTGCTGTCACTGACTCTTGTATTCACTGGAACTCTTCTAACCAGAGAAGGCAGATAACAGTATCAGGCTTTACTGAATACTTGGAGGTGCTGTCTTAAAGGATCGGTTAACAAATATTTAAATGACGACAACATTCACACCCAAGGGAATTCAAGTACATAGTGAACAAATATGAGAAAATGTGCCATATTACCAGTAATTAATGAAACACAGATTTTAACAAGGCAGGAATTTCTAAGCTAGAAGACAAAGTAAAACAACAAAGGCCGGTGATAGCACCTTAGAGGACAAAAGAGTGAAATGCAAAAACTTTTAAGGCAAGAAGAGTTTGGTGGGGAAAACAGGGACTTTATGTGCAGCAGCGGGGTCACTGGGCTGTAGGAGTGGAAAGAACGCGAAACACAAGAAGAAGAGATCCATGTTAAGATGGAGGCAGAACTGGAGTTATGTTGCCATNCCCGAACCTGCCGGGCCCCGCCCACCAGGCGAAATTCTAGCGGGTGATTGAAGGAGGCGGCTGCTCTTCAAGAACCTCCGGGCTCCGTGGGTTTGTTTGTGACTAGGAAGGAGCCAGCAGATTAGAATCAAGGTAAGGGGGTTTGCTAGAAGTTGGTCTTCGGCAGGGGCTAGAGTTCCCCCGCGGTGACAGCGTCTGTGGCCTCCGGTGAATTTTGCTTCGCAACCGAGCTTGGGGTTTGGTTTGGAGGGGTTGCGGGGTTCTTGGGATTTGGTTAAAGCTTCCCGCCGGGCTGACCTGCCCCCTCCCCAAATCGTGCAGTGGTGGCCTGCCCTCGGGTTACGGGGGTTCAGCTTTTGACTTTTAAGTGTCATTGAGACCTCTTCAGTCTCCCAAGATCCTACTTAGAAGTGACATCTGGGAAGCTCTCCTCGTCTCCTTTCCAGGCTGCTGGAGTCGCCTGGAGACTCTTCCCTGACGACCCCCACCGGTGGTCACCTTGGTGCCCCGCCTGGCTCACAGTGGGTGCTCTGTGCACGTGTGTTGACCGAGTACAAGTGACGCTGGCACCCAAAGCTAGCAACCTAGGCTTCCTGGGATCCGTCCGTGCAGCTTTTGATCTCGTGGTACCTACCTGTTTGATGTCCCGTGGCTGACGCCCAACCGAGTTCTTTGGTAAGGTCATTCATTTATGCAAGGCCATGCATTTATGTATTAATTCAGCCTGTGGGTGCCTTCTGTGCATTAGGATCACTCTCTTCTTCCTCTGCTTATCTCGAATTGATGTGTCCAAGCTGCTGTCATTAGTACTGAACACAATGTTGAAAACAGATATTGTCATCACTTATTCATTTTGTTTTTCCTACCATGTCCTTTGTAAACTTGAACAATGCTTGGTAAATTGTTGAATGAAGAGGCCTTTATAGCCAGGTGTTGCAGGTCTACAGCAGGCTAGTGTACTCTGGCTATTTCCATTCTAGAAGGGAAGTTAGCAGGTAAGCAAGGAAGTAGAATTTTCTAATTTCCAGGGCAACTCTTATAACCAGTTCTGGGGCACCTAACCCTTTCTGTCTTGTACTCAAGAACTGGAGTTTGATTTAAGCTGATTTTCACCATATACATCTATGATACCAGGCAGTTTACAGATGATTACATTCAACTGATAAGAGAGGCTGAAGGTGAAGCCATAAGAAAAGTATCAGAAATGCTGTCTGAAAGTGCAAAGAAGTGACTAATTTCATGGGGTAGTTGTGGTAAGATTTGGGAAGACATCTGGCAGAGGGTGTTATTTTCATCCCAGAGGAGGTTGTATTATTGTAATATGCAGGTTGTACATTCACCTTTTCTTAGAATACTGTTTTTACCCTCATTTCATTAATGAAGGAATGGTGGCAGTTTAAGATTGCACAGCTGATAAATAGAAGAGCCAAAATTGAGCCCAGGTTGTCTGAATGGGTTCCCTCATTCTTCAGCCACTTACACCATATTGTGTCCTTTGAGATCTATTTCTGATCTAAAGCCTGTTTTTTCTGTAAAACCTCCTTAAGCCTTCCTTTGTTAGACATGTTAATTTGTGCTTTGTATTTTCCCCTTTGATAGAATTTATTACAATGTATCATTGTAATTGTTAGTTGCAGCATTGTCTCCCTAAGAGAGCGAGCTCCCCTTGACTGGTAGGTGCCATATCTTAGGTGCATATAGGATATATTCTGGCACACAGTAATGTTCAATAAAATTTTATTAAAATAATGAATTCCAATAGGTAACATGCATATATTCTATTAATTTAGCAAACATTTGTGTGCCTACTATGACCAAGGAGCAGATACATTTAAAAAAAAATTTTTTTTAAATAGTTTTAAAGAGACAGAATGCCTTTGTTTATTTTTATGTGTGCAGAGGATCAACCCCCATGCTAGGCAAGCACTCTGCCACTGAGCTACAGCCGCAACCTGGCAGATATATTTTAATTCTGCCTTTAGGGTGCTTAGTTTGTTCAATGAGGTAAAAAAAAAAAAAACGTACTTTTGCTTTGTAACCTTTAGCCCAACTAAACACATACTGTTTTTCTTGTTGCAAGGAGGGCAAAGAAAATATAACCAGGGACAACAAAGTGAGTGTTCGATTAGATAACTGTGTCAGAGAACTGTCTAACCTAAGAACAGAACAGATATTCATTTTATATATCTTGTTAATGGATTCTCTATTTTAGGATGAGAATCTTACCTAGATTACGATATTTTTTAAAAAGCATATGTGTACTTCTTCATGTTGATTTTTTAAAATGGTCTGTCTTTTGAGTCAATAAATATAGCAATATTTTTTATTTTTACTAGTGGTATAGTATTGCCAAATTAATTCAAAAGTAATTTTTTATTAGGGCAATACTTTTGTAAATGTTCATTTAAAATATATTAATTGATAATTTTCAAAATGGTTTTAGCAGTTTATATTTTTGCCAGCAATTTATGAGCCATACACAATAGCCAATACTAGGGGTTACACAGTTTGAGATTTTTTTCAATACAGTGATTGAAAATGGCATTTTGTTGATTAAATGACACTTCTTTGAATTCTTCATGAGTTCAGCATTTTTTTCAAATTGACTAAGCACTAACATGTTATTTACATCATGTCACTGCCCATTTTAAAATTGAGTTGTCTTTTTCTCATTTTCTTGCAAAAATGATCTGTTAAGATCTTGTTTTGCAAATATTTTTCTCATAATTTTTTTCTGACTTTGTTAGTATTGCATTTTTTTGATACTTAATATTTATTAATTATATCTTTTGCTTTATACTCATTCTGTGGTTAGGTTTTCAATCAGTTTTTTTCCTTATGGTTTCTGGATTTACTATCATGCTAAGAGTATGTGTGTGTATTTAATATAGTCTTTTATTCTGGATATTATAGTAAAGTCTCTGATAGTGGTTATAGTGATGATTAAAGTGTCAAAGAAAAACATTAGCTTTTACTTTTAAATTTCAGTTATTTCAGTAAAAGTACTAATTTCCTTTTAGTCTTTTTTTAAAACCTCATTAAGTTGATCAGATTTCTCTTTATGCCAAAAATTGTCTCTTAAGGTCTCTGATAGTTTGCACTTTTTAGAAGGAAATCTTATTTATACCTTTTCTTCCCCAGTGGGGGAGATTTGGTCTTTTCAGATACTAATGGCATGGTTTAAATTTAAAATGTCATTTTAAGAAAATGCAGTTTTGTCTTTTATTCTCTTCACTTAAAAACACATTGTGGAATTAATCTATTTCCTGAGAAAAAGTAGTTCAGTATTTAATATTGTTCCTTTATTTAACAATAGGCTCTTGTAACCTTCAAAGTTCCTTTTCAATATTCAACTTCAATTAATGACCAATTAATAAAGGTTGGGGGAAAACCCCTCTCTTCTTTTTCTAATATAGGAGAAATTAATCCAAATTTTATATTCTGGGTTGTACTTGTAG
The DNA here is from genome assembly GCF_001458135.2 of Marmota marmota marmota. Lineage (NCBI taxonomy): Eukaryota > Metazoa > Chordata > Mammalia > Rodentia > Sciuridae > Marmota > Marmota marmota. The sequence goes on from NW_026000229.1 coordinate 30,573,423, forward strand.
TTAAATGAAAGAAGAGGCAGGGAATATAGTAAGCTGAATTTAGAAGCAGCAAGGATTCATGGTTATCTTTAAGGGCCAGCTTAATCTGATCTCTTTATGGTGATAGAGTTTACCTGGGCTGGGATTTTAATTATCTGTATATACTATAGTCTTGATATCTACTTGCAGAGTGAAATAAATCGTAGAAACAGGAGATTATGTGTTTTCCTCTCACCCTTTCAACTACATTGTAGGCTTGTTACCATATCCAGATCTTAATCTTAGGCTGGTACATAAGAGAATTCTTGTAGGTGCTAAATGAAGACAAGGATTTAGATTCCTCAAGCATATAGTTTTCCTCTTAGTGAAAGAGTGCTTATATGTTCCTTCTCCCTCTAGTACTGGCACAAGAGTAGAAAAGAGTAAGTATGGCTGGCCTAAGGAGCAGATGCTGGGAAGGTTAAACTTGACATGAAAAGTTCAAGTTGATAAAAGTTGATTAAAAAGGATTTGGATGCAGATACCAAGAGAAGAAAGAATGAGAAGGTGGGGTGGAAATTAGAGGCTGGCCAAAAAACATCAGTCCTTGAAATAAACAACAATAACAAATAGGTATATGGGAATTTTCAGCGTAGAAATTCATATTTGTGTTAATGCCATATTCTGAAGTGCACATTTTAATTTCACATTTTAATATCCACAAAGTATGATGTGTCATAATTTAATTGACTGCTTTTTTTTAATGGTACAAATGGAATTATCATCATATAATCAAGCGTACCTTAGGTTTGATTTAATGGGATATCTTTTGGTGTTGGACTGTTGTGATATAATTCTCAATTCTTAACACAGGGAGTTAAATATTTTTTCTTACTTAAATTTTTTCTTTTTTTCCTTCCTTCCTTCCTTCCTTCCTTCCTTCCTTCCTTGGGATTGAACCTAGGGCTTTGCCCATGCTAGGCTAGTGCTCTGTCCCTGAGCTATATTCCCAGTGACTTTTCATTTATTTTGACAGAGTCTTACTAAGTTGTCCAGGTTTGTCTTGAACTTGAGATTCTCCTGCCTCAGCATCCTGAGTAGCTTCGATTACAGGCTTGTACTACCACACCAAGCTAAGGAAGATAAATTCTGTATAGAAAATGCATTTCGATTGCTGGGTCTCTGTGCTTTTTATTTGAATTCCAGTTTAATGATAGTTTAGAGCCTGAAGGGTGTAGTGAGTGAGTTGTGGCTCAGACTCACATCAAAGTGCATTTCATTGGCATGAAGAGCACTGGACTGAGTGGTGGACCATATTAGGTAGGCCAGGTAATGGATGATACCTGGTTACTTTTTTTGGTCAGAATTGTTCAGAGTTTTGAAATTCTGGGAATTCTAGATATAGTGTCAGGATCCCTAAGTGTAATTTAATAATCAACAGTCTTTCTAAGTGTGAGTAGTCAAAAATGCATCTCCAGTTGTTGCTTCTGCCACACAATAGTGACTGTTCCTCAGGGAGCTTTTGCTGTTGCTTTTGGAATTGGAACCTCACAGTGGCATAGCTTCTGGTTTCCCATCTATCTTTCCTTAGTATTTTGCTGGAACCTGATTGTATCAAGTTTGCAAGCAGAACATTTAACACTTAGATTTCTGTTGTGTACTCTATAATGTTAGCAGATTGTAGTGGTTTCTGGGTAGCAATATTAACTCAGGATTTAGGAACTCACTTTTTGTAAAGTATGAAATTTGGATTTGTGTTGTTCAAAGAATGAAGAAAATTACTACCTGTGCCATACATCAACTTGAAAGTTTTGTTTGAACTTGTTAATAAGATTTTTGTGTTTGGCACTCTTCTATTTCATTATCATTATTTTACTTTTTTGCTCAAGCAAAAATTCTGTGTAAATTATACTTTCCAGGCCATTAGAAAAAAATTATTTGTACTTTTATTACCTATTTTCATTTAAAATTTTTTGAATTGCTGCATGCAGATATTTTCTATGGATCAGAATTAATTTGTAAGAGCTCTCTTTATATTTGTAATACTGTTTATCATACATGAGTTACACATATTTTTTTCCCAACCTGTTGTCTTTTGACCTGGGGTATGGCAGTTTTATTATGTAGTTTTGTTCTGGGGAGATTTTATTGGCTATTTAGAAATCAAACATCTTCCCCTTCCCATAGGAGGACCATGTCATTAGACTTTGGCAGTGTGGCACTACCGCCACAAAATGAAGAGGAAGAATATGACAAAGAAGATTATGAAAGGGAAAAAGAGGTGAGTTACTCAAAAAAAGGACCCTAGGCCCAATCTTTAACAATTTGTACTTAATGATAAAAATTATATCATCTTGTGTCATTTTGAAGGGATTTATAATTCTTAAAAACAAAAACACAACAATACAACAAAATCCTAACACCTGAAGGCTACTTGGACTTGAGAAGGTAGATGAGTGGAATGCTTCTTTCTTTGAGAGAAGAATAAAACACAACTTAGTGTTGCCATCAGATAAATAGTTCAATTCTTTAAGAATTTTTGTTTAGGAGACAATGACTGGCTGTGGAAGGAGAGGCCAAGTTTCTGTCTTGGAACAGAAAATGGAGTCTTCAGGACGTTTACAGATGAGTGGCAGACAGTAAACAACCGAATAAAGTAATTTGAGTAAGTGCTGGTATATCACTGGTTACCCAGTGAATAGGCCATTCTCAAATTCCAATCTCCATATCATCCTGATCAGCTGTACAATTATGATCTTGCTTTTGCCAATTCTGTTCCATCCATTGTTTGCATTGAAGATCAGTTGGAGAAAGTGCATTTAGTCTTCAGAAAAGGAAAGGACTTCCTAAATAAGTGACTTAATAGTCACAGGACATTTACAGCAAATGGAATCTCAAACCACAGACTACAATGAATAGACTCATATTTCAGACAAAAGCCTTCAATCATTTTATAGAAAAGTAAGGCACTATAATAATTTTTAAATTGCTGTACCTATGGTATACTGGTATATATGGCAACATGGTATCTATCATGCCAGTATTCATATCAATTAATTATTGCACATTATTCATATTCCTCACAACTTACTGGAGCATAATTTCTTGGTGTACCATTTGAGAGCTACTGTTGTAGTTGTCCTTGCTACTCAGTAGACCTCATTCAGAATATTTTAGGCAAATGTTTACAAGTAAAATATATAAAGCTGGGCCACAAAAGAAGAATTCAAAAGCTCTTTTATTAACTCGTCCATAATGTAACAATGTGGCTTTACAAAATGCTTTTCACCTAAAGTTGCCTACAGTGTGATTTCACAGTTATTACAGATATGCTTGTGGTTATGCTTGAGATAAGAATGGTTGTTATAAGCATCTATTGATAAAGCCATAGCTTAAGGTAGATTGTCATTTGGGATTGTCACAGTCTGTTGAAGTATACATGTATTTTCTGTAATGTCACCAGAAGTAGCTCTGTGATAATTGTTTGTTCCAGATAGTACAATTATGTATGTATGTACATATATATTCTGGAACTGGTAGTTTGGGGCAGAAATAACTTAGTAATCTGTGCTGTCAAGATAAATGCTCATGATGGCTCATTTAATGATGATATTTATATATTTGAAAGTGATCTTGGTAAAAAGGGAGGTGATTTAAGTAGCAGATAGCAGTCAGAACCTTGAACCTGGTAATGCTGCTGTGGGTCCTCTTAGTTTTATATTGGTACTTCTCTTCTAATAGAATAATAAAGTTTCATTGAGCCTTGGAATTGTGTATTTTAGAGGTAGATTTTCTAATCAGTACCTTTTCCACATTTTAACTGCCTTGCTTTGATGTACTTATAGAAACATTTTTTTATTTTGTTTCCACTAGAGGGGGCTAGTGTTTATTTACATTCCATATTATTTGATTTATTTAGTGAGATTTTCTTGTCATTCCCCAGATAGTTCAAGAAGCAAATGGTTGTGTCTTGATATTATATATATTTTTAATCCATTTCTTATACCTTATCTGGATTATGTCTTGTGAGTTTTTCCCAATGCTATACAGGTATCTTTAAAGGAATATTGAATGATCACTGTCTGGGTTGAAACTTAATTGTATACAAACAGGTAGAAATAGTGTCATCCAGTAACCAACTTCATGTCATATTGAAGAAGAGGACAGTGGAAATGGGGAGATTCAGACTCTAGGTTCCAGCTCTGCACTTGACCTGTGTTTCCCTGGCTTGCCCTTCATGTTTTCTGGACCTTGGTTTGCTTGCCTTTAAAATGAAAAACTTGACATGGAGGAACTCCAGTGATTGCTCTTGGCCTACAATACTATTATGCACCATTTATAGTGTGGCTCATACTTGTCTAATAAATGTTTCTCTTTCAGATATACAGCAACCTAGACCAGGTCTCCCCTACTTACACTATGGAATTTAGTTTAGCTGATGAAATGCTTCCCCCACACCTTGCATCCGAACATAGCATAATTCATAAACTAAAGGTATAGCTGCCAAGTTATTCTGGTCCTTTATCATTCCTATATTGGACCTTTTCAAAGTATGTTTTAAACTTGGTTCTTTGATTAAAATAGATTCTGCTTAGTGTGTATCCATGAAAGCCTTATTTTATAATTCATTTAAAAAAATACCAGAATCTCTTCAGAAGTGCACTTGCCAGGTTGCCTGCTCCAAGGGTAGATGACTGTTGGTTACTCCATTTGTTGTTTTTCTCTTGGGAGAAAATGTATTGTATGGTTTGTCATCTGAGAACTTCTGTTTTCATGAATACCAGGGGATTATAGGCTCTGAAGACAGTCTGTTTAGTCAATTTAAGTGGAAAATCCTAACAAAGGGCTGACATATTGTCTGTTTTACATTCACTGCTGAACAGAAGTTGTTGATGAAATTCTTTGAGTTAAATGCCCTCTTTTTCTTTTTAGGAAATAAACATGAAGTAATAAAGGAAGAGGAGTTTATAGAATGATTTAGAATGTGTTTTAGTAGAAGCTTTAACAATAACATATTCTCTTTTTTCTAGGGGAGGTATCTCTTAAATTACTAAACTCAGTCGATAGACAATAATATCCCACTGAGAAGATTGCTACTTGCAGTCAAAAAAACAGTCTGTTGAATTCGAAATTAATGAGGGATTAAATCTTGTCATTTATAAGGATTATTAATTTTGTCTTTCAGTATGTATTTGGAAGGTGGCAGATCTAAATGAGGAAAATTTAGTTTCTAAAATTCTCTATTTATTATCATGGATAGGTCAATATGGCAATTTTGTGTTTGGTGGCACAAGGTTTAATGACCAAAAGCAAAATCTATTTGACAGTGAATAGGAGGAGGGCACACTTTGATCCTGAGCAATGGAGATGTTGAGGGTGGGATTTTGTTCCTGAATGACTTTATTAGAAGGACTTCATCTCATTTCATTTCTCTCTGTCCTGAAAGTTATAGAAGCTAAGGAGGAGGATCCAGCCAAACCAAAGAACTTGATGGAGAAATTTTTTGAAGATGAACTAAACTGTTTAAAAATGTTAGCATATATGTAAAAATATAAGACTCTAGATACTACAGGGATGAGTTTTGTTTTTTTAAATAGCTTTAATTATTATTTATTTATTGTTATGTGGTGCTGAGGATTGAACCCAGCGCCTCACGCTTGCTAGGCAAGCTCTCTATCACTAAGCCAGAACCCCAGCCCCGAGGGCTGAGTTTTCTAGTTAGCAAGTTAATCTACAGATCCAGAAGCATTTTGATCAGCTGATTTCTCACACTCAACTTAATTTTCTTCCATGGATGCCAATTTTGTGATATCACAAAGAAAGCAACAGTAACTGCTTAATTATTATGTAGCTATTTCTGTCTTTGTGAGGCAGGGGGAAATGAATGGTTCCAATGTCTTTGGCAAGGTTCCCCTGAATTATAAGGCCATGTACTTGCACCTCACTAAAGGTTTAGAAGAAAATATTCTTTCTGTTCAGGAATCCTTACTTGATGTAAGTATGAAAGATTGATTTTATTGTTATGTTCTCTTGTGTAACATGTGAGGTAGTGTTTTTCCATAAAGTAGTGATGCTTAGTTCGGACAGAACAGGTTGAGCTACTTTTGAAAGACATCATAGATATTTATTTTTTCCCTAGTACATTGTCTTGTTAGCATGGTTTTGCTACCTTTCACTTGAGGCAAGTAATATTCTTATATATTGATGTATTTTATTTGTAGTGTGTTGTTTTTTATTCTTTATAATTTTTGATCAACTCTGATGTGTCTATCACTAAAGTGGCAAACTGATTTTCAACTACCCTGCATGAGCAGATAGGCAAGGATTTGGGCGTTAATATTAGTATTAAGCAGATTTAAAGGTGAAGATAACTTTTCATTGAAATGCATTTTTCTTTTGTTTCATCTTTAACCAATCAAATTCACTGAGAAAACTTTTTTTTTTTAATCCAGGAATATCAGAAATATACGTGGAAATAAGAAAGTATCTACTTCACATACTCCATTCTCATTTCCAAATTTTATTTCACCACAACCTAACAATTTGGGACATTTTTTTCAGAACTTTTCTAAGAATATATTTAATTTCGTTTTTACCGAATGTTTTAAGAAAGTTTGTAAAAAAAATTCTAAGCCCAATACTCAGATATGAACTGCAGCTACGTTCCATTTCTTTTATAGTAGTGACAGAGAAAGTGGAAAACAAAAGCAAAAAAGAAACAAAAACCTGCCACAAACCAAAGAACATCTCATTTTTTCTCCAAGGTTTTACAGAGTATTTAATGTCTTTAAAAATCACTCATTACATAATTTTATGGGATTGAATTATGCACTTTGGAGAGGGACTTAGTCAACTTGTTAACTGGTGCTTAATTTCTTAAAGAGAAGTCATTATAAGCAGTCCCCTTACAAACTGTTTAGTAACATAATATTTGAATCTTCTAATTGTTACAAATTTTAAGACACTGTGTTGGGACATGAAGAAAGACAATTACCCATCTTGAAATTCGACAAATTTTTCTTTTTATCACAATTTATCTCGAAACTTGAATGGATCTATTTTATCTCTCTAGTTCATGTAGGCAGAATGTTAAGAAGAAGATTTTCCTAGAATAAAATTGGAAAGCAAAGTCAGATTATTTTATGTTGGTATTCTGCTTTTGAGAATGCTATTGTAGAAAGTCCAAATCTTTTGGCCCTCTTTTTACTCAAATGTCTTATTATAGTCCAGAGTATTGTATATCTTTTCATTACTGGAATTATATAACTGACTACTAATTAATTACTCCCAACAGGGTTTCTCTCACATTGTGGGAGCTTATGGACTTTTAGGCCACCTGCTGCTGCCTGCTATTCTTACCACCTAGGCAAAGTGCATCTGGCAACTCAGATTCCCTGTGGGATGTCTGATTATCAAGTCCCCAAGGTCTAATAAGGGGCAAAACAGGACTCTGCAATGCAAGTCTTCCCTTTGACAACATAATATAATGATTGTACCATTTTTATGACTTGCTATACTACTATAAAAAAGTTTTTCAATTCTGCTGTAATGTGTGTGTTTTTAAATCTAAGACCTTTGTAGAAAAAAGTAAAGCCTTCTAACATAAATCCTGATATTATGCATTCCTTTTTCCTTAAGTGAGATGATGAACATAATTCATGTGGAATTTAAGAAATTAGTTAAATGGAAGAATTAAACTTCCATGGCTTGTCACTTGCTGTTCCAAGGCAGCTTTGGTTGGCATCTTGGGTTTAGTCAGTGATACTGATGTGGACTTTTCTGACTCAGTTGCAGCAATTGCTCACCGACCTTCCTCATGATATGCTGGATGATGAGCTCTCCTCCTCTGAACTTCACTTCTCAGACTGTAGTATGGACGGCACAGAAGAAGAGTAAGGACCTAAAATCACGAGATTTTCCTTGCATGTTGCAGTTTATGTATTTTTTTTTTTTTTTTTGGTTCTTGCTGGTAATAATAATGTAAGCAATTGTAAAAATTGTTAATTCTTAAATTAAGTAAAAATTGAAGGGGAAAAAACAAATATAAGAATCTTTGGGTTCTCTGTGTTTATGTCTAAATAAATGATAGGCTTTAAATCTAGAGTATTGATTTTTCTCAAGACTGCATCCTTCTGAGCAATTGGAGATGAACTGGAACAAGCATCAAATTCTGCCCAAATCTCAAAGTATAAATGTAAGTATCTGGTGTGATCATGACTGTGAATGAGGGTGGGAATAGATTTTAGTGCTTTTATTTTACCCTGTCATCTAATAGCACTATAATGAAATTCAGGGCTTATATATTGGAGAAAAAAGTGGCAATGGCTGGGAAGAGAATCAAAATAAAACTGAAGACCGACATCCTGAGTACCATCCCAAAGAAGATGGAGATGAAGGTGGGAGTGGCTATAGTCCTCCAAGCAAAAATGAACAGACTGATTTGTATTGCCTTCCTGAAAACTTCAGGCCTTATACCAGTGGTCAGAAGCAGGAATTTAATAACCAACCAACCAGTGTAGTTAAATTTTCTGATCCTCAGAGGAACCATTTTCAGGTATTGTAAGAATTTGACTTTTAAGAATTTGTGTGTACATGCATTTGCATGATGTATGCATGTGTTTAAGAAATGCATGTAAATACGATGGTAAGATGATTTATTTTAACTACAAGAATTTCTGAGGGTACAAATATTCAGCTGAATTAGTCATGCTATCTTCTGTTTACAATCAAATGTAATTATGATCTTAAATCAAAAGTTTAAAATAGAAGCTTTTTGGAAACAGTTATTTAAACATTAAAAGTGAAGTATGCTATAGAAATAACTGTCCTTCACTGCTGCTTCTGGCTCTGCTATTTCAGTGTGCTTCAGTTAAAAGTATGTTTAGGTGTCTTGATAATAGGGTTTAAAGCAGTAATTTTATAGATTACAGCATTTGGTTTCCTCAATTTTCTTGCTTGCTACTCTTATAACAAATTTTAAGTCAAACACTTCAAAGCTAATGCCTGTTTTGTGTGGTGTTATAGTAGTAGACAGGATGAATTAACACACTTTGTTTTTACTGTGAGCAAGTTTAATGAAGTAAGACCTCAGGATATACAGTTAGTTGCTTTGCTTCATAGAATTTTCCAATGACAACAAATGCCTCACTTTGCCAATTGCTATTCTGTGTCTCTCAATGACAGGATGATTTTTTTGGTCCAATTAAGGTGGCTATTTTTTCTCAATTCTGTTTCTGGACAATGTTACTCATTCTATAACTATTGAATATTTATTATGTATAAGGCATTGTATCACATGTTCTTGTTATTAGGTGCATTTTTATATTCCCTAGATGTTGAAATCATCTAAATCATTTGTAATAAAATATTTGTGTATAATTTCATTGGGATTTGAGTTTTATTTACAAAATTGTACAAAATTATGTGTTCAAAAGTACAATGAAGTATTCAATAACAATAAGCACTGTTTTTGAGCAGAGATGTCTGTAAAAAAATTCATAATGATACCACAATTAGCTTCTATAGCATAAAATTAAGGTGTCTAATTAAGAGAATTTTGGAAGAGAAGGCCAAATACTAATTGTTCATTTCATTTGTCATTTTATAATAGCAATTTGGTTCATCACAAGGTCCCAGTTGTCAAGCTTTGGCGCCATATAAAGTGAAATATAAACCTTATCAATCTTCTGTCCAAGATAACTTACCAGTCCAGGAAATAGCAGGAAGTGACACACTTGAAGGCCTGCAACAACAATTCCTAGGAGCTAGTGAAAGTAGGTATTACATTTATAGTTATTTCTAAATAACATAATTGGGAAGTTTTGAACACTGAGTAGATATCTGAGCATATTCAAGAATTATTATTTTTTTAAGCATGACAATAGAACTTCTGTGGTTGATATTTCAAAGAGTATTTTTAAAGCTCTATACTGAAGTATTTGTGAATAAACTGATAGAAAGTCTAGAACTTACTTCAGAACAATGTGTTGGGTAGGAGTATAGATGAAGCAAAACTTGCCATGAATTCGTAATTGTTGACTGTTCCTGGGAAATGGGCGTATGTGGGTTCATTGTGCTATTCTTTCTACTCTCATATTTTTGAAATTTTACATAATTAAAAAGTTAAAAGAAAGAAAAATATAGATATGTTTTAAATTTTGTATTGGGGATTGAACCCAGGGTGCTTAACCTCTGAGCCACATCCCTAACCTCTTTTTATATATATATATACACACACACACACACACACACACACACACACAAATATATATATATATATATATATATATAT
>NW_026000229.1:30583696-30609291 GCF_001458135.2 Marmota marmota marmota
TTTTTTTGTCTCCCTAAGTTGTTTAGGCCCTTGCTAAGTTGCTGAGGCTGCCTTTGAACTTGTAATTGTCCTGGCTCAACCTCCTGAGCCTCTGGTATTATAGGCGTGGACACTGTGCCTGAAAAAAAGAAAAAAATTTAACAATATTTTAGTCATTCTAGATTGTTAAGAACTTTTTATAAGCTTCATATATTTCTTATTGGACTCTACTTTGGAAAAAAGACAATTTTCTCATCAACCTCAGATTTTTTATTACATAGAAATATAATTTGACAAATCAGCCATTATTACCTTTTTTTTTTGAGTCTTATAATTTTTGTGTAACAATTAGGCAACTCTCATATATATATTACTTTATGTTCAGAATTTGACATAGGTCTCAGATTTAGTCATGTGATAGTTGCCTCCAATGTTTTTTGTACAGTGTGTACATCAATATGACAATAAGAAAAGAGCTTATAGCTACTAGAGAATTTTGAGATGAAATGCTGGTATCATAAATATCAAAACTTGAACAGCGACTATCCTGAATTGTACATCTAGCTTTTATTGTCATGCTCAGTGGCATAGTAAATTACTTCTAATTATTGTGTGTGTTGCAGAGCCAATGTGATTCTAGAGTGTGACTACAAGTTGTTGTTTTTTTTTTTTTTTGCTTTAATTAATGGTGGAAAGGTCATTCTGGATACTCTGGGTTACCTGGGCTACCCCGAGAAAACTGGATATATGTTGTGATTTCGTAGTATTGCTTCCAGCATATGCTGGAATATATACCATGGGATGATACCTAAAAGGTAGGGAGGGGCCCAGAATTCACTTTCTCCTGAAGGGGTCATCAGCAAATATGTGTGTCCTTTCTTTGTTCATATGTTTCTGTGGGATGAGGAAGTGTATTTGGCACAATTGGCTTTAGGCTGAATAACAGGCATCATAGCAGTGGCCTGGTGTTTCTGTGTCTCCTGGTCTTTCTGCATGCATAATCTTTCAACACCTTTCTTATCTATCTACATTTTTTAAAATTGATTACATATTTGCCTAAATTTGATATTTGGAAGTTAATTAAATAACTTAATGGGAGCTGGGGTTGTGGCTTAGCGGTAGAGCACTTGCCTAGCATGTGCAAGGCCCTGGGTTTGATCCTCAGCACCACGTAAAAATAAATAAAAATAAAGAAATAAATAAAAATAAACTACAACTAAAAAGCAAATATTAAAAACAAAAGAATAAGTTAGAAATTAAAATAAAATAACTTAATGGAAGAATTAACTTTGGTAATTACAGCTTCTTATAGCAACATCAGTTTTAAAAAAAATATGAGTTTGGAGAGGTGGAGTTTGCAGACTTTTTTTTTTTGAGGCAGTCTTGCTATAAGGCCTGAGGACTGTGACTTGGAACAAAGTTTTCAGTCTTTGTTTTTTGGATTTAACAGCGTCTCTTTTTAAAAAGGGGACTGAGTTATCTTGTTAGTAACTAAAACTTCCTAAATTAGTAAGTAAAATTTCCTATTACTGATTACAGAAACATTAGCCTAGTAGAAAATGTGAAATATTTATTGTTACATAATTGAAGCATTAGCCTTCTCTTACCAGTTATTATTTTCATTTTTTTCCTAATCTTTTTAAGTGTTCTTTAAGATGACTTTGATTCTGAAAGATTTGGAAGTTCTTTATTAGTCTATTCTTAGTTAACTAATAGAGCAGTTATTTACTAATTTATATATATAAAGACAATATATTTAGCACTCCTGCCAAAGAAACACTATTTTGAGAGGGATATCTAGCAGGTTTTTTAAAAAATTATTTTAATAGAAAATGATATACTTATTTTGTTTTTAATTTTATGAAAGCATATTACTCTATTCTGTTGTTGTTATATGCAGTGATTTTTAATTGACCAAACTGGTCAATTCAGGGTAATACCCTAAACCAGTAAATTTCACATTTTTGTGGCAGTGACACATAGTAAGAAGTACATTTTTTTACATTGTGATATGGTCCACAATATAAATCAATGTAAGTAAGTATATGTAAATGAAAAAGTTTCACAGGGGCTGGAGTTGTGGCTCAGAGGTAGAGTGCTTGCCTAGAATATGTGAGGCACTGGGTTTGATCCTCAGCACCACATAAAAATAAAATAAAGGTATTGTGTCCACCTACAAATAAAAAAATAAATGTTAAAAAAGGAAAGTTATTCTTAACTACATGAGGTACTCTGATATATTACAGTTGTTCTATCTTGATTTTTAAAAATATGAGTCATAGTCCACTACACTGTTTTCACAATACTCTCAGAGATATCTGCACAGCTTAAAAAACATGGCCCTAAATGACCATACATTTATGTCTTGGTTTGTTTTTATCTAACAAATTGTCTTTAATTCTGCAGATTCTGCAGAAAACATACAGATTATTCAGCTTCAGGTTCTTAATAAAGCAAAAGAGAGACAACTGGACAACTTAGCTGAAAAATTAAATGAAAGTGAACGTCAAATTCGTTATCTGAATCACCAGCTTATGATAATTAAAGGTAAGATACCAATTGCTGTGTGCCAATGTTTATGAATTACACTAGAGCTAAACATCTTGTTTCCAACATGCTCAGTTTATTTCTTCTTCTGTTTTTTTTTTTTTTTTTTTTTAATTATTTCCAATCACCTCAAATTACTTGGTTTGAGGACTTACAGTGAAATAGAGCAAGACAAAACTCCAAGACTTCTGAGCCCTTTTCTTGGATTACTTCACTTCAAGTATATTATTTTGGAGTGCTCATTTTTTCCCCCCATTTTCTTCTTTTCCTTTATTTTATTCCCCCTCCTCTTTTCTCTTAAGCTGTTAGAATCAATGAATGTGATTTAACTATGCTGATGGCATTCTGCCGTAAAAAAGCTGTTGACTTCTTATGTCATTAAGTATGCCAATTCCCAGAGTGACTGTTTAGTTTGCAGTGCAGTATTTTCTGAACCTATAGATTAGCATAAACATTTTAAGCCAAGTAGGAGTCTGAAATCCTGAAATGTTTTTGGTGTGCCACAGAGGAAACGGTGCCATTTCTGGTGTAATCACATAAAGGGAATTCAGATTCAGACGATAATTGGTTACTCTTCATGTTGTTTGTAGTTTGGGTTAATGCTGAACTTTCATTGGCAGAATAATTTTGTGACTGAACTCCAGCTCATTTCAAATTTAATTGATGATGAAAACCTCTTTTTCTGTATGCTCATAAAATTTATTTTGAGAGAGAGACTTGTGAACTGTTACTGCAAAGAATTTAAGATTAGGTGAATGAAAGAGTTATTTCAAGTATGTGTAGGGGGCAGGTAGTCTTCAGATACCTTTTTTGCTTAAAAAAGGGGTTTGTCACATCTATGTAGCTTCTCAGGTTAAAAAAAAAATGCTGAAATTATTAGGAGATTCTTTTGGTCCAAAGAGGATATAATAAAATGTTAAAGGCAGCGTTTCTGGTTCTCTGAAATATTTTTGGTGTCACTCAACTATTTTTTTTTAAAATTTTAGTCATTTTTCTTATTTTCTTTAAGTCAACTAAAGTTCATATGTCTGAATTGAATTTGTTCAAAAGTATTTATGTAAATCTGATAAGTATGAGAATAATCAGGGCCCCTCTACACTAACATTTTTATAAACATTTTTAATGCTCTAGATGAAAAGGATGGCTTGACTCTCAGTCTTCGAGAATCACAGAAACTCTTTCAGAATGGAAAAGAAAGGGAGATACAGCTTGAAGCACAAATAAAAGCTCAAGAGGCTCAAATACAAGCATTAAAAGTCAATGAAGAAAAGGTACCTATTTTAACTTTATTTATGGTAAAAGAAAAGCAAAAAGTTATTAAGTGAAGAGTTTAGTCACTAAACAAAACTTTTGGTAGAGTAGAAATAAATTTAGAAGAGCATTTTACCTTCCTCCACCATAAGCTTGCTTCTTGTCTGACCTTGGAGGAGGGGTGCTGCCATTCTCCTGGCCACCTACACATGTGTCCAGAAGACCAGCTCCTCTCTTCCCTTTTCTCCATTTAGCCATTAAGTTCTGCTGATACCCCCTATTCTCTGTCCATTCAGAATTTTACCTTCTTATTGCTAAAGTCTCTTAACCTGGTCCCTAGTCTTTACCCTTCCACATATTCTCTTATGACCATCTGAGTAATCTTTCTAGAATACAGTTTTGATTTTGTTATTCCCTTATATAAAGGCTTTCAGTGACCCCAATTTACCTGTGGGACAAAATACAGTAATCAGGATGACTCTCTGATCCTTGACTCTGCTCTTAATCTCTTCAGACTTCACAATCTGTTGTCTTTCTATACTCATGTGTATCATTTGCCTCTGGTGTGCCTTTTCTGCAGCACACTATTTGATTAACAAATCCCTGAAAACAGGTTTTCTCTAAGTCTCCCCTGCTTCCTTCCTCAAACCATCACATCTATTATAATAGATCAAGAACACCTTGAAGGCATCATTGGGCCGCCCTCATCTTTGTAGACCCATGATCTAGGCCAGCAACTGGCATGTAGTTTGGTGGTTGGTATATGTTGAGTGAATGTAGTTGTTCAAAGTTGATCCAGTTTTCTTATATATTTCTTTATTCAGGCTCTGATACTATTATAACTGTAACTTTATGGTATGCTTTGAAATTGGTAATTAAGGTAGTAAAAAATTTTGCGTTTTGTTTACATTTTCTTGTCTAGATCTTGCAAATAAACTTTTTATGTTTTGAAAAAAGAAATTGTGTTGATATTTTGATTAGCAAGGCATTGTAGTTTATCATTTTATAAATGAGTTCACCAAGTTTTGGAGAGGGCCCAAGTTTATAAAGCCACGTATTGACTGAGCATCAGAACCTAAATTTTCTGACTCCAATAGTTTATTTCCTTTTTTTAAATTTTATTTTATTTTATTTATTTTTTTTAGTTGTAGATGGATACAATGCCTTTATTTTATTTTTTGTGTGGTGCTGAGGATCGAACCCAGTGCCCTCCACATGCAAGGCAAGCACTCTACCACTGAGCTACAACTCGTTTCTTATCCTTATCTAGAGAAGGTATCTTTTTTTGGCTTGGTGGGGTGGGGGATGAGGCAGGTGATGACTGCTGCTTCTTAAACATTTGGGGAACTGTTCTTTAGATTTGCCTTTTTTTGGATAGTGGATTGAACTTGGGGACTCGACCACTGAGCCACATCTCCAGCCTTATTTTGTATTTTATTTAGAGACAGGGTCTTACTGAGTTGCTTAGCACCTTGCTTTTGCTGAGGCTATCTTTAAACTTGTGATCCTCCTGCCACATTCTCCTGAGCTGCTGTGATTACAGGCTTGCACCACTGCACCCAACTAGATTCACCTTTTAATAGTGTTTTTTTTTTTTAGTGTATTATAGTTTTACATAATCATGGGGTTTATTTTGACATATTCATGATACATATAACATAATTTGCTCCATTTAAATCCTAAGCAAATGGATCAATGTCTTAGCAAGGAAAGCAGTATTGGAATAAATAGGTAATTTCTAGAGTAAAGCATGAGATTTTCATGCATAATATGGATTATTTTTAACTTTTTGAAAACTGACAAACTTTGAGAAGTTAAATTTTTATATTGTAAAAGATTATAACATTGTAATCTTTTATAAGTTAGAAATTGCTAATAGAATATTATGATATTCTATTTAAAAATAGAATATCATAAATAAAAACTAAAAGGCAACAGAGTCACCAACTGTATATAGTTCCTATTACTTTTGTAACAGATTACCACAAATTCAGTGTCTTCAAATAATACAAATTTACCTCACAGATCTGGAGGTCAGAAGTCTGATAAAGATCTTATTGGGCTAAAATCCAGGTGTCAGCAGGGCAGCATTGCTTTTCTGGAGGCCCTAGGGAGAGTCCACTTTCTTGCATTTTTCCAGTTTTTAGAGTTCACCTGCATTCCTTGCCTTGTGGCCCATTTCCATCTTCAGAACCAGCAGCATCTGGTGGAATCTCCCTGGTTTTGATTTTTCCACTATTTATGGACTCAGTGGTTACATGGGGCCCATATGGATAAACCAAAATAATCTCCTTATTTTAAGGTTATCTGATTAGTAACATAATTCCATCTGCAACTTTAATTTTCTCCTGTTCTATAACATAACATATTCATAGATTTAGGGGATTAGGAAACCCCTTTGGGGGACATTGTTTTACTTACAGTACTAGCTATACTTTCAAAAGTGTTTTTAATGGGGCATGACGGCACACACCTATAAGGCTAGCTACTTTGGAGGCTGAGGCAGGATGACTTCAGCCAAGGAGTTCAAATCCAGCCTAGGCAACATAGTGAGATCCTGCCTCAAAAAACCCAAAATAAAACTTTGTTTTGGCAAATTTTAGCAGTCTTTTAAGGAATGGTTATAATTTTTCTTTGACCTAACCCAACTCTATTGGGTTGCCCCATACTTTGCTCACAGATCAATGCACGTACTAATAGCACCAGTTCACTAGCAGCAGGTTCCTTGCCTGTAAGTTACCCGTATTGCTATCATGCTGTGCAAAATCCTTTCTTTCTTCTCAGGTAAATGCAAAGTCTGTTTTTTCAATGAATATTGTTTTCAACAACTACAGGCCCCTTGGGCAGCAGCTAGGAAAGTTTTATAGAGCTAAGACCTTGATGTGGGAGACCCCTTCTTCTCCACTCTTATTAAAGCCTGATTGAGTTTTAAATAGGGCTCACAGGGTTAAGTACTCTCACCATGGATATCCTATGTGTATTTACTAGATGATCAAGAAGTCCAGAACAACTGAAATGGCTCTGGAAAGCTTGCAGGAGCAACTGGCAGAGCTTCATCATTCTGAGTCGCTTCAACGAGCTAGAGAGCAGCATGAGAGCATTGTTATGGGCCTTACAAAGAAGTATGAAGAGCAAGTGTCATCCTTACAAAAGAAGTTGGATTCTACAGTTGCTGCACTTAAAGAACAGGTTGGGATGATTTCAGATGACCAACTACTATCAACAAGTAAAGTTGGTTATGTTTTATAACTGATATTTTGCAGTACTCATATAGAAATCTTGGATGTTTGCAGTAGGTGTTTGATTGTAAATGAAACTTAAAAGTTAATGATGTTTCAATCTATGAATAGATCCTGGAAGAATACTTTTGGAAACCCTTCTTCCTATAGAATTGGTTAGTACTTTCTCAATTTTCATTTTACTAGTCTTTTATCTGTAGAGTATTTATGTGTGTTCATCACATTGTCCTAGAATAAGTCCAGCATGAAAGAAATAAGTGCTGGAGGCTGGCCAGAACCTGAGAGTTTGTCCTTAGAACTTAACCAGGGTCTCTCAGCATTTGATAGAGTGTTGAGAAATGGTCAACACTTTGATAGAGTCAGTAGAGTGTTGAGAAATGGTTCTTGGGAGTAGAGTTAATTTTGAGAATACAGTTTGAGCAATTCTAACCTGAAAATCTGAATTCCAGAATGTTCCATATAGTTGACGTGACAGCTCAAGTGGAAAGTTCCAACCTAACCTCATGTAATAGGTTGCAGTCAAAATGCATATGCACTAAAATATCCTTAAAATTCCCTTCAGGCTGTGTGTAAGTGTATAAGAAATGTAAGTGAATTTCATATTTAGACTTGTACCACGTGCACAAATACCCGATTACATATATGCAGATATTCCAGAATTGAAACATTTCAGGTAAGGGATACTCAACCTGTAGTGTAATGTATAAAATAGAGAAGAAAATCTCATCTAAACTCCATGGATATTTGAAGCTTGAGCTTATTTCACAGGGATTATTTATTATTTTTGCTCAAAAAGGAATAAAATATTATAGGCTGAGGTGAGTTAGGTGGCGGGTTTACTTGTACTCCAAAATGTTTATTAATCATTTGAATAAAATTTCAGAATGCATTTATCCTAATGCAATTTCAGAATTAATTTAACCCAAGGGAAGAGGAGAAGAAACAAACTTGCAGGAGTATGGAAGCATCATACCTAAAATGATTCCTGATTTGGGTTATTTCTGATTTATATAGGACTCTAACTTTCCCATGCTTTTCAATGGTTATATATAAGACTACATTATTGGTAGTACTAATTGTTTATGTACAGTTTTATGTGTAACTATGAGTTCTTGCTAGATTTGTTTTACCAATTATGTTTTTATTTTATATAGAAAGATATTATGAATTTGATTATATGGAGGATATATAGGAGTGGAGAAAGATGAAGACTGTGCCAAATTATTGAAAAGTCTATTTCATAGACTATTTAAACAAATATAATTGGATATTTATTAATTTTATTTTAAAACTGCCATCTATTTAATTATTTATTAATTTTGGCCCAATGTAGTGTAGTAGAATTAAAGTGAAAATGGTCATTGATAGATGTTAGGAGAAGAGTGGAGTGTGGTGTCTCTTCCATGTTAGGTTATTTGAAGCTCTATGTTCTCTGTTGACTTTGACATAGTTACATTGGGGACAGGCTAGAAGGAATTTATAGTACGTTCTGCCCTGTACTACTACATTCTTTATTTTCATCATCCACTCTCTTCCTTAACCTTCAACTAGCTGACAGGAAAAAGTCTTCATTCTCTTTTGAGTAGGCTTTCAGACTCCAAAAGGTGTTGATTAAGGTCTTTCCCACTGTTACCCTTCATGACTGGTATTATTTTTTAACAGAGCATGTCACTGGTGTTAGAATTAACATATAATTGCACATTTGCTTAACAAGGTGATGATTCCAAAGGGGCTATGGTTGGTTGTTTCTGGGAATGTTTTTATGGTATCCTTTCTGTGCTGTCAAATTGTTATCTATTGGGTTAGCAGTACTTATTATCTCAGAATCCAAATTGAGATTCCTGATTAGGTAAGTGCTATAAAATCAACCAGGAGCCAGGGAGATGTGTGGGAGACCAACCTCGCATAAGGCTGGGTTAACTCCCCTGCTGGGCGATGTGGCATCAGGCACCCATGCTGCTAGACTGCCCTGCTCTTCTAGGGTTCCAGTGACTTGTGTCTTCCTGCCCAGGCTAGTCTTCCTTACTGCCCCATGGGTAGAGCTATGTTCACCTGTTTCTTTGTAATATAACCCCTTGCCCTGTTTAGGATAGAATCTTCCATGGAAGTGCCTTGTGTGTGTCCCCCTCTCTTACTGTGCCTTTGGGTGTGGCCTACCCAGATGTCAGTCAACCTGCTGACAGTGGACATCATGAAGATAGACTCAGCCCCCTGAAACCTGACCCCTTGCCTCATTTGAATAGCTTCTCCTCAATAAAAGGGATCAGCACGTGCTCTCTCTCTCTCTCTCTCTGTCTTCCTTCGGACCCTTAAGGTCAGAGGAACCGTCACAGCGACCCCAAAGAAAAAGATATTTGTGTCTCTTGTGTGGTTATTTTGCGCACCCCAGTTAGCCCAGTTCAACTACAGTAACCCCTGAGCCTTTTAGTCGTGAACAGAAACCCGGCAGAGATGTCTTCTTGAAATTAGAAAAATGCATGAGTATGTTCTCTACAGAGTTAATTTAGAATTTCTTACATAACTGATAACTATCCATACATACTACATTTTGCCCTTCTTTTTTTTTTTTTTTTTAACAAATTTACCAAAGAGGTATAAAATATTCCCTTTCATCTAACTCTTTCTCCAGTATACATAAAAAATAAAACAACTCTTGGAAAATAGTGGTAAGGTACTGGATAATTTACCTTGTTGAAATTGAGTAAATAGCTAGATTTACTCCACTAGCTAGATTGAATGGCTCTTATGTAATCATGCATAACTGTTCCTGTATACTGTATGTACACAGTGTTAAGAGTAGATGTTCACACATAATAAGTTTTGCTAGTTACAGAGGTTTGTAACCTTCTAAGACAGTCCATGACTAAGCTCCAGGGAGTCTATGAATCCTCTGAAATGATGGGTAAGATTTTCTATTGGGGTGAGAGTGCACAATTTTGTGGAAAAGACCTATCACCTTTTTAAGATAGAAAATTTCTAAGAGGTCCGTGCTTCTCTTGCAAAAGATTGAAAATTCTTGCTTCATAAAGATATTGTTCTTAGTGGGAATGAACAACTAAATTGTAAATGAATCCTATTATCTCATCTATTCAACAACCTTTTCCTGAACAACTAAACATATAAGTTGTAAACAGGCTTATGTAAGTTAAATTATGTGTATGTTCATATATAATTTTTTTGAGCAGTTTTAGGTTTATACCAAAGTTGAGTGGAAATAACAGCATTTCCCATAGTCCCTATTTCCCCACATATACATAATCTGTTCCATTATTAATATCTTGCACTAGAGAGTGATATATGGAATTTTCCATGTAAACTTTAGTGTTATTCAGTTTTTTAGTATCCACAAAATAATTAGCTGGGATTTTGATTAGGTTTGCGTTGAATCTGTAGATAAAAATTGGAAAAAAGTGACATCCTGACAATATTGGGTATTTCTTTCATGAACATGGAATACTGTTCATATATTTAGTTCTTCATTGATTTCTTTCACCAGAGTTTTGTAGTTTTAAAGAACTTTTATATATTTTAGATTTATATGTATTTCATGTTTTGGGGATGCTAATATAAATGATATTGTGTTTTAAATATTTAATTTAAGTTCTACTTGCTCATTATTGGTATATAGAAAAACAATTGACTTTTTTGGATTAACCTTGGATTCTACAAACTTGCTATAATCACTTATTAGTACCAGGATGGTCATATTGTCTATGGGTAAATATTTTTTTTCATCCTTCCCAATCTGTGTACTTTTTATTTCCTTTTATTGCATTGAGTAGAATTTCTAGTATGATGTTGAAAAGCAGTGATCAGAGGGTCATCCTTGCCTTTTTCCTGATCTTTGTGGGAAAACTTCAAGTTTTCACTGTTAGGTTTAGTTTTAGTGTTTTTTTTTTTTTTTTTTTATCAGATGAAGACGTTCTTCTTAATCAAGTTTGTTGGTTTTTAAGTCATGAATTGGTATTTAATCATTTTGAAAGACAGAATTCTCTAATTCCATGTGATGGGAGGGGTAACAATCTGTAAGAGAGTTGGGTTTTTTTGAATGTCTTTAACTAGTATATTTTGAGAAATATGTATCTTGTAAAATAATATCATTTAATATTTTTCTTAAGATATCATTCTGTGTAGAAAAGATTGTATACATGTACAAACAACATGTACAATTCTTTTTTATTTTGACTGAGTTCCTCTTAAGTTTTTTTTAGTGTAAGAGAAAAGATGGGAAGAAATGGTTTCCTTGGAGCTCATGGAGTTTCTGTAATGACAAAGAATGGGAGAGGGAACTATTTCCTAATAGTGATTATGTCCTGTACTGTCTCCTCCCAACTTTACTTTACCTCCTCCCATTTGTAGAAGTATCATATTAAGATCTCTTGATTATCTCCTTGATGGTATATTACCTTTCTTTAAGCTGGTGGAGCTTTAGAACTGTGCTTCTCAACATGGCCTGGGAATCAGCAGCAGTATGCCAAGAGGTTTGCAGTGCTGAATAAACATGGACTAGTTTCTAGAAGCTTCATTTTACTAAAAAATTTGGTAGAAAATTTTTAAAGCAAACATGGCTACATTATGAAATAGCACACAAAATTTACATGAATTTTTAAAGTAAAATGAGAGCTTTTAGAATCCTTTTCCTATGTTTAGGAAACTTCTGTTAGTTTCTTTTTGGGATGTACTTATGTATTCTTAAAGCATTTTTGGGCTTTAGGTTATTCTGTGGATCTGGCACCAAAGGCCTTACTTCTCTCTGCTTCAAAGCTCCTTCTTGATATTCTCTTCTCTCTGCTTCAAAGCCCCTTCTTGATATTCTCTTAACTATTTGTTTTTTTTTTTTTCTCTCTTTCAAGAATTTCAGTCAACTATCTATATCTATTCCGATGTCTCTTGGTGTTCTGCCATTTGCCTGAAATTCAGCCAGGGTAGCCATTTTTTTAATGAGGTGATGATTTCTTCTACCTGGGTTTTGGATTTCCATGGCTTGTACTCCCAAGCACATTTTCTTTTTGGAGAAATTTGAGTGTATTGTTTATATATTCTGTATTATTTATACATCCCCATACACATACACTCACCCTCATTTACCCTCTCTGTTTTTTCATTGTCATTCAGTTTTTAAATGCTTACTGTAATAGCTACTGTATATAAGGCACAGTAGAGGCATCTTCAAGGAGAAAATTAAGGAAATAAGACATATAAAAGGAAGAAAAAGAAGCATAAGAGAGAAACAGATCAAGTTTTTAAAAAGTTCAGAGAAGGGAAAGATTATTTTTGGCTGTCCTGAACAGAGCGAGCTTTTGGCTGCTCAGAGTAGAGTGAGTTTCCATGTGTTTATCTGTATCCTTACTGTCCTAGGATACAAATTTCATGATTCAAACTGGTCTGCCTAAATATGTATACATATACTTAAACTGGTAGCATAAAATGCAGAGAAGAATTGTAATTCGTTTCCTGTGGCATAAATAAAATCTAACTTTAGAATACATTGTTTTGTGATTTTGTGAATGTGGAGTAGAAGGAGATTTTAGGAATCACCTTTATCAGCATAATTACGAAAGAAGCCAACTGAGATATTGAGCCTAAGATCATACAAGTTTTTTCTTTTGACTCCCAGTCTTGCGCACTTAGCCCCCAAAAAGTGATGCTGCAACGTGATGAGTATATATTTGATTTAAAATCTGACAATGTATCAGAATTTCAGTCTAATATTTCTTAAAATTGATCCTTAAAATGACTTCTTGAACCCTTTTTCTATGTAGGAAGATATTTGTTCTCATTTGAAAGATCACGTGAAACAACTGGAAAGGAGTCAAGAAGCTGCCAAATTAGAAAAAACTGAGATCATTAATAGGTTGACGAAGAGTCTGGAAGAGAGTCAGGGGCAGTGTGCCCAGTTGTTGCAGTCAGGTGGGTGCCTTGTTGGGCTACTATCTCCCCAGAAGCCCAGTGTAATGTTTAGAGAGAACACAGTAGGAACCATGGTTGATAAAAACCCAGAAAATGTCAACAGAGAAGACAACCAGTGACAAATTTCTTTTTAAAAAAATATTGTTATATAGGTATAAAGGCACAGATCATTTTTATTAGATAATTTTGAAAATGCTGACAAGTGTATTGAATGGAAAACCAATAATCCTACTACTCAGAGATAAAAATTATTAATTTTTGAATGTATTATTCCTTCAAAATAAATGAATACATATGCATAGGTAATGCCCTGCTTCTGTTTATAGTACATTTCTGAAAATATACTAAAGCCTAATATGTACAATTCAACAATAAAGTATATAAAGTGAATTCTGTTTCTGAAAACTAAAATAATTATAAAATCTCATTATATTTTGCTTTTTGTAAACCCAATATTTGATGATAATGTATAGTTCTGTCCTTTTGAATAACTTCTTCAGTTTTTTTCCTCTCACAATGGAATAGCCACTTAACCTGATCATTGAAGCCAGAGAGTTAACATTTTTGTTGTTCTTAAGATTTCTAGAATGGTCTCTTGGTATTAAGTTTGAGACATTGGCTTCCTGTCCTTTTAATGCTAGCAATAGTTTTATTCCTTATAAAATTATTTTAGGGTAAAGCAATAAAATAATTGTCCATTTGTCTGCATACAGACAAAACAGCCCATTTTCTGGTGACCAGCTCACACTATGAACAAAAATCAATGGTTATTCATTAAATGAAATCTGAAAGTCCTACTTTGGCTATGAAGGGCACTTGAGACTTTTGGGTATGATATGGAAAAAGTTGGTTTACTCACAGCTTGAAAGCACTGAGGTCAAGGACTGACTGTGTATATGCATATGTATATTTATTTAGGTGGGAAAAAAATTGGATCCGATTTTAGGTCCCCCTTCCTGTTTAGTTATGTATCCATTTTTCTCACTTGGCATCACTTGGTGAGCTCTTTTCCTGGCCATTAAAGGATTTCACAGTATGATTTCCTTTAAATGCATAATATGCCATGATTACTTTGCTTAGTAATTTCCCAGATGGTCATTTTCTTTTGAGGAAACCCAATAAAATCCCTTTAAATGGGTATCTCCCCTAGTACATTTAACATATTAGTTTGCTAAAGTTTCAGGAAGCACAACCTTAATATACTTTTTCCACATATAGAGGTGGAAGTGGTAGAAATAAAAACAATTAGAAAAAAGCTAAAAGCAGGAAGATGTAGTTTTCTTAGTGGATAGTAGAAATGGATAGAAATGAATTCCACGGGATTTTTTTTTTTTCTTTCTGTGATTTAGAATGTTTTACTCCTGTTAAAAGACTTCTGGAGTGCTAGTGTTTGTAGATGTGGCTGATTTGATTTATAACAAGGTCACAGTAACCTACACTTTTGGCTCCCCAAGGACATATGGGGCCATATGAGATCTTTGCAAAGTCTGCCAAGGTCCCTGTTCCTTGAGGGTAATAAAACAGAACTGCACCTTCCATAGCACAGTGGATTCAAGTTCTTTGGACCACACGTACTTTTCTCCCTTTCATTTAGCATATCCTGTGATTTTTTTCCTCTGCAGGCTCAATACAGGAAGTGGCTCAGCTACGGCTCCAGCTGCAGCAAGCACAAAAGGCACACACTATAAGCGAGAACATGAACAAGGCTTTGCAAGTGAGTATTGCAGCTTGGAAGAGACTTTCTGGGTAGCTGCATTAGGCAGTGATTACATCACCTTTTTGAAATTTAGATTACTCTGTGATAGAGGTGGCTGGACCCTTTTCTTGCCAGCCTGTAGAAGCTGTTCATAGTCTTACCCACACCATTTGGTCTCCAAGCCCAGGTCTGTCTTACTGCAGAGCCAGGGCCCTGCCATCTCCTTCATATGTCCTCCTTCATGCCTCCTTATATCTGGAGGTGTATTCCAGAGAAAAGTTTAGGTACAAGTATGGGAAATTCTTTTTTTTTTTTTTTTTGGTACCAGTAGGTACTACTGTCCTACATCTCCAGCTCTTTTTTAGTTTTTTTAAATTTTGAGACAGATTCTTTCTAAGTTCCTTAGGGCCTCCCTAAATTGCTAAGGCTGGCTTTTAACTTGCAGTCCTCCTGCCTCAGCCTTCTGAGCTGTTAGGATTACAGGCATATATCACCATGCCCAGTTAAGTGTGGGGAATTCTTAATTTGACTACAGTTTTTTTCACATCCTCCTTAAGTACTACTCACATTTTCCACTGAACAGACAAGAAACACTGGAGAGGAGTTCCAGTATTACCTCCACTGAAAGAAGTATTTTGCTTTTTTGCCACTGGCAGGTGAAAGTATAATGGGTTCTTGGCAACCCACCTACTTTGTCCTCTGCTCTAGTAAGCCAGAGACACTGCCATCAACATCTCAGCTCAAGAGATGCTTTTCATGTAGGACAAAATGTTAGCAAGAGACGTCCTAGAGAAATAAGACGAATGTTTTCTCATTCATTCGTTTATGTATTCATTCAGTTTTCTTAAAAACCTTATATATATATATGTCTTAATTATAATGCATGGTAAGTACTTGAAGAAGTTTTTCTGCCTTCTTTTGATCCTTAAAATAAATTTTGATACAGATATAATGGCTGATTATAGGAAAATAATAGAAATTATTTTCACCAATTTGTGTCTTCATACATGTACTTTGGATAATGATGTCCATCACATTCCACCATCCTTGCTAACCCCCTGTCCCCTCCCTTCCCTCTGCCCTATCTAAAGTTCGACTATTCCTCACATGCTCCCCCTCCCTACCCCACTATGATATACAACTAGAGATATGAAAAATTGTGCTATATATGTGTAATAAGAATTGTAATGCATTCCGCTGTTATTTATTTTTAAAAAATCAATTAAAAATTTTTTAAAAGGGTAATTTAATCAGACAATGTTAAGCACTTAATAAAAATCAAGATCTATTACAAAAAAAGTTATTTTCAATGATTTTGTGTTGCAGGAGGAATTAACAGAATTAAAAGATGAAATTTCTCTCTATGAATCTGCTGCAAAACTAGGAATACCTCCAAATGACTCAGAAGGAGAATTAAATATAGAACTCACTGAATCATATGTGGATTTGGGTATTAAAAAAGTCAACTGGAAAAAATCCAAAGTTAACAGGTATTGAGAGAATGTTTTAGTTTACTGTAGAACTTACGTTAATAAAGTTGGTATTGCATGGTAAACAGGTGGCAGCAGGCAAGAAACGATGAGATGAATAGGGGTTCTGAATATGGAACGGTATGTTTTATGTTTAGTCTGAAATCGAGATGAACAAACTTGATGTATTGGTACTGTAGTGTCTTCCACACTCAAACATATCACTTTCAAAAAGGTAAAAAGTGACTAATGTAGTTAAAGGACACAGAGTAAATTCTAAAGCTGAGATTATCTGTTTTAACTATTAGTGTGAGGGCATATTATTTTTATATATTAACCCTGTGTGTTGAAAGTGGATAACCTTACATTTGTTAATGGTATATGATAAAAGAAGCACTGCTTTTTTTTTTCCCTTGGAACCTCACTGTGACCTTACTCTTAAAATAGGGATTCTTTTTTAAAAATAGGTTCTTTTTAATAATACATGACAGCTGAATAATCTATTCTGACATAATTATAAAAGCATGGAATATGTTTTGTTCTAATTCAGTCCCTAGTACCTTTACCCCACCTCCCCATCTCCCACTCTCTTCCCTCTACTCTGCTGATCCTTCTGCCATTTACTTGTAGGGAGTTTGTCTTCTACTACTGCTTTATACAGATACTTTTAGCAATCTCACAGAATGCAGTACTTTGTCTTTTTTCCAGGAAGGGATGGGAGAGGGGTGGTGGTGGTAGAAGAGGAAGCATTAGACATTTACAGGATGAATGAATGAGACTTTTATTCATTCACACTGTTGAGACACTTGCTACATGGAAGGTGCTATGTAAGGGTTCGGGTTTAGAGGCAAAAAATGAGTTAGAAACACATTTTATGTGTTCAGGAAGAAGGTGACATACCCATAAGCAACTAAGTGCTATGTGTCCATGCATGGGATTGGGGGTACTTATCCATTCCCTCTATTGGTTAGGTTAGGGATGAGATATGAGGTGTTGGGAAGAGGTTGCATTTAAGCTAAGGAAAGCTTTTCTTGAATACATTTGTCTCTCATCACCACTTTCTGGTTTATAGTTTAAGACTGAGTTTACCATCATGATAATATTATTTTTCAGTGAGACCATTTAATTCATGTCTCAGATATGTGTTTCAGATATTTTACAAGTAAATACAAACAAATCTCTTGAAGAATTTGCTCTACAATAGTTTTTTTAGAGTTTGTATATTTTAATATGGCAATTTCCGTTTTTTTAGAATGGTAAGATGCAGTTCAGCAAAATGAAATCTAAAGTGATCAGGTGAATTGTGAAAGATATTATTTTAATATGCCTCCACTTATCTGGAAGCCTGACTTCAGGAACTCTTGTGTGTATAGAACACAGCTACAATCTGTAAGGAAACAAGAAAATAGCGGAACTAGATTATGCAATGTATATATTAGGAGCCACCTTCAAGCTTGTTTCTCAGGGCCATATTGACTTAGATTTATTCAGATAAATTATCTGATTTCCTGACTACAGTGTGTAGCTGGGGCAGGGGCTGGGGGCAGAGAAGTTCTGTCAGTTCCTGAGCTAGGCAGCTCAGACTTAGCAAGAAGAGAAATAAGGAAACCCAAGAGGCTGGATTTGCTGACCATCAGGGCATATAGCCTCACATTATCCACACAGGTTCTATCCACATCAGAATGTCCACAATAATGGTCCCATGTTGAAGAAAGGCTTCCACTTTGATTTGTTTGTTAAAACAGAAGAGGAGTGTGCTTCATAGTTTTAAGACAGATTTACATAAAAATGTGAAGTTAAATATAGTTGTCTGGAAGACTCACTGCCTTGAATGCCTCATTACACCTATCAGTGCCAGATTAATTCTAAGGGGCTAGTGAAAGAGCATGGATTTTAGATCCAGACTGTTTTGAACCATAGTTTTGCCATTTATTACCAGCTTTATGATCCTAGGCATAAAGCTGGTAATAATACCTTTTTCTGAGTGTGTGCTTATCAAGCTTGATATCCTTTGGAAGTTAAAGTGAAGATTAAGGTAGATAATGAATATAAGAACCTCATGTAATATGTTCTGGCACAGATTGGGCACTTAAAATAATAGCTATTACTGTTATTATGTAATAGATGATTAGTTAAAATATGCCCTGCATCATGTTTTAATTGAATACATACTTGCGCTAAAGTTTTTGATCCTCAGTCTTGTGACAGATGTTGGCTCCAATCTCATCACGTTAGAAATGGGGAAAACTGGAGCCCAGGGAGTTAAGCACCTTTGTTCAAGAAGATGCTTAATTAGCAGCAGAACCAGTACTTGAGCCCCGAATTCCTGAGGCCAGGCCCAGTTTTACATTTTTTTATGTTTATGAGACAGTTAAACCTTTTTGCCTTAGAGTTCATTTTTATTTACATCTTTTATTTTTGTGGATTAAAGATGTAGTTCATGCCAAAAAAAGTTTTTCTCCAACTTGTTATTACCTTGAGTTTGTGTCATGGCCTGGAAACCGGGTAAATAGTACATTACATGTATGTTTATCTTTTTACAAAATTTATTTTGTTATGAGGTCTACTAAAATCTAGTCGACTGCATTTGCACTTTTTAGTTGGTTAGCACTCATAGCCACAATCCTCTAGTGATTTTAAAGCATGTTCCTATAGATAATAAATCTGAGACATCACATCAGGACAGACACATTAAACAGGTAAGTGGAGAACAACTGAAGCAGGCTGGTTAGTCATTGAGTTCATTGAGAAGACATCCAATGAAATGCAGCATAAGGGAAGAAACATTCAGCTTCTAGTCATCCCTCACACCAGTGTTAACAGATGATAATTGTGCTTTGAAAAAACTACAAATAATTATTTTCAGATCAAATTTAAAGGGCATAGGTGAGAAGAGATTTGTACCTTTCCTTTGGGTGAACTGTGTGATTCTTAAAATAAGAGGAAGCAGCAGTTTTCCCAATATTGAGAATTTTAATTCTTTGTTGACTTGAGCTACCTTCAAATCACTTACCCAAATAGTAGTGGCTCCAGCTTGTATTACCAACACCACCTCCCTTAAGCTACTGACTAGTAAATTTTAAGGGCTTAACCTCAGTGTTCTATTTTACGTTCATGGAATTTGAGTAGCTAAATCTGCATGCAGCTTGCAGACAGCTTCCTCTCTCTCTTATTATAGTTGGCTGCTAAGCTCAAATAATAAACATTTAACAAGTGGAATGCCTTTTCCCTTTGGTCTTCGCAGCAGGCTTCATAAGGGACTACAGTTTATTTGAATTTAAGGGAACCAACGTCCATAGGGCTTTAATAGTAAGCCTAAATGAAGAACTGGTCCCCACCACTGGCTCTTTCCCTTTTGAGGAAAAAAGAGAAAATTATTTTAGCAAGAACTTTCTCTGCTAACTTGGCTCCCTCTAGAAGTACAGGATGTGCTATTTCAGTGGTCAACATTTAGTCAGAAAAGAAATGAGGGAGGCATAATTTTTTAACTGAGCAAAATAAATACTGTACTTATAATTCACCACATAGCATAGCACAGGAAAATACAATGTCATGTGTTTAATATTATATTTCTTACATAATTATATTTCTAATTCTTATAATTATTATGTCTTCTATTTCTACATAGAAATATAGTGGTTTAAATATAGTGGATTTCATGTAGTGGTTTAAATAGGTGAGATCTTCTATACACAAACATAGTTACGTAATATGTATTGCATATACAAAAACTACCTATATATATCACAGGGAACTTCTTTTATAATTTTAAAAACTCTACAAAATATTATTCCTTCTCTCTTTTTCTATACATACAAAATATTCTAACATTTTATTTGGAATCATCTCAAAACTTAAGACTAGTAAAAATTTTGACTCAGATCCTATAATTTTTAAAAAAATACTTTTTAGAACAGCTTGGGTTTACAAAAAAAATTACATCATGGGGAGAGTTCCTATATATGCAGCTCCCATTTTTGCCTACTAACATCTTACATTGACCTGGTACATTTGTTAAAGTTAATTGATATTGATGCATTATTATTAACTAATGTTTATAGTTTATTTAGATGTTCTTAGTTTTTACCCAATGTCCAATTTCTCAGGATCTCATCCAGGTACCACATTACATTTAGGAGTCATGTTTCCATATATTCTTCTTGACTTCTTTTGTTTTAATGATATTGACTGTTTTGAGGAATATTATTCAGGAATATTGGAATTTGATATTTTTCTCATGATTATATTTTTCTCATGGTTTCTATAGAAAACCACAGAGATGAGATTCCATTTTAGTTTCTTCATATTAAAGGTGTACACTATCAACTACTACTTTCCAAAAGTAACTTTCTCCTCCATTGGGGAAAAATTAGAAATACAGATTAAGAAAAAAGTAAAATCACCCATAATATTATCTCATTTTGTGTGAAGAAAACCACTGTTAACACTTTATCTAACTTCCATGTTATCTGCTTTGCGTATTTCTAAAAAATAATATTGAATATACTGTTTTATGATATCCTTTAACTTAGTACATTGAAATCTTTTAATGTTAGTCAATATTGTTATATATAATTTTTAATGGATATATAGATTCATGAACCATATTTTAGTTTGTAGTATAATATTGTTTAAAAATTTTTATTATAAGTAATTCAGTATCATTATTACAATCATCTTTGTATTCAAATCTTTATTCACATCTTTATTTCCACAAGATGTAGAATTATTGCCAAAGGGTTTTCACATAGTTAAGGATTTTGTCAGATGTTGCCAAACAGTCCTAACGTTTACATATTACCTATATTGTGTGGCAGTACCTATTTCTCTGCACCCTAGCCATTGCTTAAAGTTATCACTTTTCCTGTTTAAAATTGTATGTCCTACATTATTAGATCTATCACTCTTTTCCTTTATAATTTCTTCATGTTTAAAAAGGTGCTTTCTGTAGTTTTATTTTACTTTTTAAACACTTAAAACTGTGAAATATAACCCAGAGAGTGCATGAAACATGAGTGTAGAGTTTAACAAGGTATTTGAAAGTGAATGCTCATGGGATCACCACCAAGGTCAAGAAATAAACAGTGCCAGTTGCTGTGCGCGTTCCTCTTTCCGTCCGTAACCTTGAGAATTAAGTGCTATCTAAACTTCTGTTCCTTTTCTTGTTTTTCCTTATTCTTTAAATACCCAATTTTTCTCACCTACAGATTATTAGACATGCCTTCATATTAAAGGAAGCCATGTATTGGTATTTTTATAGCTTTATTGAGATATTTTTATATACCATAAGTCAACCATTTAAAGTGTTTTTAGTATATTCACAGAGCTGTGTAATCACCACCACAACCTAATTTTAGAACATTTCAATGTCCCAAAAAGAAACCCCCATACCTATTGCTAGTCATTCCATATTACCTCTTCTTGCCTCCACAGTTCCAGTCCACCACTACTTTCTGTCTTTATGTATTTTCCCACTCTATATATTTCACATAGAGTTATATAACATGTGGTCTTTTGTGATTGGCTTCTTTTAGTTAGCCTAATGTTTTCAAGGTTTGTCGATGTTGTACATGTATCAGTACTTCATTCCATTTTGTAGCCTGATAATATTCCATTATGTGGATATGCCACATTTCATTTATCCATTCATCTGCTATTGGATATTTATTTAGGTTGTTTCTACTTTTTTTCAATTACTAATCATGGTGCTATCAACATTTATGTTCAGAATTTCATGTGGACATATGTTTTCATATATATTGTAATATATGAGTGGAATTTCTTAGTTGTGTGGTAACTCTATGTCTATCATTTTGGGGGACCATCAAACTGTTTTGCAAAGTGTCTTCACCATTTTATGTTTCCTTCATCAATGTACAAAAGTTTCAGTTTTACCATTTCCTCACCAATACTTGTTTTCCCTTTAAAAAAAAAATATATATATATTTAGCGATAGATAGATAGATAGATAGTATGCTCCTTCAGGTAAGTGTGAAATGGTATCTCATTGTGGTTTTGATTTGATAGTTAATGATGTTGAATATCTTCATATGTTCATTGGCTATTTGTGTATCTTATTTGGAGAAATGTCTATTCAAATCTTTTGCCTTTTGGATTGTCTTTTTATTATTTAGTTTTAAGAGTTGTTTGACTATTTTGAATACAGGTGCCTTGTCAGATACGTGATTTGCAAATATTTTTTCCTATTCTGAGTTGTTTTTTTTTTTCACTTTCTTGATAGCATCCGTTTGATCCTAAGAAGTCCTTAATTTTATGAAATCCAACTTACCTGTATTTTACTTTGGTTGCTTGTGCATTGAGTATCATACTTAAGAAATCTTTCTATAATCCAAGATCCTAAAAATTTGTATCTATCTTCTGTTCCAAGAGTTTTATCTTTTGCATTAGGTTTGGGATCCATTGTGAGTTAAGTTTTATATATGGTATGAGCTAGGAATCCAACTTCATTCTTTTTTTGTGTGGATATCTAGAAGTCCCAGTATCATTTGTTAAAAAGACTATTTCCTTTTAAATTGTTTTTACACTCTTGTTGAAAATCAATTGAGTGTAGATGTGAGGATTTATTTCTGGGTTCTCAATTCTGTTCCATTGATCTATGTCTGTTCTTATGCTAGTACCATACTGTCTTGAGGTAAATTTTGTAGTATATTTTGAAACCAGGAAATGTGAGTTCCTCTAACTTTGTTCTTCTTTTTCAAATTTGTCTTGACTATTCTGGATTTCTTATTAATTCATTTCCATTTCAATTTTAGAATCGGTTTGTCAGTTTTTGCAGAGAAACAAGCTAAGATTTTGATGGGGGCAACAATGAATCCATACATTGCCATCTTAACAATATTGTCTTCTGATTCCTGAATATGGGATGTTTTCCTATTTATTTAGATCTTTATTTCTTTGATTTATGTATTGTAGTTTTCAGTATATAGGCTGTGCTTCATTCATTTGTTAAGTTTATTCTCTGCTATTCTTTTTGTTTGATTATTTTCTTAGGTTTATTTCTGAGTGGTTTGTTAATAGTATATAGCAATACAGTTGATTTTTGTATATTGATCTTGTATACTATCACATTGCTGAACTTATTTACCAATTAAAATAATTTTCTTAGTGGATCCCTTGGATTTTTTTTTTATATTCAAGACCATGTTATCTGAATAAAAGAAGTGATTTTACTTATTTCTGTCCAGTGTATATGGATGTATTCTTTCTTTTTCTTTTTTGACTAGTTGCTCTGGTTAGAATCTCTACAACACTGTCAAATAGAAATGATTGTGAATCTTCCATCATTCTTAATTCCAGCCTTCCACAAAGTCTTAGGGCATGGATGCAATGCATTGGTGACCTTTAGTCTGATTTCCAGTAGAATATTCATTGATATCAGCATTCTGGTCATGGCTACTTAACTAATCTCTGTGACAGTCTAGCTCTTCCCTATTCTCTTCTTCTGAGCTCTTACCAGAATTGCCTATAGTGCTCTGCCTTCAGTATTTTAGATTTTTTTCTGGCCTCCTTCTCCAAACTCTTCTAGTCTCTTCCCATTACCCAGCTTCAGAACTATTTCCACATTTTCGGGTTGATTACTAGCAACCATCCCACCCCTATTAACAATTTTCTGTATTATTCTAGTAGATGTTACTATAACAAAGTACCTGAGACTGGATGACTTTATAAGAAGTTTATTTTTTTTTAAATCATAGTTCTGTAGGTTCAAGGTCAAGGGACTGAGTCTGGTGATGACCTTCTTGCTGGTAGAGTTCTGAGTTGGGTAGTGAGGGCTTCACATGGCAAGAGACAGTGCATGTATCTCTGGTCTCTCTCCTTCTCATAAAGCCACCAGTATTCTATCATGTGTCTTTCACCCTGATGACCTTATCTAATTCTGACCACGTCTCCAAAGGTCTACTTCTAAACTTGGGTTATGTTTTCACTCTCTTCATGGTTCACATTGGGGTTAAACATCAACACATGAACACTTGGGAGACACACTCAAACTATATCTAAACCATAGCATGGTTTTAATTTTTATTTACATAGTGACTAATGATATTAAGCATCTTTGAATGTGCTTCACTTTTTTCTTCCTTTTTATTTCTTGATGTAGGCTCAGTTGTCATTTACATACATTGGTTGAGTAGGTTGAGTGTCATGTTGAAATAATTTGGACACTTAAAAAAATTGGATTGCTTTTCTAATTATTGGATTGTTTACATAGTCCAGGATACATTTCCTTTATCTAATATGGGTTGTGAATATTTTCTCTCAGTTTTTGGTTTAACTTTTCATTTTCTTAATGGTGTGCTTTGAAAGTAGAAAGTCTTTACTAATTCTCCTAATTTGATCATTATGTATTTTATATATATATATATATATATATATATATATATATATATATATATATAAATTATACTGTACAGCATAAATATGTATGATTATTTTATGTCAATAAAAATTATATTCCTGGAAAAAAAGTTCAAGTTTTTATGAATTCCAGTTTATCATTTTTCTCTTGTATAGATTACAGCTTTCATGTCTTATAACTTTGTAACTCAATGTTATAAGCATTTTTGTTCAGTGATTTTC
Source organism: Marmota marmota marmota (assembly GCF_001458135.2). Classification (NCBI taxonomy): domain Eukaryota; kingdom Metazoa; phylum Chordata; class Mammalia; order Rodentia; family Sciuridae; genus Marmota; species Marmota marmota. The sequence continues at coordinate 30,608,386 of NW_026000229.1, forward strand.
TAGAAGTTTGGTAGTTTTCTCTCTAATGTTTATGATCCATTATAAGTTAGTTTGTAAGTATGGTGTGAGGTAAGGATGCATATTTACTTTTTCTATACCCATATTCGGTTATCCAGCACCATTTGTCAGAAAAATATTTTCTTTCCCCCATTGAATTGCCTTAGTGTCTTTGTTAGATAATCAGTTGGCCACACGTGGGTGGACCTATTTCTGTTCTCTTTTTTCTGTTCCATTGATCTTTTTACTAATACCAATCTTGATACTGTGGCTTCACGGTGAGTCTTGGAAAGGCTGGGAAAAGTCGTTCAACTTTGTTTTCTTCTTCAAGATTGCTTTGACTATTCCAAGTCCTTTGCATTTCAGAATTTTATAGCAAGTGTTAATTTCCACAAAAAACCTCATGAAATTTTAATCATGTTTGTGTTCAATCTAGAGGCCTATTTGGCTGGGTGTGGTGGTGCACCTGTATTTTCAGTAGCTTGGGAGGCAGAGGCAGGAGGATTGCAAGTTCGAAGCCAGCCTCAACAATTTGGCGAGGCCTTAAGCTCTTTAAATTTTCTCAATAATATTTTATGAGTTGTTAATGCTTTATAACTTTTTCAGTTTCTTTTCTGACTTCATTTTGGATAACTGCTGTTAAAATGCTGGATAATGTTTTCAGTGTAGAGATTTTCTTTTTTTTTTTTATTTTTTAATTTTTTATTGTGGGTTGTTCAAAACATTACAAATTTCTTGACATATCATATTCGACACTTTGATTCAAGTGGGTTATGAACTCCCACCTTCACCCCATACATAGATTGCAGAATCACATCAGTTACATATCCATTGATTTACAAATTGCCATACTAGTGTCTGTTGTGCTCCGCTGCCTTTCCCATCCTCCACCCTCCCCCCTCCCCACCT
>NW_026000229.1:30613073-30617357 GCF_001458135.2 Marmota marmota marmota
TAATGGCTGCCAATCTTACTGGAGTGAGATGGTATCTTAGGGTGGTTTTGATTTGCATTTCTCTGACTGCTAGAGATGGTGAGCATTTTTTCATGTACTTGTTGATTGACTGTATGTCCTCCTCTGAGAAGTGTCTGTTCAGGTCCTTGGCCCATTTGTTGATTGGGTTGTTTGTTATTTTATTGTCTAATTTTTTGAGAATTTCTGCTTTTTTAAAATTAATTTCAGGTATGCTTTCTTATGTTTTCTTTCACAAAACGTAAGATAGAATAGCTTCTTTAAATATATTTATTTTATTTTTTTTAGAGACAGGGTCTCACTGAGTTGCTTAGGGCCCCACTGAGTTGCTGAGACTGTCTTTGAACTTACAATCCTTGCCTCAGCCTCCCAGGCACTGGGATTACCGGCATGTGCCACCATACCTGGCTGCTTTAAAATTTTGAAACTCCTTTGTGATAGTTCTAGCATTTGGATCATATATTGTCTTTTAAAATTGGTTACAATCTTGGTTAGTTGCATACTAAGTAATTTCAGATTGTATTCTAGGCATTGTGAATTTTATGTTGTATAGAAATGCAATGACCAGCGCTGCCAAACTAGCAGGTTCCAATGAGGGATGATAGGAGATTGGAAGAATAAAGACTCAGGTACTCAGATCTCGAAGTACACAGCTGGGATTGGGTAGAGCACTGCTCTCTGATAGAGAAGCAGGTCTAAAGAATTATGCTAATCATAATCTTTATTGTATATGTCTCATTAATTAAAGACTATGTAAGCATTATTCTTTGTATTCATGAAAGTTACCGAGTTAGCAACATCATGCATTTTATTCCTCAGTTACATTCTACAGTTGCAATGTGCAATGTTAGGAGCATTGTGTAGTTCTCAAGAAAATCCATTGTTTAAAGTTACTATTATATAGGCATGTTCAGGAGCTGCAGAGCTGGTGAAACATTGTGGTTGTCTTAGCAAGAGAATTCTTTCATTCCCAGGAGCTGTGTGCCTGAGAGCAAGGTAGAGGCTTATAAGACTCTAGCACAGAGCCTTTCCATAGAGGGCATTACCATAGCAACCGGGCATCCTGCACCTTTGCACAGAAACTTTCCCAGGTACCAAGCATGCCACAACCATGAAGTCATCAGGGACCCCAATCTTAGACACTGGTCTCCCAATCACTGTCATCTCTCTCCACATAGAAACTTATGTGGGTGTTGTAAATCTCAATTGTCCAAGCCTTTGCCACATTAACTCCCTCAGGAGTTAGTCATCATGAAACCTGTGTGTGGCAGTTGTTTTCCAAATTGTTGCTATGTTTGTTTGAGGGTCTGTTCTGTTCAAGTATAATTCAGAGCTTATATTGTGACTTGTGCAAGTTTATATACAGAATTCAGGATTGTTCACTCCAGTTCTCTCCTCAGAAGTCTTCCTGCTCTCTTTACTGATTTTAGCAGTTTGATCTTTATGTGACATATGATGGTTTTCCTCATGTTTCTTCTGCCTGAGATTCATTTAGCTTGTACGTTTTATGGAATTTTAGTTTTCATCAAAGTAAGAAGATTTTGACCATTATTTTTTCAAATATTCTGTCCCCTTTCCCTCTCCTCTTCCGGGACTTCACTTGTACATGTTAGAAGACTTAATATGCTGTATATATTTCTGTTTCACTCTTCTGTTTTTAATTTTGTAGAGTTTTATTGCTGTGTTTTTTTGTTTTTGTTTTTAACTACAGAAAAATCTCTTCAATAGGTTTTCTGCATGTACTTCACAGAGAATACTTAATGATTTCTTTTTTCATTTTTGGATGTAAATTTATTTTATTCTAATGTCCTTTACTATGTATACATGGAAGTTGAATATAAATTAAATTAAGAGTAAGCATGCTTTCTATTCTTATTCAATATAAAAATCACACATAATTTCAAATGACAAATGTTTTATTGAAACCAAATGGCACTTTTTATATTTGTGTGCACTTTTTACTTTGTATTCACTAATCATTTCTTCTTTAGTGTAAAATATACTGTTAATCTCATCTAGTACATTTTTCATTTTAGGTATTGTCACTGTTGTCTTATAAGTCTAATTTGTTTTAATATCCTCTGTTGCTCTCATCATTTTCGTATTTTTCCTTATCTTTCTGGGACATATGGAATACATTTAATTAATTCTGTTGTATGTGTCATTGCTGATCAGTTTCTGTTGACTGTTTTTTTTTTCCTGATTGTATTTCATATTTTCCTTCCTGCTTCTTTGCATGCCTGGTAAATTTTGATTGGATGCTACACATTTTGAGTTTTATGTTTCAGATGCTGGATTTTATTGTATTTTTAAAATACTTTTTTAGTTGTAGATGGACACAATATCTTTATTTATTTTTATGTTGTGCTGAGGACTGAACCCAGTGCCTCACATGTGCAAGGCACACGCTCTACCTCTGAGCCACAGCTCCAGCCCCTATTGTATTTTTTAAATTGCACTTTCTTTGTGACACACTTACTTGGAATTCATTTCATTCTTTCAAGGGTTTGTTTATAGGCTTTGTCAGAGCATGCTTAGAGCACATTTTAATCTGGGGCTAATTTTGACCTTCTGCTAAGGCAATGTGTGATACCCGGTGAAACAGTACAATTTTCCACTATGGCTCAGTGGAATGCAACACATTCCTGCCCCTATTCTTTTGCTATGGTTCTTTCCCTGTCTACACACACTTATACACATAAGTTCTTTTTCTGTGCAACTCCTTTTTTTCCATATATATATTTTATATTTAAAATATTTTGTGTATGTAAAATATATATATTTTATACACACACACACGCATATATAATATATTTCTGTATTATGCAACTCTTTTTTCCCCAATATTTTCTCCCCTCAAATTTTAGCTACTTCTGTTTCCCCAACTCTGAACTCTTTGTCTGTAACTTAATGAAATTACTGGGCTCTGTTTGAGTTTCCTCTCCATCACTATGCCCTGGAGACTTCAGGCAAAAAGTTGGGCAATCATGGGCCTCACTGTGTTTGTTTTCCTATCCTCAGAAATCACTATTCTTGCTGCCTGTTTAATGATTAAAAACCGTGGCTTTATCTATTTGATTGATTTTTTTTTCCGTCTTAAAGAGGAAGCTAGATCTGGTCTTAGTTAATCTATTATGGCAAGGAACAGAATATCTCATCCCAGCCTTTAAGTTTATTGAAACTAAAATTGTGTTGAAATTAGCATGGTTTTTATTTCTGTGCTGTTTCAGGTGCATAGACATCCATTCAGGCTTGTGTTTCAGGAAGTTGAAAGAGATAACAGAAATTATAGGTTAGGGTAGCTAGTGTGTAGTATTGTTTTCCTCCTAATGTCCATGTTGTTTCTCTTGAAACATGTATACAACATGCCATGTATCAAAAACACAAATGGAAGCCATGTCACAGTTCTCATGTCCAGACTCCTTAGAGTGAAGTAGCAGAACTACACTTGCTTGAACTTATTTCTGTACATGGGGACATAGCACAAGTGACATCATTGTGTATGACAAAGTTTAAAATTGTTTGAAATATTAGTGTATAATTGTGTAGGTGACACAACATGGTCAGGGATGCCATTAGTACTTTGAAGGAGGAATCGTGCTTGCTTTGTTATCCAATTTAACCCACAATTTCTGCATTAGCTTAGTGCCACAGGAAGACCTGAGTGAAGAGCTTTCTAAAGATGAGGTCATCCTGAAGTTGAAAGCAGAAGTGCAGCGCCTGCTGGGGAGCAACTCATTGAAGCGTCATCTGGTGGCTCAGTTACAAAAGGACCTCAAGGACTGTCACCAGAAAATTGAAGATCTCCAAGAAGTGAAGAAAGATGACAGGAGCATCGAGATTGAGGTTTGTAGAGCCTAGAAGCTGTTTTGAAAAGATGTAATAAAGAAACTTTCTTGCTTTTTTTTTTGTTGAAAGGAAACCTTTGGCTGACAAGGATCATTTGACTTTAGAAGTAAAGTTTAAAGAGGAAATGCCACTTAAAGGAATGTATTTTCTGCTTACTCTTGTCACCTAGTAAATGAGATGCCAATTAGGTAAAATTTCTTTACCACAAATTTAAGGAAGCATTCTATGTAACAGGGTCTTGCACTTTCTTCAAGGTTAATTTATATAAGTAGTGCTTTAAAAATCTGATTTTTAATTGCTCAGTTGGTAGAGTGCTTGCCCTGCATGCACAAGGCCCTGGGTTTAATCCCTGGCACCACACACACAAAAAAAAAAAAAAAAAAAAAAAAAAAAAAAAAAAAAAAAAAAAAAAAAAAA
>NW_026000229.1:30621198-30690682 GCF_001458135.2 Marmota marmota marmota
AAAAAAAAAAAAAAAAAAAAAAAAAGAAAAGAAAAGAAAAGAAAAAGAAAAAAATCTGATTTTTTTCTGCACAATGAAATCCTTTAGAATTTTGAATGTGAGATTTCCCTGATCCATATTCTTCTAACAAAAGTCACACTATACAAGAAAATAAACCATACAGTGGTGATACAGATGGAAGAAGCATAAAAGCAGATTCTGTGAGTCCTTGAATTCCACTTCTGTATTCTTCAGGCAGTACCCTTGCTTCATAGGTAAGGAAAATGAATCTGGGGGAGTCCGTGAGCCTTCTAAGGTAACAGAGTCAGTCTTAGGCAAATTGAAACTAAAACTTGACTGATAAATGGCCAAGGCTGCTTCCTTAGGGCCATGCTGTGTTCAGCCCACCTTTCCTTCACAAATCCTCATCTACCGCCAAGAGAAAGTGATACAGGAAACGCCTAATAATTAAGAAAGGGCAAGGGGAAAGGAAGGACATGAAAGGATATTAAACTTCTGTATGTTCTAAAAGGAAATCTATTAAGAGAAAGAACACATCAGTTTAAAGTTTCTTGGCTATCTTTCTAAAGAGAACTGAGCAATCAAAATCCTCTCCTGGGTATTTCTAAGTATACATTCTAAGTTTCAAGAGGGCCAGCAAAACTATGGATTATTTGGCATGTTTCTTTTATGAACACTTGAATGATATGGATATTTGTTGCTTTATACATACTTTATAGTATATTTTTATGTTCATTTATAATCATCTTATATAGAACAATTTAAAGTCATTATGGAGTGTTGTATTTTTTTTGTTTTCATTTTATATGACTTCATAGCAGTAGTTTAATATTTAAAGCTGAATTTTCACTCAGGAATCTTATCTATAATAATAAAATTGTTCTGTACAAAACCCCAATAATACTGCTTTATGACTATTTTAGTCAGCTTTTTTTTTTTTTTTTGCCACCGTGGCTAAAAGAACCCAACCAGAACAATTGTAGAGGAAGAAAAGTTTATTAGAGGGCTCAAGGTTTCAGAGGTCTTGGTCCATAGAAGGCCGGCTCCATTCCTCAGGGCTCAAAGTAAGGCAGAACATCCTGGCAGAAGAGTGTGGCAGAGGGAAGCAGCTCACATGGTGATCAGTAAGCAGAGAGAGAGAGAAAGATCTCCATTCTACAGATACAAATATATACCCAAAGCCACACACCAATTCCTGCCTCGTTCAGCTATATCTTGCCACTTCAGTTACCACTCAGTTAATTCCTATCAGGGCATTAAATCACTGATTGGGTTCAGACTCTTACAACCCAATCATTTCTCCTCTGAACCTTCTTGCATCGTCTCACATGTGAGCTCTTGGGGGACACCTCACATCCAAACCATAACAGTGACATTTCTAGGATAATATGGAATTGGGAGACTGCCCATACATAGCACTGGGCAGTGATGGGGAGCAGATCAAATATTATGCAATTCACTCCAATTGACCAACCGGGGCCAGTAAGGTAGATAGTGGTTAGAATATGGTAAAGGCCTTAGGTAAACCAGACTGGCTTACTAGCAGCCATATCTACACTGAATTTTTTTGTGAACACAGAACTTTTTGTGTCTGATTCTCAATGAAGAGTTTTACCATACTTCAAGTTGTGGTTGAAGCTAAACTCTGATTCCAAAAGTATTGGAGAGGCAATGTTCAGTAGCCAACTCAGAAGGTTTCTATCTAGAATCTTTTTAGACATACAGTTAGTGTATTAAATTTCTTGTTTTCTTGAAGATAGTGTGTTCAGTATTCTACTTTTGAGAAGAAATTTTATTGTGACATTCAAGTAATCTTTTCACTTTAAAGATCTTTTTTTTTTTAAAAAAATTTTAGTTATAGTTGGAAACAATACCTTTATTTTATTTATTTATTTTTATGTGATGCTGAGGATCAAACCCAGGGCCTCTCACGTGCTAGGCAAGCTCACTACCACTGAGCCACAACCCCAGCTCGTAAAGATTTTTTTAAAGGTACTGTGCTGATAAGTCCAAGTACCTAGTCCCTGTGTGATTGCAATGTGATGATTCATCAAAACCAAGTATAAAATCTAGCCCTGAAAAGCGTATTCCAGTGTATCAGTATAATGTGACTTTTATTCCCAGTAATAAAAACTCACCAGTTTGGAAGAAGCACAAATGAGTATCATAAAAAGTAGAGGCCAAGTATTTTAAAAACAGAAGGCCATTCTAGGGAGTAAATAACATCTTTAGGTTTCATGCCCACCTCATTCCCTACATTTGGACAGAAGCTAAAAAAAGAGTAGATATTCTTAGCCCTTATTCTGACTGGGGTTGTAGAAATGTCTTCTGGGAAAGGTGGCAGGTGAAAAGGGAAAAGTCAGCTTGAGCTGTTTGACTCTGAAGGAATGAAGACTTATGCTCTACACTGAATTGGAAGACTGTCTTCCAAAGACAAAGTCTGCATGGGCAGAGATACCTGCCCCCCTGTCAGGAGCAGTACAAAAGTTGTTATAGATATTTGTTAAACATTAGAGAAAAGAACTCACAGTCAGGCATATAATATGCCAACAAGTCAAATATAGTAGATATAGTAGATGAATTTAAGAAATTATTGTGATTCCCTCTCAATAAAGAAATAGATAAGGAAAACATTCAGATAGGAAGAGGAAAAATATGCAGAGTTATTTAAACAGACAAATGTGGGAAGATGGAAAAACAAATGAATTACATATAAGAGGTTGCACTCTGGTGACAACGCAAGAAATACAAAGGAAACCAATTGGCAGATGCCCCTTTCCCATCGGACAACAATTATTTAAGGATAATCATTGGCAATGGAGATGAAAGTTGGATGGACTCATGTATCACCCAATGGTATCATTTATGTGATCTTTCTAAAAAGCAAGTTGTCAAAGTTTATTATGAAGCTTTAAAATTGTACCTATTAAAAAAACATACATGAGTTAATACTGTTACAAATATTTACAGAAATAGAGTAAATGCTTATAGAGTATGATGAGAAATAAGATATTTGCCTAGACTCAAAGAATCTTCTCAGAAGATATTTATTATTTTACAAGCCAAAGGTGGTAAATTTACAATGGAAATGGCTGGAAGACACTGTCTTCAACAGTGAGGCATATTGCTATCCGCTATCTGCTACCACAAGCATGTATCATTTCTTTGGCATTCATGAATCTAGTAAAGAAATAATATCAGAAAAACCCAAATTGAAGGATAATCCTACAAAATAACTGATTAGTTCTCCTAGAAAATGTCATGGGTTTGAAAGATAGAGACTGAAGAACTCTCATTGATTAGAGAAGACTATTGAGACATAACTTAGTGCAGTGTGGAATCATGGAATTTGATCTTGAACCAAGAAAAAGGACACCAGAGGAAAACTGGAGACATTTGTGTGATGTCTGCAGATTGGTTGGTAATACTGCATCTGTGTTAATTTCCTGGTTTTGATAACTGTGTCATATGTGGGGAAGTGTGAAATTATGCATGCTGTTTTGCAGGGTTTTTTGTTAATATAAAATTATTTCAAAACAAATACTTTTGATTTCTTTTTAACACTTAGACCAAAACAGATACTTCAGAAAAGCCAACTAATCAATTATGGCCTGACTCTTCTACTTCTGATATGACTATTAGAGATGATGTACTGCAACTTAAAAATGAAATTCAAGTTTTGCAACAACAAAATCAGGTAATTAAAAATGTCCTATAAGTTAATGAGAATTTTCATGACCTTATTAAATATAAAAGAGATAAATACACTTTTAAAAAATACAGAAGCAATACAAGTTATTACTCAAGTATAGCAGTAGGCAGATATAGAATCCAGTTGTTTCCCTCTACTAGTGGTTTTGGGTAGTGGTTTCTTTGGAAGTTTAGTGTAATTCCTGTTTCCTTTCTATCTAATGGCATGACTGATACAGGTGTTTTTTCCTTCTCAGTCAACCTTTGAGTGAAAAGTAAAATCTTGCTTATTTATTTAGATAGTTACCAAAGATTATTGAATTTTATGACTTATTTTAAGTATCAATTAGCCAGTACTTCCGGTTAAATGTTTTCATTTAATATCAAAACAAATATAAAATATTAACTTTTATTCCTATCAAAAAGCTGCTTATCAAATAAATCTATGCTCTTACCAAGGTATAGAGCCATTTCTTTTGTAGAATTATGAAAATGAGATTATACCAACTAATGTTATAGGGTAGAATTGAGCACAGAGGATGTTAAAAAGATGAAGATAGATTAATTGATGAAAATGATGTTTGTTTCCTCTAAATACTTCATTTTTTTTTCTTGTCTAGGAACTTAAAGAAGCTGAAGAAATACTGAAAAATACAAATCAAGACTTATGTAATCAAATGAGACAAATGGTACAGGATTTTGACCGTGATAAACAGGAAACTGTGGAGCGGTAAGTATGTAGATGCCAGATGCCTGCCTTCTGGGTCCCCTTTCCTCCAAGATACCCCACCCACCCACACACAAACACACAAAGATGGATAAAATGAATGTTTCCCTTTTGGGATCTTGAATTGGCAGAGATAAGTCCCTGGCTTCTCAATTAGAATTTGGAACACATTTTCCACAGAAACGTGGAAATATGGGTTCTATAGCATCATTAAGACTGCATCTCACTGAAATATTATAGCTTAGTGGGGTTTTTGTTGTTTGCTTGTTGTTAAAGCGAGTCTGGGAAACTATTTTTTATAAAGAAGAAATCTGTGGGAGGAAATATGTCTTCCAAATACCAAATCATAAACTTGGAAACAGACTTTTGGGACATAACTTACATGTGAGTTGGATGCTGCTAGTATTTGTGTTTAATATATATAACTTGGGATTTGGGAACCACACCCTCACTTATTTTAATTAATTTCTTTATAAACAGAAGTCCTCAATATAGATTACTTACTTTGTGTTTGAATGACTGGGACATTCTCACATCCAAGTTTGTCATTTTTCTGTAGAAACATGAAAAAAAGAAAATTTTGAAGATTCTCATAAGATTATTGGTTATAAATTAGTTATTACTGGTTTTGGTTGGAGAAAAGCAATCTGACCATCCTTGTAATTGGCATTAGAGGGAAGAGGTGGGGAGGAAATGATTCTAGAAATTATTTTAGTGTTTCTAGTAATGCCGAGCATTGCCTTAGATCCCCTTCTCTGTTGCTAGGTGTGAAAGGACCTACCACCAGCACCATGAGGCCATGAAAGCCCAAATACGGGAGAGCCTATTAGCAAAGCATGCTTTGGAGAAGCAGCAGCTCTTTGAGATTTATGAAGTGACTCAATCTCAGCTCAGGTGAGAATAAGACTTCGGCTGCTCTGCAACTATAGAGACAACCATTCTCCTAGTCCGTAATTTAAAGGAAAATTGTTTGTTATGCGGCCCTTTAATTTTTCTGTGGTCATTTAGTTGCTGGTTTTGTGTATCCAAGGTCTGACATTGATAAGTTGAGTAAGGAGATAACTGCTGTGCAGGAATGTTACCTAGAAGTGTGCAGAGAGAAGGATACTCTAGAGTCGACTCTCAAGAAGACCACTGAAAAGGAGCAGCAAGCTCAGGAACAGAAGGTATGGTAAAGTTTATGCTGATTCTTCATCACCTGGTCTCTCAGGCCTCAGTTTATCATGGAAACTGACACTTTTGGCTGGGGGATGTGAATGGGGACAGTGTCCCTAGAAGTCTCTTCACTTTGGGCTATACTAATATAACTTGGGAATATAGTAAATATTGAAATCGCTATTAAAACCTTTGTAGAAAATGTCATATACAAAGGAGGAAATATTTTCTTGTAGATTTATTCTAGAAGGCAAAGAAGTGTGGACCAGACTCACTTTAAGCCTAAAACCCATGGCTCCTTATTTTCATTTTGTGTTGACTGCCCAACTTTCTTTGTNGGTTTTTTTTTTTTTTTTTTTTTTTTTTTTTAATACCGGGGATTGAATTCAGGGTCACAAAACCACTGAGCCACATCCCCAGCCTTATTTTGTATTTTATTTAGGGGCAGGGTCTCACTGAGTTGCTTAGTGCCTTGCTTTTGCTGAGGCTGGCTTTGAACTCAAGATCCTCCTGTCTTAGCCTCCCAAGCCACTGGGATTACAGATATGTGCCTGGCTCAGTTTTTAAATTGTGGAACTATAAGCACTTAGTAGTCTTTGTAAGCCAATCAGAATGAAGCACCTTTATATTTAGGAGAGTTCATTTAATCTTTTCATCTCTCCTAGAGATTGACAAAGATATACCAGTTTGTTTTCCTAGGAAATGTTTTCCCATGCGCAGTTCAAGAACTTACTCTGGAGCAGCCTGGGGAGCTTTTGGGGTACCCCTTCTCTGCAGGACACAACTATTTTCTTGTGGTTGAGCTTTAGGTAGGGAACTTAGTTTGGCTATAGAATTCATGGAACAGGCAACCCCAAGAGCCCAAGGGTATATTTTAATGTTTCATATGTGCTGTTTTCTGAAACACTTGTTGAGTCAAGCCATAGGTTAAGCAGAAGCTCAGTTATGTCCTGAAGCATTTATTAGCACACAGACTTTTCTTCATGTGTTAGCTTTTCTTATTCAAAAAAAGTGGGCAAAAAACCTTACACAGAACTCTCTGGGTTGTGTAGAAATCAGTTTCAGCTATGAATTTGTAGACAAGACAAAGATGACCATCATTCCCATTCATAATGCCATTGCTATAACATGTTAAGGTATATTCATACAATTTCAGGCCAAACTAAGCCACTCTTTTACAGAGGTTAGAGAGTTGTTTTTGTTTTGCTTATTTTGGTTTTGTTTTTGCTATCTAAGCAAAGTACAACAAGTTTTATTTTTTTAACTTGGAGAGACCATAAGTATTATTCAGAGATATTTACTTGAATTTTGTTTAAAGAGACAGCTATTGGAGGAAAGAGAAGAACTTGTAAGCAAACTGCAGTTGGAACTTGAAGAAAAGTACCAAGAAACTCTTATCATGGAAAAAACCAAGTGGCTGAAAGAGCAAGAAACTGGTAGTAAACAGCAGGTTGAAAGCGAAATGATGTTAGCCAAAGCACACTGGGATAAGGAACAGAAAGAGGTGTGGGTTAAAATTTCTTTCTGGTCACTATGTTTTAAAAATGTGTTAATTATAGAAGACAATTATAAATAGACATAATTTTTAATTGGCAAGTGTATATATAATTCTCTGTTTTACCTTTCAGAGTTGAGCTCTTAGCAGCTTACCACAACAGTTTTACCTCTTAAAGTTAACCTCTCTTGACCCTTCAGCCAAATTCAGGATATAACGGGTTTACTAGGCACGTCTTTGATTCCTAAAAATTGAAACCATGATCTAATTTTATATTGTGAAGTGATTCTGATAACTCTAGATAAATATATATATCTATGTGTATGTGTGTGTGTGTGTGTGTGTGTGTGTGTGTGTGTGTATGATCAACAAATAATCCTTATAATAGATTAGAAGAAGGAAGTAGTGGACAGGCTCAGAAGTACAAAATTTATTATCTCTATTGTGTAAATTACAAATGAGCTTAGGAAATGCTAATAGTTTCCTAGAAAGCCAAATTGTTATCTTAAGAACTTACCTAGAAATGAAAAAAAAAAAAAATTTCAGGTTTATTTAAATTTAGATTCTCCTATTCATAAAATTCTTTTTAATTTCTACTAATCTGGTAGCCAGGTAAGCAGTTTAAGAACTTTGGATACCCAGGAGGTGGGAACTGAAAAAAGAAAAAGCAAATCTTGCAACTTCACAGTTGGCCTAAGGTGGATTGTGTTTAGATCCATCCCACTACATTGTCGAAAGTAGAAAAATCAAGACATTCTTCTAGTAATGTCTTCCTCTTGAATGCAGTCTACTTAGTAAAATTTAACTTCATAACAAATAAAATGTCAGTATGTTCAAGTTAGTAAACTATTTTTTAGATTAATTAATTAGATTTACTCAGTGCTGATTTGTGGAAGCATGGTATCCATGATGGCAAAACCTACATTTATAGCAAAAGTTTTTCTTTTGCTGTTTTTGTTTTTATTGTGCCACATGATAGTGTCAATATTAAAGCTTCCATGGGCTGGGGATGTGGCTCAAGCGGTAGCGCGCTCGCCTGGCATGCGTGCGCCCCGGGTTCAATCCTCAGCACCACATACAAACAAAAATGTTGTGTCGGCCGAAAACTAAAAATAAATAAATAAATATTAAAAAAAAAAAAGGCTTCCAGAAAGTTGCATATTGAACGCCAGTTAGTCTGACCTCACACAGCATAATTAAATCTTCCCTGTGATTTTTCTCACATAGTTAAGGTCAAAGAATAACTTTCAAGTTTTACTTAAAGAGTATATTTTCATTGACTGAATTTCTAAACCTCAGATAATTACTATAACAATGTCTAGATGGTTTTCAAACACAGGTGAGGTTGCTTTTTTGTGTAGTTATTCTAGTTTTCATTTATTTGAGCATTTTTCTTCTTATATGATATTTCTTCTGAAAACAGATGAAACAAAAACTCATACAACAGCTGGAAAAGGAGTGGCAGTCTAAGCTGGATCAAACTGTAAAAGCTCTGAAAAAGAAAACCACAGATTGTGGAAGCCAAACTGACCAAGCAGCCACCCTGGATGTCATTTCCAAGGCAGACATGGAGGTCATGGTAGAAAAGCAGAAGCAAAAGCTCCAGCGAGATTTAGAACAGGAGAAGGAAACAGCTATTAAGGGGGCTTTGAAGAAACTCCAAATTGAATTGGAGGCCAAATACTGTGAAAATATTGCCCAACAGGTAATAGGCATGATTATTATAGAAATTATCGGTGCTCCCTACTATTGCAACTTTTGAACTTGTTTATAGATTTTAAAATTTTGTGCATTTCTAGAATAGAAAACCCGTTATGTTTTTCCTAAAGTGTTCTTCGTTATATTTCTGTCATAAAACTCTTACCCCTCAATTTTTCTGTATCTTCTTTCAGTTTACAAAATGTTTGTTCCTCTAAGATCTGAGATTTCACTTGAGGTTAAAGATGGCGGTTTTCCATCTGAATGAAGCACAACTTAATTGTGAATTTTTCACATCTAATTTCATAGAAAATTTCTCACCAAAATAGTTATAGATATAAGTATACTTGAATAAGATATTTAATAATATTAGTGTTGAGACTCAATGTGACTTGGGTCTTCAGGCATGCCCCATAAATGGAATTTTGTCTGTAATTCTCATCAGTTGCCAAAAAGTGGTGCCATTGTCCTTCCTTTGAAGCACTCAGATACTAAAGTCTCATACTGAGAAAAATATAGTGTGTGTTAACAGAGTTACCTGTTATATGTATCTTAACTATTACAGTGCTTCTTGAGTTTGTTAGTCTCAGGACTCCTTTACACTTTTAAAAATGGAGGGGTCTAAAGAGCTTTTGTTTGTGTGGATTATAGATATAACCTATGTGACAAAATAAATTTGAGAAAATTTTTTAAAAATAAGAAATACCCCAAACACAATCTCTGTTCGTTGTCAGAGCATTTTTGCCATCAACATAGCATGTAGTTCCTGGAACACTATGCTCTTTGTGCATGAGAGATGGCACCGGAAAAGGCAGATTGTGTTTAATATAATTTTGAAAATTGTTTGGCTTCACAGACCACCTGACAGGGTGTCTGGCCTTCAAGAGGTTCCTGGACCTTGATATATCCTTGATGTATTTATTTCCTGAAAGACATATTACTTATTGTAAACTTCCAAAAAAGATAATACCTGAACTAAGGTTTTAAAAAATATGTTCAGGTTTTAGCTGGGTGCGGTGGCACATGCCTGTAATCCCAGTGGCTGGGGAGGCTGAGAAAGGAGGATTGAGAGTTCAAAGCCAGCCTCAGCAAACAACTCAGTAAGACCCTGTCTCTATAAATAAAATACAAAATAAGGGTTGGGGATGTGGTTCAGTGGCCATGTGCCACTGAGTTCAATCCCCAATAACCTCACCCCCCAAAAAATATATAAATACACACACTCCCATACTCAGTAGTTAAAATTTTGCTTGAATGTATTGTTTTACATGAGCTTACAGGGCATTCAGAAGATCTGGAAACACAGACAAATATATGTAATGGTATCAAAGATATTTTCAATTAATTAGATAGTTTTCTGAAGTGGTCAGTATGTTAAGAAAATGTTCCATAGACATAGAAATGTATTTAAAGACAATCTTGTGAAGACAAGGAAGAAAAACATTAGCATATTGTAGTATAAAGGAAATAGTTCATAATAACTTTTAAAGGAATATAAATTTTTATAGAAACTTTATCTTTTCTCCATATTCTCAATTCCTGGGAGTTTACCTGTAATTGTATTTAGTATGTTAGTAAGAAATATGGCCTAGTATATCAACTCTGTTTTTCTATTTATAAATATATGTGCATACATTTTAAAAGAAAGGAATAAATACAAATTATTTAATTAATGATCTTGTAACTGGTGGCAGATTTATGACCAGATCACCTTATAATTCATCCTCTTAAAATTTTCTGCAAAATGAGGTATTGCCCTTATTCTTTTGTACAAACTCACTCTTGACAGCAGGAAATTTTTTAGGTGTAAGGTTCTCAAACATAGTGATACATATATGTGTGTGCATGTGCATGCATGTATGAGGTGGGAGGAGCATGTGGGCGTAGGGACGAGATAGCAGCTGGCACCGAGCAGCCCTTTGGCATACCTCTTTTTTCCCTAAGATAAACAGAAGTTTGTAGAAAATAAAATTGATACCTCATAAAGTTTTATAAGATAGTATTATTCATTAACATCTCATAGATTCCCACTTTCTGTTGTGGCATTTGCATGGGACAGCATGGGAAGTTTAGAAAAAATAGATCTGAATCTACTATTTAGGATAAGGTAAAGTACTTAAAGTCAGTGTACCTGTGCTATAGTGAGATACAATGTCAAACACACATGAAATTATAGTTGTTATTTGAAAGTGAGCTCTTTCTGAAATTTTATACCCTGCTTTGCCTCTTTGTCTTGTAATGTCTTACAGGTAGAAACAGCTGTGCAAAATGCTCGCCTTCGATGGCTAGAAGAACTGCCTGAGCTTGCAGAGTACAAAGCACGAATGAGAGTAGAACAGAAGAAGTGGGAGGAACAACAAGAGATCTCTGTGGCCAGAAGGGTAAGCACTCTCGTGGAGAGGAACTTCGGGAAAACC
Organism: Marmota marmota marmota; assembly: GCF_001458135.2. NCBI lineage: Eukaryota > Metazoa > Chordata > Mammalia > Rodentia > Sciuridae > Marmota > Marmota marmota. The sequence goes on from NW_026000229.1 coordinate 30,632,381, forward strand.
TCTCCCTGGCTTCCTCTTTTGCCTCTGTCCTGGAAATTTGTTCCTACTCATGACAGTGCATGTTAAGCATTAACTAAGGGCTTAGCATGTGGTGTCTGTTATTATCATCAAATTGTGTAGGGAAAGAGAATGTATTTTAGCATCTAAAAACTCTCATAGAAAGATAACCTTGACTTAGAAATTAATTCCTATTCTGTCTTGCACTATCTTAAGACAAGATTGAGAACAGGTGGTTATCTGTTTACTATTAACTGTACAGTATACTCTTGTGAGTGTGAAGGTTTTCTGTGCCATGTCAGTCATCTTACAACATAATCTCTTTGGTAAAGGGCCAATTTTCCAGAGACGTCATGTTCCTTGAAAGGAAAACCCAGATATTATTACCATGTGATCTTCAACTTAACTCACTAGTCTAAACCAATTCTACTCAAAATGCCAACAAACCAAAAATAATTTTGAAATTTGACACAACAATTCTAAAATGTATTTAGAAAAACAAAAGGTCTAAAAAATTGTTTAGTGTCCTGGAAAAGGAGTCCCAGTCCAGCTTTCATATATAATAGACTATATTGGAAAGAAACAACTTGGACAGTTGAGTCACAGAATTAGAACTGTTTTAAATTCAGTACAATATAGAATTCAGTGATAGGCCTAACTATGAATTAAAGCATAATAAATTGTTTCAAAATAAGAGAATGAGGAATTATTCCTTAATAAATCATCTTATGATAGTCAGATAACTGTGGAAAAATGTTTATATGCTTCACAATAAATACTAAGTTGATGGAATTAAACACTTTTAAGTGAAAGTAAAGAAAAATTAAAATAAAATTAAATATTTCAGATCTGTATCCCAATAACAACCCAATTTTGAGGCAAATGAACCTGACAGTAAAGATAAAGTAATAGATTTAAAATATGTACAAATGTTTAAAACATTTTTGTTTTTGCAATAAATAGCAATGTCAAATAAAGATGAGAATAAAAATAAGGAAAATCAATGAACCACACCTGAGAAATGTTAATCTTATAACAAAGAGTTCATATAAATTCGTAAGAAAAACAAAGAGTTCAATGATAAATACACCAGCGACATGAGCCGGCAATCTCCATAAGTCCAAGCAGCAAAAAATCAGTGGAAGAAAATCCATACCTGTCAGTATGAAGGAAATAAAAACCAAAATAGATTTAAGGTGCCATTTTATGCCATATGTATAAATCCTCTCTTCGGAATTACACAACATGCAGAATATAATTTTCTGAATTATATGATACATAGAATTTAATAGATTGCAGTTTCAAGAATGTGCAGTCTTCTGATGGCCATTTTGGAGAATAATGTGGAATATAGCAGAAGTTGTAAATGATTCATATCCTGTATTCCTCATTGTACACCACACATTACTTGAGGAAATATTTCAACATAGATCAAAATCATTATGTAGTAGTACATGGGTATTTGTTATATCATTATCTATACTTTCTCATGTATCTGAAACATTTCAAAAGAAAATTTAAGAAGGAGAGAGAAAGTGGAAAGAATATAATAGTGAGGATATTTGTCTCAGAGCTTAGAAGTCAGGTAGAATATAGAAATTAAAATAGGCCAAAAGATCTTTCCTTAAGAGAACAGAAGGCCTGAATGTATGTGAGTGCAGAAATATAGAAGTGACAGTGTATTTCTTCTGAAACTTCAACAAATGTGAGACTCACCTGCAGGGTCTATAAAGGTACAGATTCCTGGGCTTTCTTTCCATCTAGAGATAATGAATTGATAGGTCTGGACTGAGTCCTGAGAATTTGCATCTCCTACAGTCTCTTGGGTGTCTGCTAGTCTGTGGACCACACTTGGTTGTGAGTAACACTATTCTAGATAATTGTATTAGCCACAAAACATAATGTTAACTTGTTGTACATCCTTTCTCCAACCAAAGGAGCTAGAGAAAGGACTCAATTCATAGCATCGACCAGAGAATTCCTTTAAAATTGGAGTTATCATGAATCCAGATCTGTGGCAATGTAAAAATCAGTTTCTAGAGTTCACAAATGGTCAGGGTAGTTCAGTGGTTCCCAAACTTTGCTGCACATTGAAATCACTTGAGGATCTTAAAAAAATCCTATTGCCTGACTTCCATCCTCAGATTGTTTTGATTGCTATTGTGTATAGCCTAGGCATCAAGATTTTGTAAAGCTCTTTAGGTGATTCTGGTTGATTTGAGTTGACTAATATTATCAAATTATCCTTATAGAACTTCACCTGAGAAGGTATGCATTTTTGGTAAAGTTTGGCAGGTCATCTAAATTCCATTGGACTATATCTATTCAAGTCACCTGGTAATGATTCTCAAGCATTAATTGCAACGTGATCCTTTTTTTTTTTTTTTTTCCTAAAAAAACTACTTAAATGGGTTTCAAGTAACTACTGAATTATTCTTGTGGTGGAGAGGAATTTTATGATAACTTCCTTTGTAAGCTTACCTTAGACAGTGAATTTAATAAATAAGTAGTCATGCTGTCATTCCAAGTACATGTAAGAAGTATTGCCTATAATAATCAGCACTGGGTCAGCCTTTGAGGTACTCAGTTCTTTCTCATTTGACACTGTTATGTCCTGATTTCTTTGAATACGGTGAGGGAGAATTAGAAGTAAAAGGAACTCAAGGTTATTCTCCAACTGCTCATTTTTTTTGGCCAAAATAGTGAGTTGCCAAAGAGATTAAATTAAGTGGCTTTTCCACAGCCATACATCCAAAAGTAATTCAAGCTATGTAACATTTGAGTCTTAGTTATCTACAGGCTCTGGGTTGAGTCCTCTAAATGGATTATCTCCTTATATCATTTAATCCTAAACAGTGCTATCAAATTGGCGTTGTAATCATCCCTACTTTACAGGCAATGATACTGAGGCTCAGAGAAGTTGAGTAGTGGGCCTGTGGTCATAGTGACCCATGAATGCCAGCAGTTGTCTACAAGTCTGCCCCTTCAAGCCCTCTTGCTAGGCCATCTCTGCAGTCAGTGCAGAACTGGAGCTGGAGCCCAGGGTTTTGATTTCCTTATTACTTTTTGGTTATGGCCTGCTGTTTTATCTGCTTATTCCTTTATATTGTTATAAAAGAAAAGGAGATTAATGAAAAATGACTTCCTGTTTGATATTGTCATTTAATGAACTGTTTTAACCACTAAAATTGCATGACTTGCCTATTAACAAATAATTATGCAGGTATGTGTTACATTCCTAATAGTAAGGTTTCCTTATGGGATTGCTTTTGCTTTAGAAAAAAGATGCTTAATTTGTAGGGGGCTTAGATAAAAGTTGAGACTGTATCAGTATTAAAAATATCAGGGTTTATTTTTTATTTTTTTTAGAGAGAGAGAATCTTTTTTTTTTTTTTTTTTTTGGTAGATGGACACAACACAATGCCTTTATTTATTTATTTATTTTTAAATTTTTTATTTGTTTTAATTAGTTATACATGACAGTAGATTGCACTTATATACTTTGATATACATAGATGGGATATAATTTCTCATTTTTCTGAGTATACATATTGTAGAATCACATTGGTCATACAGTCACATACATACATAAAGTAATAATGTCTGTTTCATTCTACTAGCTTTCTTATCCCTACATCCCCAGCCTTCCCCTCCTTTTACTTTCCTCTACATAATCTAAGGTAATGCTATTCTTTTTTTTTTTTTTGCATTATAATTCTTCTTTTTTTTTAATCTTCATTTTATTTATTTTTATGTGGTGCTGAGGATCGAACCCAGGGCCCCGCACATGCCAGGCGAGCACTCTACCGCTGAGCCACAATCCCAGTCCCGCATTACAATTCTTAATACATATATATACCACAATTTTTGTATCTCTGTTTGTATATAAAATATTTTGACACCCAATTCAAGTTTTCATACATGTATTTTATATAATGATGTCCTTCACATTCCAAACCATTTATTTGTTGAAGGACATCTGGGTAGTTTACAGTCTGTAGTAATTGCAAATAAGGTTTTGTGTAAATCTAAGGTTTCATTTTTCTGGAATAAATTCCCAGGATCATATTTAATTTTTAAAGAAACTGACAAACTCTTTTCTACATGGCTATATCATATTACCTTACAAACATCATTGTATGGATGATTCTGTTTTGCCATGTTCTCAGCAGCATTGGGTGTTGTCGCTATTTAACTATTCTAATAGATATATAGTAATATCTCATTATGGTTTTAATTTGCATTTACCTAATGAGGAAAATGTTGAACATCATGTGCTTATATCTCTTTTGCCCATTTTCTAATTGGATTGCTTGTTTTGTTTGTTTTTACTGTTAAGTTTTAAGAATACTTTATATATTCTATACACTACTTTTTTTGTCAGATATGTGGTTTACACATATTTTTCCCATCTGTATCCTATCTTTTCATCTTTTGACTAAATGTGACTTGTTATTTTTTAAAATTTTATTAATAAAGTTAATTTTAAGAATAGTTCAGTGTTTACAGAAAACTAGAGCAGAAAGTACAGAGATTTCCATATACCCGTTGTTCCCACACATACCCAACCTCCCCCACTGTCAACATCCCTCACCAGAATGGTATATTTTTTACAGTCAGTGAACCTATATTGTTGACACATCATAATCATCCAAAGTCCATAGTTTACATGAAGATTCACTCTTGGTATTGTACATTTTATGAGTTTTGACAAATATAATGATATGCATCCACCATCATAGTATCATATTGAATTGAATATCACCCTAAAAAATCTTCTGTACACTGCTTATTCATCCCTCTCTATCCATGTCCAACCCTGACAACCACTAATCTGTAACTATTTCCATATCTTTGCTTTTTCCAGAATGTCACATAGTTGAACTCATACAGTATATATCCTTTTCAATTTGACTTGTTTCATTTGCTTAGTAGTTTTCTGCATATCTTCTCATAGATTAATCACTCATTTCTTTTTAGCACAAAATAATATTCCATTGTTAGGATATACCACAGTTTTTCTGTTCATCTACTGAAAGGCATCTTGGTTGCTTTCAACTTTTGGCAATTATGAATAAAGCTTTTATAAACATAGTGTGCAGGTTTTTGTTTAGATGTAAGTTTTTGACTTCTTTGGGTAAATACCAAGGAGTGAATTGCTGGATCTTATGTTAAGATATGTTTAGTTTTTTACAAAACCACCAGACTGTCTGCCAAAGTGACTGTACTACTTTGCATTCCCACTAGCAATGATTGAGAGTTGCTGTTCTCACCATTGTTGGTATTGCCAATATTCTGGACCTTGGCCATTCTGAGAGGTGTGTGGTAGTAGCTCAGGGCTTTAATTTGCATTTCCCTGATGCCATATGGTCTTTTATATGTTTATTTGCCATCTGTATTCTTATTTTGGTGAAATGTCTGTTAGGTCTTTGACCCATTTTTTAATCAGAGTGTTTATTTCCTTGTTGTTGAATTCTGAGAATTATTTGTATGTTTTGGATAACAGCCTTCTATCAGATCTATCTTTAGCAAATATTTTCTCCTATTCAGTTGCTAATTTTCTCTTTCTCTTACTATTTGATTTTTTTCTGCCCCCCCACCCACAAGGGACAGTGTTGAGTATCAAACACATTCATGCTAGACAAGAACTCTACCACTAAGCTATATCCTCAGCTGATCTTGGAAATTTTTAACATAATTATACATAAAATAATAGTACATGCTTCTTTTTCAACAGAAGTATCCACAATACAAATTGCTTAAACTATTTAAAATTCCATTTTAGTGGAGGGACATTATTAATGAAATAAGAAGAAAAAGAACTTCCAAGTACATGTGATTATCTAGTTGAATTGGAGAAGGCTTATTTACCAATAATACATAAGTGTCATTCACAAACAATTTTTTAGAAGGAAGCAAATAGTCCCCTACCCCATGGTTCAAGAGATCATAAATAAATTGCTGCTTAGCATATATTGCTTCAAAGGACCCAAAGGTCTATTTAGCCTCCAGTTTTTAATCCAGCACAAAATACTGAACTCCCCATTTTCCCCCACCTCCAAAGGCCTCTGGCCTTACCCACCTCATTGTCTTGCAATATTGTTAGGATTCACCAGCCTCTGTCTACCATAAGACTTAACTATGCCACCCCGTTGCAGTTGTAGAAAATTTCATAGAATAACATTTCAAAATTGGGTCCACATCTTGATTTTCTTGGTGCTTATCTCGACCATTGTCACATAGAAGGCCTTTAATATATGTGTAGTGGGGCTGGGGATGTGGCTCAATCGGTGGCACGCTCGCCTGACATGCGTGCGGCCTGGGTTCGATTCTCAGCACCACATTCAAACAAAGATGTTGTGTCCGCCAAAAACTAAAAAAAAAAATTAATATTAAAAAATTCTCTCTCTCTAAAAATATATATATATATGTGTGTGTGTGTGTGTGTGTGTGTGTGTGTGTGTGTAGTGAACTGAGCTGAACCAGTAGGGGCAAGAAGGGTCAGAAGACTACCATTTTAAATAATGGATAAGAAAAAAAGACATTGTCAAAGGAAGCAGCAGCATATATTTAGGGAATATAAAAAACTTCTAAATGACTGGGGCGTCAGTTTAGAAATTTATGTTGGAGACAAACTGTAATAAATGTTTTGAATGTCATCATGTATACTTCATGTATTTAGATACTTGTTTAAAATGTTCTTAAAATTTATCTTAGAAGCATCAAATTGAAATCTATCAGTAAATCCCCAAATAATTTCTTGTTCTCATATACCTTCAATTTAGCTCTTAAAGCAGGTGTCTCAAGTGCTCTCATACATGCACTTAATGATTATAAAAATTTGAGAAAATAATATGCTTAATTAGAGATTATCTCCTTTTTTAGAGACTGCAAAACTTGTTTTTACTTTTTTCTTTCCATTGGACTCTCTTTTTGTTTCTTTCAAGGTACATACAAGTAGGACTGGGGATATAACTCAGTTGTAGAGTACTTGCCTAACATACATGAAGCCCTGGGTTCCACTTTATCATCACAAAACAAAAATCAAACAACAACAGAGGACATACAAATATATATTCATTATCTTCTGTGTCATACAGTGTGTATTTACTCTAGAGGAGGACTGTTTTAAGTTGGAAATAACTTTTTTCTTTTTAAAATATAGATGTAAGTGTGATTTAATCTGTATATTCAATCAAATCTCTTGTTTCCTTTGTGATAAAATTCCAGGATATAAGAAGCAATCAAGTCTTCTTATCCAGAAGCATGTTTGGACAAGGAAAATAATGAACTTTACAAAAGAGATGATGTTATGGCTTAATCTCTGTAAAATTTCCTAAATCAGTCTAATCATGACAAAGCCATGAAAGATCCATATTTATTATATGTACTCTTTGTACAAAGTCTCAAAACTTACTTTGTTTGCCACAATAATCGAGGCAGGAGGTCCAGCATATTTAATTGAGGTTTTCTTTTTTCCAAGAATGGTGTTTACATATGATACAACTTAAAATTGATTTAAATAAAATTTCTAGCCATATTTGCTATCTTACAAATTAATCAGTGTATCAGCTCATCAAGTGCCAGCTCATACATGTCTCCTAGCTCTTTAAAAGACTTGTATTCGGTGCCTTGGAGCTTAAGGAAGAGCTAAATTAAGCCAAAGCACTTTGGTCAAAGTTTTGAGAAACACTTGTGTAGCACTAAGGAAACAGAATAACATTTCCAAATATTCAAAGGATGGTCATTTGGAAGAATGATTAAATTTCTTTTTGTGTCCTGAAGGGATAGAACTCTGGAAGTTAAAAAGAGACAGCTTTCAGGGTCTATTATGTAAAGTAATTTTCTGAGAGTTCATCCGAGCTAATGTAAACTGCTTTGAGGCAGCTAGGGTTCCATCTAATTAAATGTGTTTAAGCAGAGTCTGGGGGATCACATGGCATAAATGCAGTAGAAGAAATTCAAGCAATAGTTTTCATAAATGGGTTTTATCTATATGGCCTCTTGTTTTTTGGGGTTTTTTTTTTGTTGTTGTTGTTGTTGTTCAAAACATTACATNGCTCTGTCCCTCTGCGAGCCACTAGGCTTGTTCTGTCGGTGGTCGCAGTTCTGCCTACTTTGCAGGCACAGGTAGCGGCACTGCCCCTCTGCAGGCCTCTGGGGCTGTTCTGCCAGTGGGTCGCAGGCCCGCCTACCTTGCAGGAGTGATTGGAAGCTCTGTCCCGCCGCGGGCCACTGGGCCTTTTCTGTCAGTGGTCACAGTTCCGCCTACCTGGCAGGCGCGGGGGGTGGGGGGCAGCTCTGCCCCTCAGCAGGCCGCTGGGCCTGCTCTGTGGGTGGTCACAGTTCCCTCTACCTTTATTTATTTATTTTAATGTGGTGCTGAGAATCGAACCCAGGTCCCCTCCATGCTAGTCAAGCGCTCAACCGCTGAGCCACAATCCCAGCCCTCAGGGTTTGATTACAATTTGGACCACCAAAAAATTTATATATATTAATGTGAAATATTTTTCTGACATTAATTATATAAATATTTATATAAATATAAATACAAAGAATGAATATATAAATTTATATTTCAATTTCAGCTTCTAGTTCTTCTTTCGGAAATTGATATTTTTAGATAACATAAGCCATAAACTAGCTAGTGATCTAAAATGAAGGAAAAGATCCTCAAGATTTCATCCAAATTTGCTTTTTTTTCTTTAATTTTAATTTTAAATCTCTTGAGAGGTTAACCTAAATTGTTGCTTAGTTTAATTTTGTTATTAACGAGGAGAATCATAAAGACTTTTTAAACATGTTATATTCTTCAGCTGGCATTGGCTGTGTCTGAAGCTAAAGAGAAGTGGAAAAGTGAGATTGAAAATATGAAGAAAAATATAACGCTGGGCAAGAACTTGGAAGAGAAGATTCATTCTCTCCAGAAGGAGCTGGAGTTAAAGAACGAGGAAGTCCCTGTGGTTGTCAGGGCGGAATTGGCTAAGGCCTGGAGCGAATGGAACAGAGAAAAGCAAGAAGAAATCCACAAAATTCAAGAACAAAATGAGCAAGATTACCGTCAGTTTTTAGATGATCATCGAAATAAAATTAATGAAGTGCTTGCAACAGCTAAAGAAGACTTTATGAAACAAAAAACTGAACTGCTTCTCCAAAAGGAGACAGAATTACAAGCTTGCCTGGAACAGAGCCGTAGAGAGTGGACAGTGCAGGAAGCCAGGCGGATCCAACTAGAAATCCATCAGTATGAGGAAGACGTCCTAACTGTGGTCGAACTTCTCTTAATGGAAACCCAAAAGGAGTATGTCAGTGGTTCAGAGAACAAGCAGCTTTTGGAAATCTTGTCAACTTGTTCTTCAAAGTGGGTGTCTGTGCAATATTTTGAGAAACTAAAAGCCTGCATACAGAAAGTACTTCAAGATACAGTCTCCATGCTTAAAGAAAATACCAGCCCAGAAGGGGAAAAGGTATGTTCCTCAGAGTAAAAAAGAGCTGTTGGATATTAAGGATGACTGTGGAGGTTGCATTTTTTTTTTTCCTTTCTTTTTAGGAGATGAGAGACTTGTATTTATATCAGTGGTTTAAAACACCTTTTGTAGAAAATTCAAAGGATCTATATTTTGTTGCCAAAGAACCTTTACTGCTTCATAGTACCACAAAGTGAGGCAGAGTTTTTAGCCTCTATATGTCTTTTTCCTAAGAAAGAAAATATGCTTTCCTTTGAAAGGATGAGATTTCAGAAACTGAATAACTCTTGTTCTTATTTTTCATTTTCTGGGTCTAACACTTTAAGAAATATGTATCATATATGCTGTAGTTTCTTAAAAGCTTCTGAAGAGCTTGGAAGCCTGTTTCTTGCCCTCAATGAATTTATATCTTATTTAGGCTAAAAATACCAATCAAGTACAAAAAGTATTAGAACACAAACAAGCAAATAAGAGGTATGGCTCACACACCCAAAACCCTAAAATCCAGTTTCATTGATTCACCTGGTATGTGCATATAGAATGGATTAATTGTATTCTTTTAGTTGAATAAGTATTCTCTGAGACTGACTTTAAGTTTGTGTGGAAGAGCTGATAAAAACCAAAGTCTTGCTTCCTTATAATTAAAGAAATTAGGTATGCATGAAAGATCCAGAATAAGGTTCTAAGTTTCAGCATGTGGAAAAGATGTCAAAATTATCAGGTTGTTTGAGAGAAGAGTTCAGACATATGAGTTGAGATCCATCAGGATATCATGACTGAAGATTTTTCAAGGTCATAATTGAGAATTTTATATTAATACATATAGGAAAGAGTTATAAGCTAGGAAAAAAAAATCTGAGTTCCAGTAATTTGGTGATAGTTAGTTTATTGCTTTGGGCAAATATATACCATAGTTGTTCAATCTGAGAAAAACAAATCAATCCCTGGCTTAGTTCCTTAAATTTGGGTGCAAGATATGCATGACATATCTGGGCCTTCCTATACACAGCATGTGAAAAAGTACATAACTTTAGAACCAGAAGGGACCTAGAAGATCAGTCCACTTTGTCCCACCCCAGTTGCTGTTTTTCTCCTTGATTTCACAGAGATGTCATTCTTGAGTAGTTGCCTTCAATATAACAATTGGATAAGATTGCTTCCCATGAGCACTACTTAATCCTTTATTGAGAATCTTTGGAGAAAAATAGATAATTAAAAATAAGAACATTATCTATAGCAGGTTTTAGGATGAGAAGTGATGGGAAAATCGTGTCAATGTTTTCAAGTTTGTTTTCCTGAAAAGACAATCTCTGCCTTAAAACATGAAGAAACTACACCACCTTTTCCATTTATATTTTTATTTTGTTGGCATTGCAGTTGTAATGAATTTGACCCCTGCTTCAGTGAGAATATTCTGTGTTTTCCAAATGGTGTGGAATACACACACACACACACACACACACACACACACGTACACGTACACACACTCATACCCAATCAACCTGAGGTGTTTTTATAGGGCTTATAATTATATACACAGTTTAAGGTCATCTGTGTGACTTAATGTGGCTCACAGTTCTGTGGAGAGAGAATCAAATAATCTGGCTAAGAATTTAGTTTTTGTTTGGTGGGTCTGGTTCCATTCCTGAGGAAAAGCTGACTTTGAAGTGCCCAGTCTGGCATTTGTCATAGAAGTAATACTTGACCTTCTACCATAAGCTAGCTCAGCTCAGGATGTTGAGGTAAATCAATGATTATAAATTTGCAATATAGGTGCTATCAATATGAATAACTATAATTTGTTAAATCTGTACTTAGAATTGTTCATGGAAATTAAAAGTGGAAAACTGTGTATTTAAAGAAGTCTTCATTAAAACAGCAGAAGTGATCAAAAGTTTCCTAGAATGGAGAGGATGCAGTGACTGGAAAATGTCGTTTCTAAGAAATGGATGCCTTATCAAAATACATTAGTGGAACAGCTCACAGTGGATAAAAGAAAAATATCAACTGGGGCAAAATTTTCCAGGAACCTTAAGGATGTATATTCTGTTTTTGTTTTTGTTTTTTTCTTTCAAAGTCAAGTTAAAATTAAGACCAAAAAGGTTATTGCTTTCCTACCTTTTTTGGTCATCTTGGCTTTTCTTCTCCAATTTTAAGTGGAAACTAGAGATATTAATAGCCTTTGACTCAGCTTTTATTTCTCTGTTGGGCCTCAGTCTTGTAGCCTCTTAATTGTGAGCCTCTAATTCCCGCCTGCTGCTTCTGTGGGACACCATACATGGGCTTCCTGACATTCAGTGATTGGGTTTCTCAGAATTAAAATCAAGGCTTCTAGAATCAAGCAGAGCATGTGTTTTAAGAATAAAAAACAAGATTGCTTTAAAACATCATGTATTCTGTTCCTTTGGTATTTAATAATTGCGCCAAATCTGAAAATATTATCTTAAAAATCAATGAGTTTTATAGCTAAGCCTCAGTTTCTATCTTTAACTGGAATTTGATTGGCATTTCTTATCTAATGAGAGCATACATTAAAGTACTTAGGAACATTTAAGTACTAAGTAAGTTTATAATTAAGTTTATTGTTATTTTCAGTTTGGAGGAGGCAAAAGGTTGATATTGTAGTTGCTAATGAATTTGATCTCTGCTTCAATGAAAATGTTCTGTATTTTCAAGAATAATTCTGACTTCATATTGTTTGTCCTGTGGTTTGATAACATAAATTATTCAAAGTCTCTTAAATTCATATGTAAATAAATGTACAAGGTGAACTTCCTGTCTCTGTCATAGCAGGCCTATCAGTCCTCTGTTGGACTAGCCTACTAGGAGGCTCCTAGTGACATGTAGCACTGTGAGAAAAACATTAGTGATAGAGCACAATTGTTTTCAGGCAATGTTTTTATTTTTATTGTTAGCATTTTAGATAGAAATTTATATCAATTTTTTTGTGGAGGATATTCATTATGAAGATAATTTTTTTTTCAGAGAAATATGGTCAAGATCTCTATGAATCCTGCCAGCGCGGGTAGTGGGAGAGGAGATCCTGGAGTCCCAGCAGCCCTTCCTGCACCCACTTCCAGATACCAAGCACAGCCTTTGCCCTTGCAAGAAGCAGAAGCTGGTAATTGGATTTTGTTCCCATGAGTCTTTATAATATGTGTAATCACTATTCCAGAGGGGCGTCTTGAGGATAAAAGGAAATCAAAGATGTGAACAGTTTTCTGAGTGAATAAATATATAAATTACTCTGACTTGATTTCTATTTTCTCCTTAGATTTTATTTTGTATTTAGAGGACAAAGTTGAATTAGATCTTGTTCTTAAATTTTGTTCTTCTGTCTTTTTATAGATTTTACTCCATTCATGTGATTCTATTGTAATTACAAGGAAAATAATGAGAGTTTTAATAGAGCAGTCATGTTTTTATTCCCTGACTATTGAGAAATTAAGGGTTTCATATAAGATATGGAGACTTTAATGGTTTCATATAAGATATGCCAGATAATGGAGACTTTTTTCATTCAAATTACTGAAGTTTATTTCAACCATTTGTTAATGGAAGAAATACTTGTGAAATACATTAGATATTTTCTAACTTATTTGTATGCTTTTTTAGGGCAGGGATAGTATTTTTAATCTCTTCCTTTCCAACCATGGTGAAGTGAAGAATGCAGAGTTTGTATTCCTTGAACATTTGATGACTTAATAGTTTAACTTTTATTTGGTGGCTTCAACTTGTCATTATGGGAAAGACTATACTGTAACACAGCCCCTTATATTCAGAGCTTACTGAGGAACATCGGGTTTATATTGCCTATTTACTGAAATTTTTGAGCTAGGAATTGGCAAATCCTTCATAAACTTTCATCCTTTTTAGCATCTTGATCGCTTGCAGCCTGCTCCTGCCCCCCACACAAACATACCTGCCTTTCTTCTTCCTGTTGTTGTTTCCATGTAACCTGGAAAAGAACTAGCAATTTCCAGAAGAAATCACACATACCAAGTTATTTACCTTAGTTTCCACATTTGTAACTCAGTAGGCATATTTACCATAATTGTAGATTAATCTCTGCCTGTCCTAAGAGGTCAATTGACAGTTTTCTCATTGTTCACAGACCCTTTTCCTGTGCTTGTGGGTTCTTATTGCCAATTAGGTTGATAGTAATGCTACCTTAATTTGTATTTTGCTTCTTACTTTTCATGCTATACCATATTTGGAATAGCCTGAAGGTTATATTTTAACAATAAAATTTGTAGAAATAAATTTTAAATGATATTTGGCTTTGGGAAGTTCTATGAAAGAAATTAGATTTGGCTAAAGATAAATCATACTATAAAATGGTTTCTTTTTCTTTCTTTAGACTGTTTCCCTTAAAAACAAACACAATAATAAATTTATTAGAAAGGATTAGATCCAGGGGTTAAGGATATAACTCAGTGGCAGGGCGCTTGCCTAATATATGCAGGTCCCTGGGTTTGATCCCCAGCACCAAAAAAAGGGAGGAAGGGAGGGAGGGGAAAATAAAGAAAAAACAAAGAAGGGATTAAGTCTGAAATATATTAAAAGATAAAGTCCTTTACAGTCCTAGAATCAGAGAATACTACTACTGACGGTTTTGTTACAGTCTCTTAATATCCTATTATTTTTATTAAAAAGTAATTTAAACATTAATTACGAAATACTTAGTAATGCAAAGAATATATGTAATGCAGAGGTAAGTCATGAAAAACAACAACCAGGAACTAACAACCAGGAACTCAGTGTTAAGTTTAAGAAATAGAATATCACCAGTGCTGGTAACCCACAGTTCTGCCCCACAGATTCCCTCAAGCTGAGGTAACAAGTATTCCATTTTTTAAAAATTATTTCCTACTTTTCTTTGTTTTGACCAAATATACGTGTTCTCAAGAATATTACTTCATTTTATGTCTCAACATTATGAAGATAGTTGAATACTCATAATTTTCATAACTTGCTGCGTTCCTATTTAATATCATGCTGCTGATTTGTCTGTGTATAGCTGTAGTTCATTCATTTTCATCATTGTATAGTGTTTTCTGTTGTATGAATATTCTCTAACTATGTGTTCTTTTGTTAATGGGAATTTGCCTGGTTTCTAATTTTACATTAAATTTTTCTTAAGTGAAAAATTTAAAATCAGCACTGGGGATGATAATACATGCTTGTAATTCCAGCTACTCAGGAGCATGAGGCAGAAGTATGGCAAGTTTGAGGTCAACCTTTGCAACAAAGCAAGACCTGTTTCGAATTAAAAAAAAAAAATTAAAGTGTTGGGATCTGGCTCAGTCGTAGAGTGTCCCTGGGTTCAATTTCCAGTGCTGAAACAAACAAAACCAACAACCACAGGAAAAATATGTATCTATGTCTGTATCTATATCTACATACATCTATCTGTGTGTGTGCTTTTCCTGTGCTTCTGGGTTCTTATTTCCAGTTAGGTTGATAATAATGCTACCTTAATTTGTATTTTGCTTTTTACTTTTCATGTTGTATCATATTTGGAATAGCCTGAAGGTTATATATTACTGTGAAATGAGTAGAAACAAATTTTTTTTTTAAAGAGAGAGAGAGAATTTTTTTATATTTATTTTTTAGTTTTCGGCAGACACAACATCTTTGTATGTGGTGCTGAGGATCGAACCTGGGCCGCACGCATGCCAGGCAAGCGCGATACCGCTTGAGCCACATCCCCAGCCCAAGTAGAAACAAATTTTAAATGATATTTGGCTTTGGGAAGTTCTGTTCATATATGTATGTATGTGTGTGTGTGTGTGTGTGTGTGTGTATGTATGTACATACACTGATATACATGCATATATATAGATAGATAGATAGATGGTACCATTGTGATGCTTCATTGATCCTTTGATGCTCATGAACATAATTGGTTCCATTTAAGTGAAACTAAATAGTGAGGAGAGAGTAAACAATAATTTTGTTGGACCAGTGACTTTATATTAACATTTTAGATACTGGTCTCTTAATCTGTGCTAATTTGTGTTTCTACTTTATTACTTCTTATTCATGGTTATAATCTATCTTTTGTATCATTTTCATATTATTTTAATTTTCTGAATTCTACACATTACTTATGACAATAGCTATTATTATTGTATACTTGCTATATGCCTGTTTGCCAACAATTTATACATTTATGTCTCCCAGTAATTTTTAATTATTTTTTAAAATATGGAGATAATTTCAAACTTTTTAAAAAGTAGCAAAAATAAAAGCAGTTATTTACAACACTTGTGTACCCTTTAACTAGAGAGAAATGTGTTGACAATGTTTTACCCTTTTTATGCTTTTTGGTGTGTATGTATATGTGAATTTCATTTTTTCCTGAACCATTTGAGGGTAAGATATATGCATTGTTATCTTCATGTTTAAATATCTCAGCCTAAATTTTTCAAGAATAAAGTATTTTCTTGCATAACCTAACAGTTAATTTAACATTAGAAAAAAGTATCAATCTGTTGCTTGTATTGTAATTTTGTGAATTGACCTGATAATGTCTTGTATAACATTATCCCCTCCCCTACAGGAATCTGTCTAAGGCCAAATATTATTACATTTAGGAGTCATGGGTTTTAGCCTCTAATGTAGAATATTTCTCCATCCTTTCTTTGTCTTTCTTAGCATTCTTGAGAGAAGTATCCTCTATTCCCATGACCCGTGTTTATCAGAACTTTTCTTGTTTTGGGTTTATCTGGTGTTTCTTCATGATTTGATTCGTATCATGCTTTCTGGGCTGCAACGCTGCATGGGTGATATGTCTTCACATTTGGAGGCACATTTGTGTTATTGGTGAGGTTTGTTTGATCACCTGGTTAAAGGTTGTCCAATTTCTTCATTATGTACTTATTGGGGTTTCCCCTCCTTGCACCTAGGAAAAATCTGTGAGGAGACATTTTAAGACCATGCAAATATCCTCATAAAACTTCCTCTTAGATTTGGCAATTATTGATGATTCTTGCCAGATCCATTCTTTCCCATGCTGGTTAAAAAATGATAATTTTCCAACTCCAGGCCTTCTTCCATTTTTACCAATTGGCACTCATCGTGTTATAATTAAGAATCCTCCTGTTTCATTTGCCTATTATCCATCTACTTACATATGTATCAACCTACCCATCCATCTACTCAGAGGATTATTGATCTGATTCACAAATTCCTGTTTTTTACCATGCTTTATAATTCGTTAGTATATTTAATTTAGTGCTCATGTTGTCCCAGATTCAGCTAGTAAAGCACTTTCAAACTGGTTTCTGTATCCTTGCAACATGTCTACATTTTTTTTTTTTTAGTACAATCTTACTTTCTTCATGGCAAGATATTTCAATTTCATTTAGTATATACCTTCTCCCTGTACTGGAGTCACAATTTCTTGAAGATCCCTGGTTCCTTTTAGTGTTGTGGTATTCAAGACCATGATCTGAGCCTTAGGTTTCATAGAAGTTTTTAAAGTAGATGGTATTACAGTTTTACATAACAATAAACTAAGCCTCAGAGAACTTAAGTAATATGCTCTCTGAGTCATACAGCTAGTAAGTAGCGGAACAGGACTTAAATCCAGTTTCTCTTTCTTAAGCATCATGCTCTTTCTTTATACTATAGCCTTTCACCAGGAGTCATGTCATCTGGTTTACTTTCTGTGTGTGTGTGTGTGTGTGTGTGTGTATGAGCGTGTGTGTGTAGAGTCCTTAGTTAACTTACATAAAAGTTTTCTGTCATTTAATTTTTGCAGATAAGAAAAAGACACTTGAAATTAAAGATTTATGCTGTGGACACTGCTTCCAAGAACTTGAAAAGGCAAAGCAGGAAGGTCAAGATCTGAAAAGAAAACTGGAGAAATGCTGTAGGCATCTTCAGCATTTAGAAAGAAAGCACAAAGCTGTAGTGGAAAAAATTGGAGGTTAGCACCCAAAGTTGCACTGCCACCAGTATAAAAGCTCTTTGATCCTTGTTGAAATGTTTAGATGTGACGCTTTTATGAATGTATGTGCTGGTTCTCTTTGGGGATTAATATAAACCAATTTGGACCTCATTCTAACTAATCAAATTATTAATAAACTTGAAAGAGGAAAATTTCAGCTTTGATTAAAAGCTTCCTATTCCTTTCTTCCTTTCTTGACTGAACAGACATTGAGAGCTCAGTGTGTGTCAAGCAGTATTCTAGGCACTGGAAGCCTTCACTAAGCCTTAGAAAATGGAGGTGTTTGCCACTGATAGGAACAGGGAAGGCATAGCAAAGGCCTGGGGTCTGCTAGCCTCCATGCATCCCATGCATCACAGTGCTATCAGGATATGAAGGGGATATCTTTGGCCATTTCCCACTGCCCTTCTGAAAAAAAAGGAAGCTGTTGGGCCTAAACCCCTGCTCCCTCTTATTCACCTATAACCCATGCTCTGAATTCTGCATTCGAAATGTTTCAGATTTCTGAACTGATTGTATTTTCTCTTTCTGCTAGATCTTGCATATGATGTTGTCTCTGTCTTATACTTACCATACTATTTCCCTTTTGGCCTGCCTCATGCTTTAGAATTCAACTCAGTAGATGCCTCATTTGCAAAGCCCTCCTTGATTTTTCCATCGGGTTAAGTCAGCCACTCTTGAGCGGCCCTGTAGCACTTGGCTCTTCCTCCACTGTTTCCATTACCATTCTGTATTTTAATCATTTGGTTACTATCTATAATCATTCGGTTACCTAGTCAGACTCTTCCCTGAGGGTAAGGGCTATGTCTCTTGTCTTATTCATCCTTGTGGACATGATGTACGCCATCTACCATACAACAAATGTTTGAATGAATCAAAAACCTAATACCAGGGTCTCAGATAATTGCGTTGTCCAAAAAGACCAGGCAAATTAGCTCATTTATTTTCTCTCTTTTGTCTGGACAATGGAAACCACCTACAACTATCTTCTTCCAGTTTTTGCACCAATCCATTACCGTAGGGCAGCAATAACAACCTTTTACAAAAGGAATTGGGTCATGACACTCTTTTCTTAAGAGCTCTTCAGTAGCTTATCAGGCCCTTAGTATGAAATACAGGCACTTAATTTAGCCTGGTTTAAAAAGGTCTTCATGATTTAGCCCTGCCAGCCCTCAGCCTTGTCTCCCCGGTCCTCTTATTCTCAGGCATAGTATGGATTTCAGTGTCTCATCTCTGGGCCTCTTGTCTTCTTCCTCTATTCAAACTTCCTGGTATCATTGCCTGGCTAACTCCCACCCATTTTTCTCCTAATACATTACTTCTTCAGGGCGGTTTTCCTGACTGCCACATACCTGGTTAGGTCCTCCTACTACATACTCTTTGAAGCTCCTGTGCTTTTTATAACATTCAGCATCTTTGTAATCATTTATTGTCTGTACTCCTTGGAGGTTTAGATTTTTGGGCAACAAGAATCAAGTCCTGTCCTAGCACTTGGCATAGTACTTCCAGCAGTGTAGCACATACTTGGGTAAATATTACTGACTAATGAAGCCACCTGCCACCACCTACTGCTAACCAAGTCTGTTAGAGATAGCTAGTAAGTACTATAAGGCCAGAAAAGGGTCTTACAAATTTTGAGATAAAAAGCTTTAACAACTACACTTTCCTTTTGATTAACTTCACTCCTTAATAGAAGTCAATAGAGTAAATGAGATATATTTGTCCAACTCAACTGTAAAATATAGATAAAATATAGCTATTGCAAAATTTAATGAAAATCAAAATATTTTTACAAAATAGAATGGCCACTAAATATGATTATTATTTACAGGTGATATTTAACACTGTAGATTATGGTCATATTTATTTTGCATATTTTGATTTTTAAAGCTGCTCTCCTATCTTCCACGATTCCTAGAGTTAGAAATGATCCAAGAAAGTTGCTACTTTCTTTAAAACAGTGGACTGATAAAAAGGCCAGGGCCAGAATTTTAAGTTACAGTTTTATTTGAATTTTTTTCTCAACATATATCTATTAGGTGATAATATCTTTGCTATTGTGCCTCCTTCTCTTTTGTTTCTTAATTCTTTTTTTCATTTTCTTGGTAGCATTTGTTAAAAAGTGGTTTAAAAATATATGTTGAATCAACCACCAAGGGTTATAGGATAATTGCATTCCCTAGCTCATGAGGTGTGTTGAGGGGCTGGCATAGCAGGAAATGTGAAGTACCATGTTCACATTTTACTGAACCTTGGTATTGCCAGGCCTTGTATAAGGCATTGGGTTTTTTTATTTCTGTCATAATGTATAAGGCATGTAAAACTGTCTTCATTTTATATGTGAAAAAAACTTAGATTCAGACAGATTAAGTAATATGACTATATTCATTCAGTAGGTAATAAACTGAGCTAATGTCAAAAGTTTGTCTCTCTGACTCTAAAATTCATGCTTTTTTTTTTTTCCTTTTAAACTCTATGGACTCCAGTTTCCTCATATTCTTTTTAAAAGTTCAAAGAAGAATAAAAATCTTACATTATTTCTGAAAATGATAGCTACTTAAGATTAATTTTCTCTATATTTTGTATTGAGGTGCTTTTTCAATTATCTTCTATAGGAGCATGGACCGTATACTAGATTTAAGGAAACATGTAATTAGTAAACCTAAATAGGTATCTACAGATCTTCAGTCTGGCTGGAAAACAAAACTTATGCATGTTTTTTTGCTCTGAGCTACATACATACCCCAGGACAGTATGTAGCTCAAAGCAAGATGAAGATGGGTTACAGACAGTAAGTAAAGAGAAAATGTAACAAGAATGGTTCAGAGTAGGCTTATAAGGGAATGAAAAACCCAGGAGAGCAATTGGAAATGATGCAAAATAGATACTTTTGTGTTGGAACGTGTGGAAAGGAAGACTGGAAAAGACCTAACCTAATATAAACTTTTTTTTTATAGAAGAGAATAATAAAGTTGTTGAAGAATTGATAGAAGAAAACAATGACATGAAGAATAAATTGGAAGAACTACAAACACTTTGTAGAACACCACCAAGGTAGACTTTTACTATTTTAAAAGACCATTTAATTTCTAAGTCTAATTTTTAGAAATATCACTGATATTGTTTTATTCCTATCAAGAAGTATAAAAAAGGGGAAAATTTCCCAAACCCTAACCCCAGAAGATACCCTCTGTTAACCCTGTTTTAAATCATTTCAGCTTCTTTTATACACACCCCATGCGCAATGTGCTTAAAAATTGGAGTGATTGTAACCCTTTGTTAACTTAGTCTTATGAGAAAAGCATTCCCCCCGAGTTATTAGATATGTTCCTACAGTGTGTTTTTTAATAGCTTTCATATATTTTCATCATGTGGATTTACCATTATTTATTTAAGCAACCATAACATAAGTTGTCTCCATTTTACTCTTGCTTTAGTGGAAATTTTTTTTTTTTTTTTTTTTTGGTATTGGGGATTGAACTCAGGGGCATTTAACCACATCCCCAACATCCCCAGCCCTATTTTTTTTTTTTTTTTTAATTTAGAGACAGGGTCTCACTAAGTTGCTTAGGTCCTCACTAAGTTACTGAGTCTGGCGTTGAACTCACAATCCTCCTGCCTCAACCTCCGGAGCTGCTGAGATTCTAGGCATTGTACCACCATGTTTCAAGTGTATGAAATTCTCAGTTTATTTTATTAGACTATATTTTTATTTAGAACATATTAATACATATATGTATATTTTAAAAGTCAGTTTTTTCATTATAATCTCTGCTTTTGCCATCTTGGATTGTCTTTAGGTCACTGTCAGAAGGGGCCATTGAAAATGCATGCCTGCCAAGCAATAGGCAGGCCTTGGAAGAACTTCGGGGGCAGTATATTAAAGCTGTAAAAAAGATTAAGCGTAAGTCCCTAAAGAGATTCCCAAGATTTTTAGGATGGTTTGAACATTTTTTATTGCTGTGTGAAATGTAAACTCAGAATTTATGCGCATTAGTACTTTGAGGGTATTTTTCAAACTAGCTTTTTCTTCAGTCTTAGAAAAGATCATTGATACCATTTCAAAATTATGTAGTAATGGATCATTTTGCCCAAATATCTTTTGGAAATGACATGAAAGTAGAGTTATTTTTATATTGTCGATTATCCTGGATTTTTTAAAAATTGTTGCTATCTAGACATTAGTACTAAACTAAAAATGTAATACCTTACAACATGAAATTTAGTAATTATTACGTATTAGCAATTATTGCTTCCTACTATAAACTTTTAGGGACTATGGAAATGAATCCAGTTAGCAGCTGTTCTGTTTTTTTCTCATTATCATATCTAATACTTGTAAACTTGGATCTCAAGAATTTCTCAGAACCAAGTAGTGACAGCCACTCTGAAGAGCATTCCTCTGGTATGTTTTCACAGTATAAAATACTTCCTGCTTTTTAATTACAAAATTGCAGAGAATGGATGTATGTTTCAATATAATAGCCAGTGTTTTTATAGGAAAATGTATATTTGCCTCCTAAAATTGCATTTTTTTAACAAAATAGAGAAGGAAAAGGCTCAATTTCTAAATATAGTGGTTTCAGAGCAGAATCATGTATAGAGTTCTGATAAGCTCAATCAGTATCAGTAAAGGGTATTTGTTTCTCACTTTTTACTAGTGTTAACCAAAGATGTATTATAATGGAAGTGAAATTTCAAGCTTTTTTTGTTCATCCTAATAAGATAATTTGTATGTGTATTATGTCATAGTTACATTTTAGAAAGGATGATTGGAGTTTTATGTTGGCATGTACTTCATTTTAATTTTTCCCATTTCAAATAATGAAAAGTAGATGTGGCATTATTACATAGGATTAATTTCAGATGCTAACGGACATTAATAGGGCAATTCTTATATAAATTGGTATCCCTAATATAATAAAGATGGTGAAATTCTAGATGTAAGATGTAGTTCTGAATTTATTTTTATGAAAAGACAATTTAAAAATGTGGATTAATGATTTTATGCAAACTTCAGAAGATAACTGTCTCATCACTCTCTACAGTAGCATTTGTATAAATCTTTCATAGATTATAATGTGTTTAGTTAGATGCTCAATAAATGTTGCTGAAAGTAAATGAAACATAGATTTTCTTAGCCCAAGAGAATAATATAGTCTTCACAGCTCACACTGTGTCCTTTTCTTTTGTTTTTCAGTTTTTCTCTTCCTTTCTGTTCACCCTTTCCATTTCTTTTTCTTTTAAATGCTTAAGTTTCTCTGCCTCCTATTTTATTTTTTTGCCCAAGTATTTAGAATATGATAGAATACTCTGTATTTCCTTAGCATATATAGCTATCCTCATTCCAGAAGAACCAACCGATTCTCTTGAGCCTACCAAAATGGTGATCTGAAACACCTCATTTTAATGATTACAGAAAGTATAAATTTATTTGGCTTATCAGCAACTACTTTATAACATACTAGAGGGTCAGGATTTTAGGTGGGGCTCAGTTGACCAATCCAGCTGACCCAAGACCTTCCTTGGGGGGGTCTTTGCTGGATTCAGGGCAGGTCTGGCGTAATGTTCAAACCATAGCTCCAGTCCCCTTATCTCCCAGAAGAATAGTCTGACGTCTGCCTCCCGTGTTTCTGAAAAAGTTCTTATACCTCCTGTGGGTGTTCCCTCCCCTATAGGTGACATGCTTCGTTACATTCAGGAAAGTAAGGAAAGAGCAGCAGAAATGGTAAAGGCAGAGGTGTTGCGAGAACGTCAGGAAACTGCCCGGAAGATGCGCAAATATTACTTAATTTGCCTCCAACAGATTTTGCAGGATAATGGTAAAGAAGAAGGGTAAGTTCAGTACAAACAGTGTGTCCTAAGAGCACCAGGACAGCATGTTGTTATTTTCTAAACATTTTCTTTAACCACAAAATTAGCTTTTTTAATATGATCAGCTGTCAGGGATTAAGAGAGGCTTATGGCTGTGCTACCCTAAATGTTGGCAGAGTTAATAGGAAAACAAATCCTGGGGCTCAGGAAATTCACAACTATTTTAATTTTGTATTTTGGAATTCCCCACAGGGCTGAGAAAAAGATTATGAATGCTGCTAGCAAACTTGCTACAATGGCAAAATTGCTAGAAACTCCTACTTCTAATAGATCCCAGTGCAAAACTGCACAGGCAGGTATGTCTAAAGAAGTCACTTGAGTGGTTTTTCTCTCTCTTTTTTTTTTTTTTTTTGGATTTTGAATATTCTCAGTATGGAAAAGAGCAAAGTGTAAGGAATAGAGTTTATAAAGTTGTAGGGGAATTACTTAAACTAGAAATTTACCAAGAAAGAGCATAGAATTTCTGGTTCGAGTAGATAGACTAAGTGTGCCTACCAGCTCGCTGTTTTTGTAGCTTCCCATCATTGCTTTCATCCCTAAAAATGACAGGAAAGGTTTTAAACAACAAATAAAGAATAAGAAAAATATGAAATTACATGTGGGTTCCAAAAGGTGTTAATGGGTAAATCCGAAGCTATAAGAAATCCCGAAAGAAGCCAGACGCAGTGGCACATGCCTATAATCACAGCGGCTCGGGAGGATCATGAATTCAAAGCCAGCCTAGCAACTCAGCAAGGGCCCAAACAACTCAGTGAGACCCCATCTCTAAATAAAATATTTAAAAGTGCTGGGGATGTGGCTTAGTGGTTAAGGGCTCCTCGGTTCAATCCCCGGTATTAAAAAAAAAAGAAAGCCTGAAAGAAAGAAGACTGTATACAATTGAAAATGAAAAACTGTAATTCAAAACTTCCAGAAGATGACAGCCTTGAGTCGGAGTAATATCAAAATTGTGCCACATATGAAAGTGATATGGGATGTCTGTGGGGTAATTTGTTGGGTATTCTAGAGCAGTGGCAACCAGGTGAAGTCACTCTATTTCTTCATTCCCTTTCCACTCTTGATTGGGCTGGGCAATAGCAACAGGAAGAAAAAGTCTGGGAGCAGGGAAGTGTTCCAGGTGGCTGGCCACATGTGAAGGAAGAATTAGGAGCCCAGAACTATTAGATCTTTCTGTCCTGCTGCTCATTCTCCCTTCCCCTCCCCAGTTCCTTTAAGCAGGCAGCATAAACAGATAACAGTATTCAGGATATCTAAAAGATTACTGATAACCAAAAATCACCATGCATTTACAGAAAGCTATCACTGTGAAAAAAGACACCAAACTAACATCAAAACAAAACCATTAGAACTTATAATTAAAGCAATGGAATTAATAGAATAAATAACAGAACCTAAGAATGTTAGAAATTATAGTATTCTTGGAGCGATGTAAGAGAACATGGTAGAGGAAACTAAAATATGCTAAAACTTTCATTATGTTCAAGGAGAAGATGTGGATATTGATAGCTTTATAATTACAAGAAAAATATAGGTTTAGGAATATGTGCTAAAACTTAAGGGTAACCAATAAGAAATAGAATATATAACTTTCTAACTAGTAGAAAAAAGAAAACCTTAGAAGAAAAATTTCTAACAAAATCAAAAATAGAGAATGGTTAACAACAACAACAACAAAAATGTAGAAGATAAAGTTGAAATATCAACAATCACACTATGAATAGGTTAGACTCATTTATTAAGGTCATAACTTTCAAATGCAATTTTCTAAATTATGGACATTTGCTATTTTAACAAGAAGAACATCTAAAATTCAAATACCAGGGTAGAGAGTGATATACTTAGCAAATGTGGTGCTAATATTGATGAATTATAAAAGTAACTATAATATTAGGTAAATGAGAGCATTTAAAGGGACATAGATGATATATAGTTCATAATAATAATGGAATGGTCTCCCAAGAAACTATAAATTGGTTTTTTTTGTGTGTATAAATAGTTTTAGAGTGTAAAAAAGCAAGAGCTGATAGAAATACCTGGAAAAAAATGGTTAAATTCCCAATCATACTGGGACATGTGTAGCATTATCTGTGGGGAAATGGAGTATTTGAACTTCTGGAAAACTTAGAGATTGTTGAGGAATACATGAGACATCCCTCATGTAGGAGCACAAAGATTATTTGTGTAAATTTTGGAATGGTGATGAGAACTTTAGGAATAGTCAGTGGCATACGATAAAGAAAGACATTTTCTAGAGCGGGGGCAATGTACAGGTAATATCCTTGGTAGAATGTCCCCTTTTTCATGGTCTCTAGACCAAGATATACCATTCTGAGACATGATGCTTCTAATTCTATACTGTGTGGCTGTTTTGCCTCTGATCTGATTTAGTATCCTAGCCAATTAAATCAGAAACTGTATTTAGGTTAGGTTGTGTATAGGAGGTGGATATACGTGCTAGGTGGGTGGGGTTCTTCCAACAGATTTTCTTTATCAGAAACTCCATACTGACCCTCAGAATCAGCAAAATTGTGAATATTGCAGTTGGCTTTTGGAGAGCTATAACATCTCTTTCAGAAAATGATTGATCAGGTGGATAGCAATAGTAATATATTAGACTTCAGCAACAAAATTAGACATATGTAAAGGAATATTTTTATGTGTCTAGCATTGATTTTTGTTTGAGAGTGATTAAAATACATTGGCATTCTTTGAGAATACATAAATACATAATTTATTCTTATCTTTAAATGTTAATTTTCTCCTAATTTATGTTTCTCTAATTTTGTGTTCTTTTGCACATAGTAACACTACCCATGACTTCAGAGATGCTGATTGGAGTTGAAAAATCAAAAAGAAATGATATGAATCAGAATACACAACATTTTGAAACCAAATCAAACTGTGTAAAAAGCATCCCCAGAAGTATGTGTGAACAAGTTCCTAAGAGGAGGGCTGCTTGTAATTTACAGAGGCGGTTAGAGGATTCAGAGCATGGAGACATACAGCATATGGGTTTCAAGGGGTCACATTCAGACTTTCAGTTTGGGGATAGAAGTTGCAGACACCTAGACATTTTGCCAAAGAATGTTTCTACTGAATTTGTTCCATATGAAGTTGAAGAAGGCTTTGATTTGCACAAGAAGAAAGACCTGCCCAGTGACACTGGCTCTCAGTCACTTCTGCATTCAGGTGTATACCCTTTTCTGGAAACCCTTGGAAATAAACCCTCACCTAGTTGTTCCCCTGGGCTTTCTGAATCAGGATCCACACATATAATCTTTCGAGGTCCTAAGGAGAGGCCTGGTTTAAAAGCATATATATGCAATTCATTCACAGAAAGTGAAAATGCTACATCTGAGAGCAGTCACGGTTTGGGTGTTCAGGAAACTCCAGTAAAGGACGGAGGAGACCTCAGTGACTCATTAGGCTGGCTTTCCAACAGTGCAACTTTACCCTGTAACAGTCATGAAGTGTCATTTTTACATGATAGGACACGAAGAACTGTGGATATGCTAGGTGACTCTGCTAAGTTCAGACAGTTTTCAGCAACCAATTGTTTTTCAGATACAGAGAAAGATAATATGATTTGCCAACCGATGAAATGTCAGAGTGATCATGTTCCAGGCCCGTCAAAAGAAACCCTGTATCCCCATCAGGGGAAGACCAGTGTGACTCCCGGACACCCAGTGCATCATAAGGCTGATATATTCAAGTCAGATTCCAAAAAGCTGAGCAGTACAGTTCCATCTTCAGTATGTCAGCAGCCTGCAAGAAAATCAGTTATTCCACTATCAGGCCAACAAGATAGTGGCTTTGATAGTCCATTTGTTAATCTAGACTAATTGTTGTGCTCTATTTAAGAAGAATCATTAATATATCAACAAGAGAAGACTTTGTACTGAAAAAAAATTGTGGGCTCTAGCTATATTGAGATGTTTTAATAACATCTATTATATGAGTAAAGTATTCTCATAAAATTACTTGAGATGTTTATGTTGCCTTAATCTTCTAAAGGCCAATGGTGTGTTTATAATCTGCTTCTGTGTGGTGCTTATATTTGGTTGCTAAACTATCTATTTTTATACTTATAAATTGGCTCACTCTGCAGTGTTAAATTATTTAAATAAAATTGCATATAATCTGTAGAATTGTCATGAATTATTTTGTAGTTAATATTAACATTAACATCATGCTTCAGGTTCACTCAGGAAGAAATATAAACTTGGATTATTTGTATATATGACCAGCCAAATGTAATTTTTGAAATTGTCCATGTTGTGAGGATATAGACTTAATCTAGACGTACTTTTCCTGGAAATGTCTACTCAAAAATTTGATTCTTGCTTTCATTTAGAGAAAAGAGGTTTTGCTTTAAAATACAGATCTGTGTCCTGGTTTCATTATTTAAAATATTAGTCTGATTTTTTTCAGTTGATAATTTGCATTATTTTATATCACATCCAGAGACTTTGTCTCTTTTATCTGAAATATTACTTTTTGAAAATTTGAAATAATAAGCTTTGTTGTCTAGCAAAAAATGTGAAACCTATAGAAATTTTACATTAGTGCAGAATTGTCTGACTTATGAGTGCTGGGGTTGGAGGTTGTAATTCTGAATGGAGAACACATGCAGAAATGGATGTCAACCTAAATATCAGTTTTCTAGACATTTTACAGATTTGTACAGAGGGATATGAAAGTGTTAGATGTATTCTCTTATAGTCCTTTTAATTTCAGTAAAGTCAGTAATGATGTCCCTTCTTTTCACTCCTGATTTTGGTATTCTGTGTTATCTGTATTTTCAAGCCTCCCCGCCCCCCATAGAAGGACTTTGATTTTTATTTATTTTATTTTTTCTACTCCCTTTTTCATTGATTTTTCCCTCTGATTTTTATTTCTTTTCATCTGCTTGCTTTAAGTTTAAATCATTCTTATTCATTTATAAAGTAGAAGTTTAGGTTACTGATGTGAACCAGTTTTTTTTTTCTAATGTAAGTATTTAAATCCCTCAATTTCCATCAGCACTGTTAACTATATTTCATGGATTTTGGTATGTTATATTTGTTTTCATTTAGTTCAAAATATTTTCTAATTTGCCTTGTGATTTCTTTTTTGACCTATAAGTTGTTTGGAAATATGCCATTTTATTTCCAAGAATTGGGGGTTTCCAAATTTCTTTCTGGTGTTTATTTTATATCTCTTTGTTGTTGGAGAATATGCTTTGAATGATTCCTGCCCTTTTAAATTTTTGTTATTTTGTGGTCTAGCACATGGTCAATCCTGGAATATGTTTCACAGGCACCTGAAAAGAATGTGTATTCTGTTTTTGTTGAATAGAATGTCCAAAGATGAAAGGTCAATTTGATTGACAGTGTTGTTCAAGTCTGCTATAGCTGTGATTTTCTGCCTGTTTATTCAATTGGTTATTAAGAGTGGGGTGTTACAGTCTCTGGCTAGAATTGTCCAATACCTGTTTTTCCTTTAATTTCTGTTGGACTTTGTTTCGTGTATTTTGGAGGTTTGTTTTTAGGTGTACATGCCTTGATATTTGTTATATCTTTCTGATGTTTTGGTTCTTTCTCATTATAAATTATCTTTTTTGTGTCTAATAAAATTTTTTATCTTAGTCCATTTTGTCTGTAATAACTGCAGCTATTCCATTTTTCTTATGATCACTCTTTGCATGTGCATCATTTTCTGTCTTTTTTATTCTATTTACATTTTTCAATTTAGAGTCTGGCAGATAGCATATTATGGGGTCTTACTTTTTTTATCCAGACAAGCTTTGTTTTTTTCCATTGGAGTTTTTAATCCATTAAAATTTAGTATAATTACAGTTGTCTTTGTGTCTGCCATTTTGCAGTTGGCTTTTTGTGTATCTTATGTTTCTTTTGTTATTAATTTTTCCTTTATTGCCTATTGTGTTAAATAAATATTTATGAGATTACCATTTTAATTACTCTTAAGTGTTTACTATTTTTTTAAAATATTTATTGTTTTGTAGTTGTACATAATAACTATTTTTAATTTATTTTTTATGTGGTGCTGAGGATCGAACCCAGGGCCTTGCACATGTGAGGTGAGCACTCTACCTCTGAGCCATAACCCCAGCCCCAGTGTTTACTATTTTTGAGTTGTTTTTTAGGTAGTAGCTATATAGGTATTCTGGTAGGCATCTTAACTTTTCACAGCCTACTTCAGATTAATGTTGACTAATGTATGATAAAATACAGCAGCTTTGTCCCAGTTTAGTTTTATTTTCTTCTCCCTCCTTTGTGCTGTTATCATTCATATATATATGAAACCTATAGAAATTTTACATATATATATACTACATTTATATATGTCATTTATAGTAAAACTGTATGATGTTATAATTATTCTTTAAAACAAGTCTTCCAAAAAATTTAAGAAGAAATAATTTATAGTTCTTTTTTTTTTAGAGAGAGAGAGAAAGAATTTTTTAATATATATTTTAAGTTTTCGTTGGACACACATCTTTATTTTATTTTTATGTGGTACTGAGGATCGAACTCTGCGCATGCCAGGCGAGTGCACTACCGCTTGACCCACATCCCCAGCCCCTATAATTCTTTATATTTACTCACACAATGACCACCTCTGCTGCTCTTCATTTTTCCTGTGGATTTAAGTTACCAAGGCTGATATTTTCTCTCATTACAGTACTACTTCAATATTCCATGTACAAGAAGTACACCAGTAAAGATTCTCCTAATCTTTATTTTGAATGTGTTTCTAATGCATTTATGAAGGACAGTGTTTAACAGATTTACAATTCTTGTTTGGCACTCTGAACACGTAGTTTCACTGCTTTATGGTCACTGCTGTTTATAACAAAAGGTCGGCTATTGATCATTGTTTCCTATATGTAATAAATTGTTTTTCTCTTACTGCTTTTAGAATTTTTCTCTCTGGCTTTCAAGAGTTTGAACAGTGAGTCTAGGTCTGCATTTATTTGTAGTTATCCTGCTTAGGCTTTATTGAGTTTCTGGGGTTTGTAGATTATTTCTTTTTATTTGTTCTTTTTAGTTGTATATGATAGTAAAATGTATTTTGACATATTATACATACATGGAGTATAACTTCCCATTCATGTGGTTTTACATGATGTAGAATTACACTGGTCGTGTATTCACATGTAC
Organism: Marmota marmota marmota; assembly: GCF_001458135.2. NCBI lineage: Eukaryota > Metazoa > Chordata > Mammalia > Rodentia > Sciuridae > Marmota > Marmota marmota. The sequence goes on from NW_026000229.1 coordinate 30,662,839, forward strand.
AGATAGGAAAGTAATGTCAGACTCATTCTATTGTCTTTCCCATTCCCATCTCCCCTCCCATCCCTTCATTCTTCATTCCCCTTTGCGTAATCCAAAGTACTTCTGGTCCCCACCCCCACCCACTGCCTCCGCTGCCCTTTGTTAGCATTCACATATCAGAGGAAACATTTGGCCTTTGGTTTTTTGGGGACTGGCCTATTTCACTTAGCATAATAATCTCTAGTTCTGTCCATTTATTGGCAAATGCCATAATTTCATATTTTATTATATTTGAGTAATATTCCATTTTGTATACATACCACATTTTCTTTATCCATTCATCTGTTTAAAGGTGCCTAAGTTGATTCCACAGCTTAGCTGTTGTGAATTGAGCTGCTATAAGCATTGATGTGGCTATGTCACTATAGTATACTGATTTAAAGTCCTTTGGGTTTATGCCAAGGCGTGGGAAAACTGGGTCAAATGGTGGTTTCATTCCAAGTTTTCTTACAAATCTGTACATTGCTTTCCAAAATGGTTGCACCAATTTGCAGTCCCACCTGGAATGTATAAGTGTACCTTTTCCCCCACACCCTCGCAAACATTTATTGTTTCTTATATTCTTGATAATTGCCATTCTGACTGGAGTGAGATGGAATCTCAGTGTAGTTTTAATTTGCATTTCTCTAATTGGTAGAAATGTTTAACATTTTTTCATATATCTCTTGACTGATTATATTTCTTATTCTGTGAAATAAATGTTCAGTTCCTTTGCCCATTTACTGGTTGGTTTGTTATTTTGGGATATGTTTTTTGAGTTCTTTATATATCTTGGAGATTAATGCTCAGTCTGAGGTGCAGGTGGGAAAGATTTTCTCCAATCCTGTAGGCTCGCTCTTCACATTCTTGATTGTTTAAGAAGCTTTTTAGTTTAATACCTTACCATTTATTGAACCTTGGAATCTTAGGAATTCAGTTCCTAAGCCTATATGATGGAAATTTTTTTTTTAATTTTTATTGTTGGTTGTTCAAAACATTACAAAGCTCTTGACATATCATATTTCACACTTTGATTCAAGTGTGTTATGAACTCCCATTTTAATTTTTTTTTTTTAGAGAGAGAATTTTAATATTTATTTTTTAGTTTTTGGTGGACACAACCTCTTTGTATGTGGTGCTGAGGATCGAACCCAGGCCACACGCATGCCAGGCGAGAGCGCTACCGCTTGAGCCCATGATGGAAATTTTTTGGCCTACTTTTTCTTCTAGTAAGTGCAGGCCTCTGGTCTAATGCCTAGGTTCTTGATCCACTTTGAGTTGAGTTTTGTGCAGCATGAGAGATGAAGGGTTTAATTTCAGTTTGCTTCATATGGATTTCCAGTTTTCCCAGCACCATTTGTTGAAGAAGCCATCTTTTCTCCAATGTATATTTATGGAGTCTTTCTCTAGTATTCGATAACTGTATTTATGTGGGTTTACCTCTGTATCTTCTGTTCTGTACCATTGGTCTTCATGTCTGCTTTGGTGCCAGTACCATGCTGTTTTTTGTTACTATGGCTCTGTAGTGTAATTTAAGATCTGGTATTGTGATGCCTCCTGCTTCACTTTTATAACTAAGGATTGCTTTAGCTATTCTTGGCCTCTTATTTTTCCAAATGAATTTCATGACTGCTTTTTCTATTTTTATGGAGAACATCCTTGGAATTTTAATTTTAATTGTATTATATCTGTATAGCACTTTTGAGAGTATGTTCATTTTGACAATATTAATCCTGCCTATCAAAGAACATGAGAAATCTTTCCATTTTCTAAGTTCTTTTCAATTTCTTTAATGTTCTATAGTTTTCATTATAGAGTTCTTTAACCTCTTTTGTTAGATTGATTCTGAAATATTTTATTTTTTTGAGGCTGTTGTGAATGGGATAGTTTTCATAATTTCTCTTTCAGTTGATTCATTATTGATGTATAGGAATGCAATACTTTTATATCCTGCTACTTTGCTGAATTCATGAGTTCTAGAAGTTTCCTGGTATAGTTTTTTTTTTTTTTTTTTTTTTTTTTTTTGGTCTTCTAAATGAAGAATCATGTGTGGCAAATGGGGATAGTTTGAGTTCTTTTCCTATTCTTATCCCTTTAATTTCTTTTTTCTGTCTAATTGCTCTGGCTAGAGTTTTAAGGACTAGGTTGAATAGAAGTAGTGAAAGGGCATCCTTGTCTTGTTCTAGTTTTTAGAAGGAATGCTATAAATTTTTCTCCATTTAGAATGATGTTGGCCTTGGGTTTAACATATATAGGTTTTACAATGTTGAGGTATGTTCCAACTATCCCTAGTTTTTCTGGTGTTTTGAACATGAATGGATGCTATATTTTGTCAAATGATCTTTCTGCATCTATTGCGATAAGCACGTTATTCTTGTTTTTAAGTCTGTTGATGTGATAAATTACATATGTTGAACCAACTTTACATCCCTGGAAACCCCACTTGATTATGGTACATTATCTTTTTAATATGTTCTTGTATGTGATTTGCCAGTATTTTACTAAGAATTCTTACATCTGTGTACATAAGGGATATTGTTCTGAAGTTTTCTTCCCTTGGTGTGTCTTTGTCTGGTTTTGGTATTAGGGAGATACAAGCTTCATAGAATGAGTTTGGAAGGGTTTTTTTTATTTCATGGAATAATTTGAGGATTTGTGTTCTTCTTTGAAGATCAGGTAGAACTCACATGAGAATCTGTCCGGTTCTAGGCTTTTCTTGGTTGGTAGGCTTTTGATGGTATCTTCAATTTCATTGCTTGAAATTGATTGTTTAAATTTTGTATGTCCTCCTGATTCAGTTTGGGTGGGTCATATGTCTCTAGAAATTTGTCCATGTCTTCAATGTTTTCTATTTTGTTAGAGTATAAATTTTCAAAATAGTTTCTGATTATTGTCTGTTATGATTTCTGTGGGAAGCCGTTCTCGCATATGATTGGGCACCTCCCTGATTGGGTGTGAGGCGTTCTGGCTAAACTGTGTCGGAAGCTAATCCCCACCCTCTCCAGGTTCGAGAGTCTGTCCGTGTGGGGGTGTGACTGACCATTGACCCTGAGACCAATCACTGACCCTGACCTTGGAATGCTGTCCCCCTTGACCTTCATTGGATGGAATTTTCCCCTGAATTTCTTGTTCCCCAATAAAAGGCCACTCCCTGGCGTGCTCTCTCTCTCTCCTCTGCTAGTCCTCAGTAAGCCTCGCTTCCCCACCTGGTGGCTCGAGGCAGGAACCAGAGGGAGGGCCGTCTCAGACCTGGTCAAAGATAAAGGTAATTAAGTTTTGTGTGTTTATTTTGATCTCACTAGTTAACTTCTATGCTTCGAACCTCTTGTATGAAGCCAGCGTGCTGGTCGCGCGGCAGAGATTTCTTTTTCATCACAGATTTTAGTAATTTGAATTTTCTCTTGTTTGTTATTTTTCAAAGAACCGATTTTTTATTTCATCAATTTTGGGGACTTTTGTTTATTCCAATTTCATTGAGTTCAGCTCTGATCTTAATTATTTCTTGTCTTATGGTGTTGGTTGGTTCTTCTTTTTCTAGGGCTTTGAGATGTAATGTTATTTATTTGGTAGCTTTCTGTCCTTTTAATGAATGAATGAAATGAGCTTTCCTTGAGGAACTGCCTTCATAGTATCTCAGCAATTTTGATATGTTGTATAATATTCTCATTTACCTATAACTTTTTTAATTTAATCCCTGATTTCTTCTGCTATCCACTGGTCATTCAGTAGTGTATTGTTTAGTCTCCAGGTATTAAACTGGCTTTTATTTTTTATTTTATTGTTGATTTGTAATTGCTTTCCTTATGATCTGATAGAATGCAAGGCATTGTCTCTGTTTCTTTATTTCTTATTATTTTTTCTTTCTGTATCTGTTGCTAAGAATTGGTTTGTGGCCTAAGATATGGTCTGTTTTACAGAAGGATCCATGTTCTGCTGAGAAGAAAGTGTAAAAAGTCTTTGAGAGATGAACTATTCTATACGTTTGTTAAGTCTAAATTATTACTTGTATTTTTTAGTTCTACAGCTTATTTATTTAGTGTGGGAAGCCGTTCTTGCACGTGATTTGAGCTACCTCCCTGGCTGGGTGTGAGGCGCTTAGACAAGCTGTGTCAGAGCCTTCCCCATCCCTCCCCAGGTGTGAGGGCTTGTCCGTGTGGGGGTGTGACTGACCACTGACCTGTTCCGCAATAAAAGCTCACTCCCTGGCGTGCTTCTCTCTCTCTTGCTGGCCTCTTGTGTAAACCTCGCTTCCGCATCAGGTGGCTAGAGGCAAGAGCTGGGAGAAGCCTTCTCTGAACTGGGCAAGAAAAAGGTAAATTGAAAGTTATGTGTCTTTAATTTGAACTCACTAGTTAACTTTTATGTTTAGAACCTCTAGTATGAAGCTAGCGTGCTGGTCGAGTGGCTGAATTTAGTTTTTGTTTGGAGGATCTATCCAGTACTAAGAGAGATGTGTTAAAGTCATCCAATATTATTTGTGTTGTGGTCTATTTGATTCTTGAACTTGAGAAGGGTTTGTTTGATATGTGTAGATGCTCGATTGTTTGGGGCATTTTTAAAATTGTTATGTCTTGTTGATGTACAGTTCCCTTAAGTAGTATGAAAAGGCCTTCTTTTATTCTTTCTAATTAACTTTGGCTTGAACTCCATTGTCTCTGATATGAGGACAGAAACGACTGCTTATTTATAAGATCCATGTGAATGATATGTTTTTTCTCATTCATTTACCTTCAGTCTATGGATGTCTTTGTCTATGAAGTGAGTCTCTTAAAGACAGCATATTGTTGGGTCTTATTTTTTATGTCAATCTGTCAGTCTATCTTTTGTTTGATGAGTTTAGGCAATTTACATACAATGTTATTATTTAGAGATTATTTTTATTCCCTGTCATTTTGATTTATTTCTGGATTTTAATTTGAATTAATTCTCCTTTGATTGACTCTTCTAGTATAGTTCTTCCCTTTGCTGGTTCTCCCTTTTATTTTTCATTTCTTCTTTATGAAGTATTTTATTGAGTATGTTTTCTAGTTCAGGCTTCCTGGTTGTGAATTCTTTTAACTTTTGTTTATCATGGAAGGTTTTTATTTCATCATCAATTCTGAAGCCTGATTTTGCTGGTTATAGTATTCTTGACTGGCATCCATTTTCTTTCAGAGCTTGGTATATATTATTCCAAAACCTCCTGCCTTTGAGGGTCTGGGTTAAGAAATCAGTTGAGATTCATATTGGTTTCTCTCTAAATGTGACCTGTCGTTTTTCTCTGGTAGCCTTTAAAATTGTATTGTTGTTCTGTATGTTAGGCAGTTTCATAATAATGTGTCTTGATGTGTGTCTGTTGTAATTTTGTATATTTGAGGGTCCTATAAGCTTCCTATACCTGATTTTCATTTTATTTAGGTTTGGGAAATTTTCAGATATTATTTCATTGAAAAGACTGTGCATTCTTTTAGTTTGTTTCTCCAAGCTGTCATCAACCCTAATAAATCTTAAATTTGGTCCTTTCAGGTTAGCCTATATTTCTTGGAAGTCATCCTCTTCATGGTCGCTTAACATAATTTCTCCATGGTCAACTTCATTTTCGAGATTATATATTTTGTCTTCATTGCCTGAAACTGTCTTCCAAGTGGTCTAGTCTGCTGATCATGTTTTCCATTGAATTTTTAATTTGTCATATTGATTCCTTCATTTTGGGAATTTCTACTTGATTTTTTTTTTCAGAATTTATCTCTTTTTGAAGTGATATTTCACTTTCTGTATTTTCTCCATAATTCTATTCCTTATATCGTCCTTTATCTTACAGATTACTTTAACTATGTACATTCTAAATTCCTTCTCTGTCATTTCTTCCACTATGGTGTCGTTAGATTCCATTATTGAAGTATCTTGGTTTGTTTGGGACAATTTGTTCCCTTGCTTTTTCATGTTGTTTGTGTGTTGATCCATGTAACAATCTGGAACTGAGGCAGGAGAGTTTTTACCCAGTAGTCTTGATGTGTCCCTGAAAGTTTTTAGTACCTCACCATTTAAGGGGAGACAAATAATAACAACAACCACTGCAAACAGCATTTAACCAAATAGTTGCTGCTATGATATCTACAATGTTGTCATAATAAACAGAATTGATATAATCAGTTACTGCCTACAATAAAAACAGTAAGTTTGCAGAGGGGTTTACGATTTCAAATGGTGGACAGGGATAGAACAGAAGTGATGTAGGATGTGATGATTATGAAGTAGGAGAAAAGAATATAGAAGTAAAAAAGGAAGAGTAAAAGTGAACAATAGAGATTGGCTGTTAACAGAAGAAAAGAGAATCAAGGGAAACATAAAATTATACATATTTTATATTTTATATATATTACACGTGTGTGTATATATAAATTTTAAAAAACTTAAAAAGTACAAAACAAAACTGAAATATACTAATCAAACATCCTTATCCTCAAAATACTGATCCATGAAAAATAACATTTCAAAAATGCTAGAAATGAGAAAGAAACAAATATGAATGTGTATAAAAGTCCATGAACCATTAAGGTCACAAAATAAAAACAAAGATCTTGATGAATTGTTAAAAATTTGTTTCCATTGGAGTTCAAAAGATTCTCAGCTTCCCTTCTCAGCAGCGTTAGGTAAGGTTGTCTGGATTATGATATTTGCTCTGTCCTCTGGGTAGGGTTGCTGGATAAAAAAAATTAATCCCATAGGCAGAACTCCTGGAGGTGGGATTTAAGCTTAGGTAAGCTCCAGGCTTTGCTGGATACCAGTTGGTCTGGAGATTTTAAATCAGCACACCTCCAGGGCCCAGCAATTGCTAGTTCATGCTGGAAGATAGCACTCCAGGGATCTCCCCTGGGTTCCACTCTTGTAGTGAAGAAGCCAGTTTTTAGTCCACTAGGTCACCTGTGGACCATATGTTTCCTGATCTCAAGTTCAGTCTCCAAACTCAATCTCTTTCAACCCTGCCCTTTCAAATTCCCAGCCTGGCATGTCTCTCCTAGCTGGTCCTGTAAGCAGCTGGATTGGAGGGACAGCGGGATACCCAGGTGGGTTTTCACCACCAGTCCCCTGTGTAAACCTCTCTTGTATCTTTTTTGCTCCTGGTCACCTAGGCACACTGTACATCATGTAGTGTGGGCTTGCCAGGCCTATGGTTTGGGCAGAAGCCGGCTTCCTTACCTGTCGGCTCCCTCAGCTGCCAGCCCTTGTACTGTGGCTGCAAAATAGTTCCTTCTGTCCTCTACATGCCGCTGGGGAAAATATGGTTTCTTCCCCATACAAGGGTATTGTACAGCCTGCCTTTCAGTTTAGTTGGACAGTGTCTTTGTTTCTAAACTATCTATACACAGATATGCCTCAGTCCTCCTAAAAACATGGGTTCCTTTAATTCCTTTATGCCTCCACTGGGCTTGCAGAAGACTGCTCTGGGTGGTGCCTCTGGCCATGGTGGCAGCTGTGGTGCTGGGATTTCTTCCTTATTATATCCAACCTCCTGAGTCCCTGATCTCCTTGAGTGTACAGTATTAAATTGCAGTAAAGACTCCCCCCACCCCACCTCCACCCTTTTTTTTTTTTTTCCTGTTTACTCACCTTGCTGAGAAGCTGCCTGTCTGCTAGTTTCATGCCGTGGAGCAGCCAGGAAAATGACCTCTATTACACCATCTTGAAAAAAGATGTGTAACCGATGTGATTCTGCAATCTGTATTTGGGGTAAAATTGGGAGTTCATAACCAACTTGAATCTAATGTATGAAATATGATATGTCAAGAGCTTTGTAATGTTTTGAACAACCAATAATAAAAAAAAAAAGAAAAAAAAAGCCTTCTTTTTTTTTTGCAAAATTAGGAGTTTGGGCCATTATTTCATCAATTATTTGGGGTGGTTCTTTTCACCTTCTGCTCTTCTGGGACTCTCATATATCTGATTTGTTTAATATTATGCCACAGATCTTGGACGCTCTATATGCTTATCATCAATCTTTATTAGCTTGTTTTTTATATTTGATAATTTTTATTAATCTATCTTTAAGTTTTCTGATTCTCCGGCTATCTCAATTGTTTCATTTAGCTTGTCAAGGAATTTTCATTTTAACTATTATACTTTTAGACTTCAGAGTTTTCATTTGGCTCTTTTTTTACAGTGCTATTTTGAGAAATTGATATTCTCTGTTGAGTCATTTCATCATGCTTTCCTTTAATTTTTTAAACATTTTCCCTTTTCATTTTAAAAACATTTATAATAGCTGGTATAGTTTGTTAAGAACACAAGAAAGTTAAAATATACTCTGAACAAAATTTTTAAGTGCACAGTACAGTATAGTTAACTATGGTATAGTTAACTATAATTTGTACAATTATACTGGCCTCTAGAACTTATTCATGTTGAATAACTACAACCTGATACTTATTGAACAGGAGTTTCTCATTTTAGTCTTCTTCTAACCCCTGTCAATCACCCTGTTACTCTCTGCTTCTCTGGGTTTGACTATTTTAGATCACTTTTATGTGGATTCATGCAGTCTTTGTCGTTCTGTGAGTGGTAATCTTTATTAAATTCAACATCTGAGCACACACATAGCTCTTGACAGCTTTCTTTTTTCTTCTTTTGAGTGTGGGTCATACTTTCCTATTTCTTTTAATGCTTAATAAATTTGTTGAAAGTTGAAGATTCCTTGTAACATTGTAGCAATTCTTGATTCCAAATTTTTCCTGTTGAGAGTTGATATTGCTGTTTCGTTGTTGTTGCTGTTATTGTATTGCGATTTTCTTGGACTTAATCTTCAAAATTTCTCTGTGGATGTGACTGATGATTTCTTTGCTCAGTTATTTTAATTTGTAATAGTTTAGTCATATCAATGATTGGCTAGAGGTCACCTTCAAAAACCTTGAACCAGTAGGTGTTCCCTCTGCTTATGTATATGTGGATTTGTTGGGGCATGCATTCAAAATTTTGTTTTCTAGTATTCCTTCACTTTTTCTTCCCTCTGATCTCTTTAAGGTCTTCCTGCTTATATGTAAATCTTATTTCTAGCCCTGAGAATATGTGGCATGGGCCCTCTTAGTTCTTCCTGTATATTCATGCAGGCTCCCATTCAGATGGAGATGTATGAATTGCTTATTTAGTCCTCGTTTCCAGGCTTTCTCGCTGTTAATTTTTAAAATCAGTCTGCGAGTCTTTCTCCCAAGACGGTTCTACAACCTCAGGTTATCAGAATTGGGCATGGACTCCTCACCTTCCTCTCCAAATCAGGTCCACCCACTCTGGGAAAGCTGCTGGGTTTCACTGCCTTCCTTCCCTGCCCTATTCACAGTACATGGCTGTAAAGCTGGGTGGGGAATGAGAGTAGCTCTAGGTAAGAGTGCTCAAAGCCCCACTGATCTTCCAAAGCTTCTTTCAACAGTTTCTCAATTTGTTGCTTCCCTCTGATTGATTTCTAAAGCCCTGAAAGGATTATTTTATTCATTTTCCCAGTTTTATAGTTAACTTTTTATGTATATTGACTTCACCACTAGAAGTTCCCTTATTTTTACTTATTCTGTCAAATACTGAGGTTTGGTCTTTTCTATTATGTTTCCTTTATTTTTAACAACTTTTCATATTGAAAATTTCATGATCTAGAAAGTAAACACCTATATGCCCTTCATTTAGATTTATTGTTAAGTTTCTAGATTTGCTTTATATTTGTAGGTATACATGCACATACATAGTGTGTGTCTGTGTAAAATTTTTCCCCTTAGACATGAAGGTTAGTTGCATACACCTTGGCAAATCTTCTGTAAGGGCTTCAGCATGCATCTCCTAAGAACAATAATGTTTTCTTTCATAGATGTAAGTATCATATTTAGGAAAATTGAATATTGATATACATAGTCAATACTTAAATTACTCCAGTTGTCGCAGTAATATATTATAATTTTTTAGAACTTTGCTATTTACCTTTAAGCTGAGAAATCACACCTTGTCTTCAATTATGAATAATCCTCTACCATTAACTAATTATTAATTTCTTCAACAAATACTTAGGCAGTGTCAATAATTGCTTGTTAATGCTCCAGGTGGATTCAAGGATCAGGAAAATGGATGAGTTTTTTGCTTCGCAGATCTCATATTCTAAACTGGGTAGACAGTAAATATATATAATTTATATAGTATATTATAAGTTGGTAAGTACTATGGAGAAAAATAAGATCAGGTAAGGGGAAGAAAGGCAGAGGTGAGAGGTGGTCACAATTTTAAATGCAGTGGCAGTATAGCAGATCACACTGTCATGATAGATCTGAAGAAGGCAAGTATTGCTCTCCACGGCTCTCCTTAAATTCTCTTCTTCTGGAAGCTCTTATTAAACACAGGCCCATCCTCTGTGTCTCTTAATTGTTCTTTTGTGTGTTTTTATCTGTGTGTTGCTTTATGAACTTCTTCCACTAGAAGTACCATCTTCCAGTTTGCTAATTCTGTGTTTATTCAATTTATTTTTTAATCTTACTCCCATTGGTGCTTTTTTAATATTTATTTTGTTTTTGTAGTTGTACACAATAACTTTATTTTATTTATTTATTTATTTATTATGTGGTGCTGAGGATCGAACCCAGGGCCTTGCACGTGCAAGGCAAGCGCTCTATTGCTGAGCCATAACCCCAGCCCCTCTAGTTGGTGTTTTATACCTACACTTTCTCTATAATTTTTCCTTTTCTTGTTTAGTAATCTTGGTTTTTTAATAGATTCTGTTTCTTTGTGTTTTATAGACAATTTTTTAATTACTTCTAGAGTGATTTATTGGTGCCACTTGGAGGCGAGGCCATTTCCAAATAGGTATTTTAATTGTCTTTAGAATTACTTTCCTCAGTGTTTGTTGAATTTTTGCTTGCAAAATACTGGTGAAGAGGACACATCTGAGTTTTCTCCCTCCATCCTGTCTAGTTTTGTTGTTGTTGTTAGACCCCCTTGTCCACCATTAGGTTTCATATAAGTGGTTTCTGATCCATTAGAGTAATCTCTGAAATCTAGTCCCAGAGCCTGCAGGCAGATTGGCCTAGGTCCTGTCTGCAGGACTCTGCCTGTATCCTTCTGGCTCTATAGGTGGAAAACTTTGATAAATCTGTAGCTTCAGGCAGAGATGGCAGTGTTTTCAGCTTCCCTGAGGTGAGAGAGCTCCTCTTGGGCTAGTAGTTTTAGACAGTGAGCTTCTTCCTTGTTCTCTTCCTCGAGCAGGGTGGGATTAGTCATTGTTGTTCTGCAGGAATTCTTGGCCACCTTTACTATTTTTGGACACAGAGCAGGTAGTACCTTACTTTTCAAGTCCTCAGAGATATTTTGGTTTTCTTTTTTTTTTTTTAATTTTTTATTGTTGGTTATTCAAAACATTACATAGTTCTTGATATATCATATTTCAACCTTTGATTCAAGTGGGTTATGAGCTCCCATTTTTACCCCATATACAGATTGCAGAATCACATCAGTTACACATCCATTGATTTACATATTGCCATACTAGTGTCTGTTGTGTTCTGCTGCCTTTCCTATCCTCTACTATACCCCCTCCCCTCCCCTCCCCTCCCCTCTTCTCTCTCTGCCCCCTCTACTGACATTCATTTGTCCCCCTTGTATTATTTTTCCCTTTCCCCTCACTTCCTCTTGTATGTACTTTTGTATAACTCTGAGGGTCTCCTTCCATTTCCATGCAATTTCCCTTCTCTCTCCCTTTCCCTCCCACCTCTCATCCCTGTTTAATGTTAATCTTCTTCTCATGCTCTTCGACCCTACTCTGTTCTTAGTTACTCTCCTTGATATTTTGGTTTTCATTGTCATTTTTCTTTTTGTATTTTTGTCATTGTTATATGTTTGCAGATGTTAGGTAGTTCTGAAGTGTAAACCTACAATGCCATCCGGTACCTAAAATCTTTGCCATGAACTCTGCACCATTTGGCTATTTCCTTAGTCTCTCTGGGACTAAGAAATGTCTGCTGTTATTAAAGTTTTAGGCATAAGGCCAGCTAATGATTTGGGTGAACTAGATCTGAGAGTGTATGAAGGAGAATATGGGAAATGCAGCTGGAAAGGTAAACGGATAGCTCATGGATGGTTTTGAATGTCAAAGCCAAATAATTAGAATCTGATTCATAGAAAATGAAGTGTTGTTAAAGAACTGCCTCCTGATGGAGTGCAGGGTCAAGGGAAAGCAAAGCACCCAAAGGGGTTTGGAGCCTGAATAATTGGGCAAATACTGTGCTATCTATTAGCATGTATTGAGAAATCAGGAAGAAACAGGACATAGTAAATTTAAGTGACTGTGCATGAACTGTAACATGATGCCCAGTCCTCTGGTGGACACATAGTAATTACAACTAATTTACAGACACTAACTTCATGCTGAGCATTGTGACAAATACTTCATCAAGGTGTTAAATCCTCACAACTGTCTTTGAGAACCAGGCTGTTTCGAAGTAGGCTCTGTATAGACTGTTTGGATGAATAAAACTAAAACCTGGAGGGATTATGTAATTTGTTCATGGTTCATACAGGCTAACACATGGCAGAGCCAGAAGTTATATTCAGGTTTTTAAAATTAAGCTTTTCATTTACACGTAGTTTAGATTTACTAAAAAAGTTGCAAAGTTAGTATGGTCTGTGTAGTCTCAATATTGCTATCTTTTTTTTTAATATATATATATTTTTAGTTGTAGTTGGACACAATACCTTTATTTATTTATTTTTATGTGGTGCTGAGGATTGAACCCAGCTAGGTGAACGCTCAACTGCTGAGCCACAACCCCAGCCCTCAATATTGCTATCTTCTTATGTCACTAGTGGTATCTTAATGACTAAGGAACCAAGATTTCATTTAGATCCTTTTTTTTTCTGTCCTGTTGATCCAAGGGGCTATGGTTTTATCCCCATTCTATATTTATTTGGCTTATATATGAGCTGGCAATTCATTTTGAAAGGGTAAGTCCTTTCTCTTTTTCTTTCTTCCAACTTCTTTCCCATATTCCTCAGAAAGAAAATCAGCAAAATTTTACACATATGAAATCAGGTTAACTTGCTTTCTTGGTTGGATATAGGGAAAAAAATAGATCTTACTCTTTAAATTTATAAAATAGGATAATATATGTAGATTATGTTTCAGTTAGAAATTTGCCAACATAACTGGGAACCTATAATACAATAGAACCACCTTGAGTAATTTTTAAAATTCAATTTGTAATGGTTTATCATGAGAAAAATTGAAAAGCATTTAGCTATTTCCTAGTAAGGACCAATGCCATATAAAATCTCTTGTTATAATTATAACTTTTTTCCTTAAGGACAGCAAATTAATTAGAAATCAAAACTTATTTACTTTCAAAGGAAGTATAAATGGAATGGCTTCTTCCATAAAAGCAATAATATGGAAACTTTGAGAACAATTATATCTTATGCTTTTGAAATGTTTTCTGGTGAGTAAATTGAATACAACAATAAACAAAACAGATTTTTTATTATTTATTTTTTATTTTGGTTCATATCCTTGCCTGATCTTATTTCCTTATAAATTTGATTTTATAATTTTATTAATATGTTGTGTAAAAAATGTACTAGTTGAAATTCTGCTTCTTATATTTCTGACATTATGAGCCCTAGAAACATAGTTTAGTTGTATAAGAATATAGAATGAATCCAATATATTGTGATAATATATGTGTACATATACATATATGTATATTTGTATATTATTATATTATTACAACAACCCTGTGGATGTTAATGATTTTATTGGCTGCCAGTTAAGTTTTCCTGGAGAAATTTTTTTTAAATGTAGTCCTGTGTCAATCTCTCCAAAGTCAACAAGATTATTCACGAAATAATTTTCTTGATCTTTACATACTCTATTGTTCAAATATTAATGATTTCTAACCTTTCCATGACCTCAAATTTCTGTTTTAAAAGATTTCTTTCTGTTTGCTTTAAGGTTTGGTCTGTAAATGAATACACATACACATACACATACACAAAATAGTATGTGCTTTTTTGAATATATTGTGGAGCAGTTACTGTATTAAGCTCTGTACATATATTTTTGTCCTAATCCTTCCAACAACCTTTCAAACTAGGTTTTATTATCCTCATTTTACAGAAAAGAGATTGAAAGAGGTGAAGGGACATAAGTCTCCTTAGACTCATGTAGCTGAGCAGGCATGCAAAGAAACCATGAGTTACTACAAGAAGGATATGAACTCATAACTCCAACCAATCACATAAGCCCAGACAACAGTATATTTCCCACACTGATACAGCACTTTTTGTTTCAAATGTATGGATGCTATTGTATCGTTAGCAAGAGGCCATTATACTAACAACATTTAGGAGTTGCTTAACTATTCTGAAAAGGGCCTTCTTAAAATCTGATTAGATCCAGATTGAGTAACTTAAATTCCGTTAGTACAAACCAGACTCCTCAGGTTAGAAGACTGAGGCAGTGACTGGGATCAGAATGGAATAAATTATGTTTTGGATCTTCATTTCATCCTTTACAAGCCTAGATTTTATATCTGAAAAATGGGGATTTGTAACTGATGTTATTTGCCAAACACTATTATCTACTTCTCCCTTGTTGACAGAGCAAGGAGGAGTAGGTCTGTCCCTCTCCCTCATGACTCAGTCCCAACTCTACAGCTAACTCCTGTTTGAGCTGGTCACAGTGGTTCCAAGTCCTAATGCCTGATTGCTTTAGGGATAAGAATATGGCCCAGTTCTGGACAATGTGATATCAGGAAATGGCTGGAGGGCTTCTGGAAAATGTTTCTTCCTAAAAAGCATTTCCTGCCACTTTGGAAAGGATCACTGACCTACAAATGTGTGAGTTATACATCAGTGGTGAAAGCCACTTTCTAGATGTTGCTGTGTCTGGTGGTAATCCCTGATTTGACTATACCCATCTTGCTTACATCTTGAAAATGAAGCCAAAGGGCCTAAAGAGGAGGACAAGAACTCTGTTATACTGTCCAATGGCTGACCAAATTCTACTTCCTTACTATGTGTGAGAATACATGTCCTAGTTGTTTGGGAAATTTTTCTTCCTGTTACTTGCAGGTAAAATAGTCTTACACAATAGTATCTGCTTTATGGGGTTGTTGGAAAGTTCAATTGAGAATTTTTAAAAAGAACTTAATGATACCTGCACATAGGAAAGACTCAATAAATGTTAGCTCTGAGTGACAATAACAAGGTGGTACTTTTAGTTATTTTACAACTCTTAAGTCTGGTATGAAATCTTACCCCACTAAACACTGTCATTTCTTCTGTTCTCTAGTACTCAATAAAAATTGCACTTGGATATATCAATTATTCTAAAATAATACAGAATTATTTTATAAACTTGTGTTCCCAGAATGCTAAGAGTTTGACAAACACCAAAAGTTTTAAGAAAGAATCATTCTTCTCCTCCGATCAAAATAAATTTGGCCCATCCCCCTCAAAAAAAGTAAGCAATACTCCCATTTTGAGGCAGAAAAAAAGATCTCAATTACTGAAAGAAAATCATCTTCAAATTACCTCCTGAATAAATATTGTAGAAAATTAACTTTTGAAAGTCTTCTCCCTGGAGCAAATCAGATTATTCACATGTATTTACCTGCTCTGAAATAAAAGCTCCAGAAGAAGGAATATCTATACTTGCTCAAAATCAAAATACTGAAGTTTCAGCAAAGAAGCTTCCTTAAAAGAAATTAAATATTTTTTCTCTCTTAGCAGAAGTCTTCAAAGAGTTTAGAGCCAAACACATATGAATTGGAGTATGGACATGGCCATCATAAGATAAAGATCTAAAAAAAATGAAATTACTTTGTCCCTAGACCCATAAAATAATTTGGCCAAACAGAAACCTGCAAGTTGTTAAAAGTCTGGAATCCTCTAGCTTCTCATCTCTGCCTCAGTTCAAGGTCCAATATCTTCTTCCCACAGCCTTTGGCCTCTTTGAAGGAGCTGGGTCAGTTGTCCTACTTTTAGGGCATAAAGGTAAATGGTAAAGGGATGCCCAATGCCAGGCTCAGCTTTCAAAATGTGCCCTCTGATGGATGCTCATTTCAGAACAACCCATTGACCAGAAAAAAGGCTTTCTGGGATCAACAGAATGATTGATGTGCTTCAGAACTCATTTTCCAGCAAGGACAAATATTTGATCATATAATAAAGAAGTTATGTCTCTTGGCACCCAAAGAACTGACCTACAATGACAAATGTGCAACTTATTAAGCAAATTCCACAGAGCCTGCAATACGTACTAGTTGTTTTCTCAAGACACGTAGTTGCTTTACCACCAAGAGCCTGTTCCTAGATGGTTCCAGCTGGCAAACCCACTCTCATTTGGATCTGCTGCTTTGTAATCACACAAAGCTTCTCTGTGGGTTCTTTTAAATACAAAATAAGCTGATCTGCTCTCTTTTCCCTTTGCTGCCATGATTCTAGAGACCATAGATAATTGTTTAAGTCCAAACCCATAATGCAAGTTTCTTTTGGAGAAAAACCAAGAAAGCAGGCCCTTCCATGATACGTCTTAAGATACTTCATCCTCTGGAGGCAGACACAGCTTCATTCTCTTAACTGAGATGCACACCCTAAGCAGAGTTGCCTGGTTTCCATTTAAATGGGCCCCCATAAGTTGTTTTTGTCCTAGAGCTCTCACTAAAGCTGTCTAGAAACCTCAGCTCTGTGTGCTCTTGGGATTTCTCCTTACCCGACAAAGCACATGGGGTGGGTAGTTGTGCCAGTGATGAACAGGATCACAGTAGGCCATTAAATTCACTGGCACAAAGGGTTTTTTTCTTTTTTGCTTTGTTTTGTTTTTTGCTGAGGAGGAACAAAACCATTAGTGGAAACACGTTCATGGGGAGTAGTCCATCACTGTCATCAGAGATCAAGCTCTGGAGAGACTTAGGAAAGAGACAAGGACAGCCCTGGCTGCCAGCTCTATGCAGATTATTTATACCCACAGCCGTGTTGCAAGCACAGCAGATAGAATGATGGATACGTGTGGTAAGAACTTGTTCATAAGCAAATCTACTTTTTCTACAAACGAGATTTTTCTAAAAACGAGGTAAATTAAACATTATAAAACATCAATGTAGGGCTGGGATTGTGGTTCAGCGGTAGAGCGCTCGCCTAGCATGGGTGGGACCCAGGTTCGATCCTCAGCACCACATAAAAATAAAGGCATTGTGTTGGGTCCGTCTACACATAAAAAAATAAATATTTAAAAAAGACATCAATATATAATAAAAAAACCCCTTCCTTCCCCTGATGCCCAGTTGTCTCCACCCTTGAAGCAGAATCTGATACTCTATGTACATAGGTACATATGAATAAATATTCCTTATTTTACAAAAATGGAAGCACGTTATAACCATTGCTCTGTACCTTTCACATCAAAAATTTCAAAGCAAACAAATGAACAACAAATCGTATCTTAAAAATATATTAAAAAGTGAAAACCTGAAAATAGGGAAAATTGAACTGAAGAAACATCAGCAGTTGCTTACACATATGGGGTGGCCGCCCACAGATAATTTCTAACCAAAGTGTGGAGTGACCTTCTGCTGGGGACAGCCTTCCTAACTCCAAGGAAGGGAGGATGGTAACAAATTATGCATAGTTGTACCCTGCTAGTTTCCCTCTCCTCCCTATTGCCATTCTCTGTCCCTTCCTCCACATCTTCCTCGGCTTTCCCCAGGCCACCCTGCTTCCCTACATCTCTAGGACCTCTCCTTCCTTCTGCCAGTCCCTCCTTCAGTTCTTTCATCCACCCTTTTTACTTCCATCCTCTCCACCAGGTTATCCTTCTGGAGTCCCTGGCTTCTACCCTTCTTTGACTTCTTTAGTGCAAGTGACGAGCTGCATGTGGCATTAGAGGTCATAGGAAAACTGGCAAAGGTCCTGGAAGGCTGGGTTTGGAAAGGATGACACTGAGCTAGTGGTAGTATGTGAGAAGAACCCAGGGACCAGAATGGGGACTGCATTCCACTGCCTGCCTTCCTCCTCAGGCATAAGAAGTAGTGTTTTCAGTCAATTCAACCAAAGAGGCAGAACCAATAAGAAATAAAGATGATAGGCAGACAGACTTGGCATATACAATTGTGTGGTCTGGATAAGAACAGTCTTGATTTGGGAAGGGGAAGAACACAAGCAAGATGAAAACCCATGTGCCCCAGCTAAAGCTATCATCTGTCCACAGACCTGCTTCTTAGAAGGCCTTCTGACAATGAAGTCAGGTCCAATGGGATCATCTCCCTAGTTCAACGTCCTTTGATGGGTCTTCATTTACTTCTGCAGAATCCCTTCACGGAAGCAACTAGATTGAGTGACGGGGAGAAGTATGTGAGCACAACATGGCTGCCATTTCCTTTCCATCCTCCAACTCTTGCAAGAGAATATCTCCTGTAGCCTGCTTTATCCAGAAACATACTAGAAAAGGACTCCTAAGGACTATAGTTTAACCCAAGGAGATTGAGACTACACAGGCACCACAAATTGTTAACATGATGGGTAGCTGCTAGGTTCATGCCCCATACCTCCTCAGGCGGAGCTCAGCCTAGAAGGACTTGTGGCTGCTTTTATTCACTGCTTCTGCAGTGGCCCTTTATCACTTGTTCTTAAGGAACAACATAAACAGAAGTAGTATATTCTAATATGCCCCCTATTCTTTCTCTTAGAGTCCTCCCATCATTATAGATGGTTATTAAATAAATTGATCACAGGTTTGACTGTAATGCCCAATTGTTATAAAAATGTTTTTAAACAGTTTCAGTTTTTATGCTCTCATTTCATGGCAGACTAATAGACCTGCAAGGCAGAACCAGCTCAGGGGCCACACTGAGGAGCGCTGTTCTATGAGTCTCTAGATTCCTTTAGTCTCTCTCCCTCATCTTTAAGAGCCCAGGAATAGTATCAGCTAAGCTATGACCAGCCCTAGGGGTCCTGCATTATCTCTTCTGGTTACTCCACATCTACACTTTTCTGCTTAGAACCTTTATAAAAACAAACAAACAAAAACCTCAAAATCATCCTATTTTGATTATCTTATGTTCCTGTGATCAATAGTATTCTATTTTTTTAAGAAGCATATGAAATAGCATTTTAATCACCAAATCATTTGTACAGGTTTAGCATTCCTAATTTGAAAATTCAAAATTCAAAACACTTCTGGTTCCTGGCAATTTGTGTAAGAGATACTCAACCTGTGTTCCTCACAAAAACCCAGACACACTTGACCATTGACTCCCCAGATGACAGCCATTGCTACAGCTCTATTTTTTTAACCAATTAAGCTAATTTTCTTTCAATATCTCACTTATATAGCTTATTTGAGGGTGTGTGTATGTGTGTGTGTGGTGCTGGGGATTGAACCCAGGGCCTTTTGCATATGAGGCAAGGGCTCATTTGAGTTTTTATGTTTCTTATCATATGTAACTGTCATTGAGTAACTGTCATTGAATTATTTAGATTGCAAACTCTGGAGAGCTGAGACCATACATTGAATCTAGAGGATTTGAGTGTAAGATATCTGATTGAGTTTGATTTGGCCTGGGTAGGGATGCTTCAAGTCTCAAACCAGAGTAATTAGAGTCTTTCTCTAAGATTTCATACGTAGTTGTTGAAAGAAAGAGGCTCTCTCTTTCTGGGATGTGCATTCCATTATATGCCCCTGTAACCAATACAGTTTTCTATTTTTTAAAAAGCATATGAAACAGTCAACATTTTATCACCATTAGCCAAAGAAAGGAAGCTGTGTTCTATTAGAATGAGATATAGGGTCTCTAGAATCAAGAGGTGAGAGGAGAGAAGAAAGAAAGGAGGAGGGGAAAGAGAATGAGGAGGAAGAATAGAGAGACCTGAGGACTCTGTATGTTTAACCTAATCTGAGATGGATTTCTGTCCTTTGTAACCAGAGTTCTGCTTCACATTATTGGGACTCAGGAAGGGCTGCATAAATAACTTCAGTTCACACAGCTAGAAGTCAAGTAATGGATCAAACTCTTGGCCACTGACTCTAAACTTGGTGGTCTTTCTACATTATCATTCTGCACCTATTAAGAAGCTAAGAAATTAGAAAATCCTCCAGAAATAGAAATCAAAGAACAGGTGTGAGCCTGGATTCTCCTCATACCTGCCCTCTGAGCTGATTCTCCAGTG
Organism: Marmota marmota marmota; assembly: GCF_001458135.2. Classification (NCBI taxonomy): domain Eukaryota; kingdom Metazoa; phylum Chordata; class Mammalia; order Rodentia; family Sciuridae; genus Marmota; species Marmota marmota. The sequence continues at coordinate 30,683,017 of NW_026000229.1, forward strand.
GAGCCTTCTCCTGCCTCTGTCCCTCTTCGCTTCCCAGGAAACTGACTCCTAAAAAAGAAACAGGGGTCCAGTTCTTCTTTTCAAACTTTACTCTGAAAGAGAAGATAAACTAGTGATAATAGAAATTCATTTCATGAAAGAATATTAAACCAATGAGCCAGGGGTCACTAATCATCTTAATGTGAGGAGACTCCACCTCAGGCATCTTGCCCTCATTCTTTGGGGTGCAAAACAGCTCTGAGATCTCTTTAAATGTAGACTATTCAAATGTTAGGAACACTACAGATGCTCCTGCCTTTCAATAAGCATTTATTATCAGAATAAAATTTCTCATCTGAATTAAGGTTTAGGGAATCCTTTATTGTCACCATAAAATTAATAAATTGTAAATATAAAGGAATCTAGAAATGGAATGGGCATTCTTACACGAAACCACTATTGCTGCATTACAGAATGCCCTTCAAGAGCATAAAGACTCCCTAGCACCAGGCTTGGGGCTTTTTCCACAGAGCAGAGGATTCCCACATGGAAATGTTGACTCCCTCACATCTTTGTGTTTTCTAGCAATTAAGTGGGATTGATTGGAAAGAATAGACATTAGGCAAGAGTTGCAAATATAATGTATACAAGATACCCAAGTGGAATCATGTCACATTCTCATTTAATGTTGTACTCCCCTCTAGTGGATTCTTATATAGCACAGGATACATTGAATATGGTCAGATTTTAAAGGAAAAAAATAATTTTAAAATGTATCTAAAGTGTGCTCATGTTTTTCAGAATTTCCATATAAGTCTGTAAAATTTCAGGACAAAATTTAAAGATCTGTTAGTTTATTTTCTCAATTTTCAGGTGAATCAGCTAAGTCCCAAAAGAGGAAATAACTCATCCAAGATCAGACAGTTTCTGATAGATCTTCTCACCACTAGTGGCAATATTGAACATATATATAATCCTGTGTTTCCCATGGAAGTATAAAGCCTATACCTACCCACTCAGATGCCCATCAACTGAGGAAAGACTGATGCCTTGGAGGTAATTGGAAATCAAATTGAGTAAGTATATTTGGGGCTATTGGAAGGGGAGGACCTGCAGCAGAAAGGGAAAGGTCATTGTTACCAAGGACACATAGAGATAAATATTGACTAGATAAACTCTGCTTTGCCTTCTCCTTGCTCCTACAGATTGGTAAAGTACCTGCTTAGAGGTATTCTATGGCTTGGAGACTTCCCTCTCCTATAGTATGAATTCTTGCTGTGTAATTTTTAGCTCTGCTTTACTTTCCTAAAATTTTCACTATCATTTCCCCCCAAAATTATATTTATCTACATTCTTCTATATCAGTGTAAAGTTTCTTTCTTTCTTTCTTACTCATTGTGAACAATATGGCAAAGTATTAAAAAAATTTAAATCTCTCACAATTGTGGTTGACATCAGGAATGTTTGATTAACCTCCTACAACGTTGGTCCTCACACTGACAATAAATGTAAACCCTGGGCAAAATAAAACAAACAAAAACTACCCGGGGGTTGTGAAGGCTGAATAAAATAGATTCTGCAAGCAGTTTGGCATTTGAGAGAAGGGGATGGCAAAAGGTGTGTTTCCTGTGTTTTTACAGCTTTTGGTTTAAAAGTAGACCACAGTTGGCTGTATCAGATAATGGAAATGCTCACTGAAAACTGGTAGATTTCTAAAGAATCAGAAAACAAGTTTCAAGATAACCACAGCTATTGGAAATCCTAGCAATAAGAAAATCAGAAAAGGCAAACCAAAAAAGTCTGTGTAGAAACTGTGCTAAAATCTCTGTTGATTTCTGAACACTTCATGGATAGAACAGATTCTATGTAGCTAAACTAAGTTAATAATAAAGAAAAACTTAATCTGAGATTTGGATTAATGCCCAATAGATGAAGAGTTTATAGTTTGAGTCTGACAGAGTTGCTTGCCTGCTAAAACAAAACAGAAACAAAACAAAAGTAATATTCTTTGGAAGAATGTAACAGAATCTAGATTTTCCCATTTAATGTTCCCAATGTCCAGATATAATCCAGAAGTACTCAACATAATAGAAATGAGAAACTATAACCTATTTTCAAAGAAAAAAATGAAAATTGACACAGAGGAAACCTAAGATGTTTGAGCCCTTGAAATTAACAGGAAAGGTTTTAAAAGAAGCTATTATAACTGTACATAAATAATATAAAAGATAATATACTTTTTAAAATTTATTTATTTATTCTAATTTGTTATATATGACAGCAGAATGCATTTCAATTCATAGTACACATATAGAGCACAATTTTTCATGTCTCTAGTTGTACACAAAGTAGACTCACACCATTTGTGTCTTCATACATGTACTTAGGGTAATGATGTCCGTCTCATTCCACTGTCTTTCTTACCCCTCCACCCCTCCCTTCCCCTCCCTCTCCTCTGCTCTATCTAAAGTGCCTCCATTCCTCCCTTGATAATATACGTTTAATGAATGAAAAGATAGAGTATTTCAACAAGGAAAAAACCTTGAAAAGAAATAAACCTTGAATTTCTTCAAACAAATTCCTGAGCTAAAGATTAAATTGTCTGGAGTAAAAGTTCATTTGATGGGCTTAACAGCAGACGGAGATGACAGGGGAAAGAATCACTGAACTTGAAAAAAAACTGTAGAATTATCTTATCTGAACACAATGATAAAACAGATGTAAGAATAGAAATAGAGCCTCTGAGATTTATGACAAAATGTCAAAAGGCTTAATATATGTATAATAAGAGGACCAGAGGAGAAAAGAAAAAGAGATTGGGACAGAAAGAAACATTTTAAGAAATAATGGCTAAAATATCCCCAAATTTTGTGTCAATTAAAATTTACAGTTTAACAAAAGCTCAGTTAGCCTCAAGTCATCATTCAGTCAAATTTCTGAAAACCAAAAATAAGGAGAAAATTCTGAATGCAGCTGGAGAAAAAGAACAAAACACTTATAAGGGAATAATTATTTGAATGATGTATGAGCCTCAGCAATAATGAGTTCAAAAGACAATTAACCAACTCCTTTAAAAATTTTCATGTTTTGAAGAGATTATTTCTCAACTTCAAATCCGATATCCACAAAAATATTCTTCCAGAAATGAAGGCAAATAAAGACATTTTCAGATTAAAACTAAGAGAATTCAGAGAGTACATCATCAGCAGAACTGCCCTGTGAGATGTGCTAAAGGAAGTTTTTCAAGATAGAGGGAAACAGGACAGATAGAAATCTGACTTGGAGGGAAGAAGGGAGGGAAAATGGACAAGCATCCCAATGTACGCTGAAAATACTTTCTCTTAGTCTTTTAAAAATATACAGAAAGTTTTAAACAAAAATGATGAAGTTATTACTTAGATTTATAGTGTATGTAGATGTCATACATGAGGCAATTATAGCATAAAGGATGGAAGTAACTAAGTGGATCTGTATGGTTGCAAGAGTTCTACATTTTACATGAAATATTTTTATCATATGGCAATATTTCATCTTAAAGTTTATTTCGTTACACAGTTTTATGCCCTTTGAAAAACTCAATGAATGTACACTTCAGATTTGCTATTTTACTGTGTTTAAATTTTACCTCAAAAGTACTATAAGCATTAGTACTTTTAGTATTGACATCTTCTAGTTAATAATAATATGTCACTGAATATATTATTGATAACATTATTAATATGAATAATATTATTATTAATATTATTGTTAATAATACAATGCTGAAATATTTAGATGAAGTATACTGATGTGTGCTATTTATTTTGAAATGCTCAAAAAAGAAGAAAATTGATGTTTCTAGCGGGCTGGACTGGTGAATAGATAGGTGATAAAGCTCGTTTAGTAAGATGTTATTGGTTTAGTCTAGGTAGTAGGTAAATAATTGTTCATTGACAGATTTTCTTAATTTTGCTATGTGTTACAAACTTAGAATGTTGGCAATCTGAGATTAAAACTATATTTATAAAGATTTATATTAATCTGTTTCTTTATTGTTTCTCAGTGTAATATTGTTGTTTAGTACTGGATTCAGGAAGACTTTAACATGGCATTAAGACACATTGTTCAAACCCAAATGTAAAAATAAACAGTTTTCAGGAATGTTTTTAATATAGAAATTACAAAAATCAAGGAAACTCCCCAAATTTTATCACTTGGCAGTGTTGCTTTTAGTATTTTGGTGTATTACTTTTCAGTATTTAAACATGTTAACATATTATCTCTTATTATTGTGATTTTTAGACATTAAGTATTTTTAATAGCTAACTTATATAAAGACATTATCTAATCTACATAAATAAAAATATACTTTTTTAACTTTCACATAAATATTCACATAAGAGATTACAGAAAAAGAGTCAAGAACTAGGGATCAGACTTTTCAGCTTGAACAAGTAAAATTAGAAGACTAGAACCATGCTTTTAAAATTCCGATGAAAAAATATTTCCAATTCATACTTCAATACTTAATGCAATATTTTTAAAACTTCAATTTTTCAAAAAGAAACTATTTTGGGATGTGCTTTACCAAAACAAGGTGATAAATAAAAAAAGTAAAAGACACAGGGTCTAGGAGACAGGAATTGAATGTGATACAATGGAAAAGGAGGGAAATTCCCAGGAAAAAAGGAAATTCCCAGGGTGGCTGTGAAGGGAAGTTCCAATAATATAGCAGAATACAGCAGCATAGAGGCAGCAGTAGGTCACGGAAAAGAATGCAGAGAGAGAGAGATCTTGAAGAAATAAAATGTATGCCATGCCTGATGAGGCTGGACTAGAGAGAAAATTCTTAGTTCTATTAGAGAATTGTAGATAAAGTAATGAGAAGTACAGGTTGAATATCCCTTATCTGACATACTGGGAATCAAGTGTTTCAGATGATGGATTTTTTCAGATTTTATATACAATGAGATATCTTGGTGATATGACCCAAGTTAAATCAAGAAATTCATGTGTTTCATATGCACCTTATACACACAGACTGAAGGTAATCTTAGCATTTTTAGTGGCCCTGCATTTGAATGGACTGTGACCCATCACATAGATCAGGCATTATCCACTTGTGGTGTCATGTCAGTGCTCAAAAAGTTTCAGATTTTATAGCATTTCCAATTTCAAATTTTCAGATTAATGATGCTTGACCTATAATGTAGAAAAGGTTGAGGAAAATCTTTAAAAGTCCTATTTTCTCTTGAGAAAACAAAAAGTTGCACATGGAAAGAAATGTTATCATTGAATACTATTATAGGCTTATCCCTGAACAAAATTTATTTTGTTATAACAATGTAAACATTTTATATTTATCTAAGCAAGAAAGTTATCTTTTATATTTAGTTATACTGAGATTGTCAAGGAAAAAAAGTGTATCTTAGTGGGGAGGCAGAGTATATAGGAAGAAAAGTCATCTTTTCCATAATTGGAAATATATAAAATTCTAAAAATAAAAAAAAATTAAGAAAAATTAGTGTATGCATGTTATTTAGAAATTTGGAAGCAAATTCTAGAACTAAAAGAATTGAAAGTTACTTGGAGGGGCAGAAATGGGAATAAGAAAGGATAGGCCAGGATTTTGCTGTTTTTCATTATATTCACTTTTCATTGCAACTTAAAAAAATTTTTTTTAAATTAAAGTTAGTTGAATATAACACCTTTACTTATTTATTTTTATGTGGTGCTGAAGATTGAACCCAGAGCCTTGCACATGCTAGGCAAATGCTTTACCACTGAGCCACAACCCCAGCCCTTAAGAATCCTTAAAGAGAGATGTTTGTATTCTGCCAGTCTGAACTGAAGTACCTCCAGGTTGCAAGAACCTCTGAGTGGGACGTACATGCCTAACCACATTCTCCTGTAACTTCACATACTTTCCTTGTATAGTTATACAACTGCTCTTAGTAAGCCCTTTCACCAAGACCTGACATCTGAATTTGGGGTAGAAGTTTTTGCATTGTCACCAGACCCATCCTGTGACATTGTCCACAGACTCTAAGATAATGACTAGTTTTTACAGAGGTACAGTTGAATTGCTATTGGGAAAGAATGATTGGTTTGTTATCATACAAACTAGTTAAAGGATGGGAGGGCTGTCCAGGGAGCACACAGCTCCCCATCATTGGAGAGGCATAAAATTAGACTTAGGCTTTAGGAAGATATTGTGAAGACTTTTATATTAGGCGTAGGATTGGAGCAGATGACTCTGAAATCTCCACCCTGAGATTCTTCTTTCAAGGAATTTCTTCTGTAGGCCTTCTTCAGAATTGCCACTAGCTAGTGAGTATTTAGGGAAAGTATTAGGAACCAGAAAAATATATTAATTTTTCTCTTTCCTTCTTTCAGTTTCTGTAAGGATTGAATACACTCAGTATCTTCTCATTGCTTTTTAAACGTTCCGCATGTATTTGAAAATAATTTGTATCATCCATTGTTGGCAATCCATGTTCTTTATGGGGTGATTTGACTGAGCCTGAAAATGTGTTGTGCACATTTTCTTTTTTATTAGTTTGTTTTAGTTGCACATAATATTAGTGTTTGTTTTAATATAATTATACATGCATTGGATTACTTCCCCTTTCATTCTCCTCTTTCTGTCCCCCTTCTCTTTCCTCTAGTGATTTTTCTTCTATTTAGTTTTAATTTTTTTAAAGTTAGTGCATTTCGGATATATATATGTGAAATTCACTGTGGTGTAAATTTATCAATTAATGATTATTTTCTTTTAGCACCTGGAGACACTTTTCCATTGTTCTGCTTTTATTAATACTGAGAAATCAGTGTTTTTGGCTTAATTGATATTTCTTTGAAAATAATCTGTGCTTTCTTACTTTTTTTGGAGGGAGTTGCTTTTAAGATCATATCCTTAAATTAATGTTCTACAATCTCACTTCAATGCATCTAGATGAAGATTTGTTTGTGTTTATTTTGCTTGGGATTCCTGAATCTGAAGATTCATGCATTTAAAAGATTCTGGAAAAGTTTCAGTTATAATCTCTTCAAAACTTTGTCTCTTATCATTAGCTCCTTCTCCAACTCTGATTGCATGTAGTTCAAACTTCTCAACTCATGCTCTATGATTTTTTTAATTTCTCTTTTATATTTTCCTATTCTATGTCTCTTGAATTGTGTTCTAGTTAATTCCTTTAGTCCTGTTGTTCATGACACAGAGCCTCTTTTCAGCTGTGTCTAATCTGCTGTTTAATCTGTCATTAAACAGCATTTCTAATTTGTTTCTAAATGTTTTACATGGTTTTCAATAAGTTACTTCTATTTTTCAAAATGTAATTCGTAGCTTTTTTTTTTTTTAAAACAAAACAAAAACCTCTTCTTCCTTGTTATGTTTTGGATAGTCCTCATTTTTTCTTAACAGTATTAAACAAAGTTTTTATATTAGTTTTTGATCCTTCTAATATAGTCAGTCTTTGTAAGTATAATTCTGTAGTCTATTGTTTCTTCTGTCTTTGACTCATGATGTTTTGTGGTTTTTTGAATTTGGTGATATTTCTCAGAACCGAAGTGCCTTGGAAATTTATCCTTAAGAATTTACTGAAGTATGGGTTTAATTAAGGTGTGCTATTCTATTAAGAATTGTATTTGCTTCTGTGACATATGTAAAGAACTTTCCAGCCTGAGAATTTTTAATTTTTTTCCGGGG
>NW_026000229.1:30696343-30726466 GCF_001458135.2 Marmota marmota marmota
AACCACACACGCCAAACAAAACAGCCTCTCAGGAAAAACCCTCAGAGCCTCAACTGCCACCACCGGCTTTCCACACACCTCTCTCTCCCACACCAGCTTCTCTCCACCTCCCACAATCCTCCTGCTCTTGAGGCCGATTGGCTGGGTCACGTGGGCGGAGCCAAAAAAGTCCCCCAATGAGTAGCTCCGTGGTCTGAAAGGGCAGGGAAACAGCCCAATGAGCATCACCGCAGAGGAGCCAATCAGCAAGATGTTGCTGGGGCCACTGTGAGCCAATCATCAGCCGGCAGCTGGAAGTTTGCTGGCAGCTGGAAGTTTGCTGGGGCCCCTTCGGCTGTGGCTCTCAACATCTCACTTTATGTGGAGGTCTCTGACCTGACTCACCCTGTATTGAGCCCTGTGCTGTTTCTCCTTCCCCAGAAGCCATCAGGGACTGACAGATATTTTTAGTGCAAACTTTATCTTCATTGCTTGCTTACCCTCTTAATTCATGCTTTCTTGTGACTTGGGCCTCTGAGGATTTTCCAACTTTATTGCCACATCAACTATTCATTTAATAACTACACACACATACACACACACACACAAATATGCATTTTATTATTCTGAAACATTTCAGGATTAGATTTATGGATATTTAGTTTGGCATATTTACTTCTTTTTATTCTTGATTTCTGTTTTTGACTTTCTCCTCCTCTTGTCTTTTTTGTGTTTCTTCTGTTTCTTCCACCTTTACTTGTAATTCCATTTTTATTTCTTGTCATTCTGTTTTTTTTACTTGCCCATGATATTTTCTTTCTTTTTTTCTTTTCTCTTTTTCTCATATCTTTTTTCTCTTTCTTTTTTCTGTATTTATTGTCCTTTATTCCTTCCCTTTCTTTACTTTTAAAAAATCACTCATGCCATTTTTCCACAAAGGTCAAAAAATGGTTCTTGGTTCAATATAGAATAATGCATTAATAATCTTTATTTTGGAAATTAGGTTAGCTATCACTAATTAGAATAATGGCTATTGACTGGTGATCTTCACAAAATAAGTGCTCAATAAATGTTTTTTTGGTTTTGTTTTTTGCTTTTGAATGGAACTTCATTAAAGATTCTAACTCTGGGGAGCACATTGTGAGATCAAAATGTTGCCAAGTAGACTGTACCTGTGACTCAGTCAAGCCTAACCCAAACTGACAGAGAAACTGATGGAATGTTAATTGATAGCAGCTGGATGACTGGCATGAGTGCAGCCACAGGAAAGGGCCAAGGATCTCTCAGCGAGTATAAAACTTACATTTATCAAAGACCCCAGAGGCTTTTTAATGAGAATGACCTCTGGTTAAAATTAGAGTGAAGGGGAAATAAAGATAGTAATTTGGGGACTTTGGGTCCTAGCATATTTTCCACTTAATAGCCACTGATTTAGAAAACGAAATTCATGGAATTCATATAATAGTACTGAATTGGCTTTAATGATCTCAAAACCCTATTAGGTGGGCCCAAGACTTGCTGGTTAGCAACCCTGGAAAAATATACTAAGTGGAGAAAACAGGAATAAGTCCTAACATTTAAAATACCATTATCAGTGTCTTGGCTGACAGAAAGCAGGTTGTGGTGATTGGATTTGCCTCTTGGAGTAGTAAGAGGGATATCCTGTTCACTGAAATTGAAAGAGTCTCTGGATGGGTTTGAGGGGGATAAGATCAGTTTTTGTGGATCACTAGCTGGCTGTTCATCAGTCAATACCTCCTATTATGTGAAAAACTCTAACTTAATGCTGGCATAAAATGACAAGGCTACATGCTACTACAGGATCTGGGATGTGTTTTGATGGGGTCCCCTTTGGGGGCTTGTGATTTCCTCTAGAGACATTATTGATCACCTTGTTCACTAAAGGAAGCCTCTGACCTGTAAATGTAAAGTTGGCTGATGCAACTTGATTGAAATATACTTATTAGACATTGTATGTGTTCAAACTATATAATATTTAACTATATGCTGATGAGCTCTTGTATCTATTTACCTTCCCTAATACACACATTTATTTTCTGTAGTAATCTAAAGCAAATTCCTGACATTATTGCATTTTATCTGAAAATAGTTTGGAATCCCTGGCTACTCTTGAAAAGGGTCAAGGTTATATCCAGTTGGTCTCATAGAGGATAGTACAATGATATTTTTTTCCTCATCTGTTAATGCTAACATATACATAGTGAGAGTGGCTTCTATGGGTTAGGAGCATTTTAAGTGTTTTTTTTTTAACTCACTTAAACCCATTTTGGAAGGAGTCAGTTTCCTTGGGGTCCCACAGTCTATTAGAACAACTCCACCCACATATCCAGCACTAAACATGCTGTGTAAGAGGTGCTAGCAACTGTGACCCTTGGAACCTGTTTGGCTGGGATTTCTCCCATTTCCCTTTTTCACTTAGCCTCAGAAGGATGGAAATGACTTTACTACTTGCATGTGTGTTACCCATATGTGCTAAGTCTGTTTCTCTGGGTAAAAGATCATTCATTCAGGAGACAAAGAACTGTTTTTATTCTTGGAATCTGAAAGGTATTTCTTCATCAGACTAATACTCAAAGTCATCTTTACATTTTTTAGCATTAAGCAGTGTTTATTTCAGTTATGGGTTCTGCTTTTTTATGAAGAAATGGAAGAAGGCATATAGATCAGACAGACTTAATGTTGGACTTGACCAGCTTGCTTTTCCTCAGAAGGTACAGGGAAGTGAGTGAATCCACAGTGTGCATTACTATCTCCATCTGCTGTAGATTATTACCTGCTAGAGTACTCTTTTGATTGGAATATTTTAGGTAGTCTTTTTCAATCTTATAACAAGGAACTTGTATTATGACCTTAAAAGTTAATCTTGAGCTGGACATGGTGGTGCACACCTATAATCCCAATGACTCGGGAGGCTAAGGTAGGAGGATTTCAAGTTCAAGGCTAGCCTCAGCAATTTAGTGAGGCCCTAAGTAACCTAGTGAAACCCTGTCTCAAAATTAAAAAAAAATGAAAAAAGGGTTGGGGATGTTGTTCAGTGGTTAAGCATCCCTGGGGTTTTGATTGTTTTGAAGGAAACAGATGAAGAAATCATATAACCAATATATTACTTCACAGTTTATAAATTATGGTCTCTGAGGACTCAGACATATAAAAGAGACCCTCAGAGGGAGGGAGGTGCAAGAAAGACAGCCCTGTGCTGCCATTCTAGATCTAGGCCAGAGATAATATAGAGGACTCTTCCTTCTGACAGGGAGCTGCAGGAAAGGGGTGTTAGTAGAAATAAAGAAGGAGGCCAGATCAGATTACCTTATGGTGAAACCTTGGAGTTTGATGGTGCAAGGGCTGGAAGGTTGTGTCTAATATTAACTGGGAAGAGCACAGTGTGTGGGAATTACCAGAGAGGTTCATTTTAGGAAACACTGACCTTGTTGGTGACTTTCAAGTCTTGCTCTGTGTCACCTAGAAAGTTTGGGGGAAAAAAATCAGATTTCCAGTCAAATGCCAGACCTATTGTATCAAACTCTCTTGGGATGAAAAACAAGAATCTATATTTTTTGGAAAGGTCTCTTAGTGGTTCTGATGTTCAGCTAGTTAATATAGTTAAGTTGTGATATTAATGGTTGCATAATATTCCATTATGCATGTGTTTCAAGTAATTTTATAACAAGCATTCCTGACCCATAGACACTTGTTCAACTATTTACTTAGAATAAATTCCTAGAAATAAAATTTCTGAGTCAAAGGATATGCATATTTTTATGCATTTTGAAGCTTATTGCCTGTTGATACTCTAAACCTAAATCACTTAACAATTTGCCCAGTATTGATAGTATCTATTACTTCACATCCTTCCCAATTCTGGACATTACATATATTTGTCAACTGAATGAATAAAGCCTATCTCATGTCGTTTAAATTTGCCTTTTTACATTTCTTGTAGAAATAGAGAAAGCAATCATGAAATTCATATGGAAAAATAAAAGACCCAGAATAGCAAAAACAATGCTAAGCAGGAAGTGTGAATCAGGCGGTATAGCGATACCAGACTTCAAACTATACTACAGAGCAATAGTAACAAAAACAGCATGGTACTGGTACCAAAACAGGCGGGTGGACCAATGGTACAGAATAGAGGACACAGAAACCAATCCACAAAACTACAACTATCTTATATTTGATAAAGGGGCTAAAAGCATGCAATGGAGGAAGGATAGCATCTTCAACAAATGGTGCTGGGAAAACTGGAAATCCATATGCAACAAAATGAAACTGAATCCCTTTCTCTCGCCATGCACAAAAGTTAATTCAAAATGGATCAAGGAGCTTGATATCAAATCAGAGACACGCCGTCTGATAGAAGAAAAAGTTGGCTACGATCTACATACTGTGGGGTCGGGCTCCAAATTCCTCAATAGGACACCCATAGCACAAAAGTTAATAACTAGAATCAACAAATGGGACTTACTCAAACTAAAAAGTTTTTTCTCAGCAAAAGAAACAATAAGAGAGGTAAATAGGGAGCCTACACCCTGGGAACAAATCTTTACTCCTCACACTTCAGATAGAGCCCTAATATCCAGAGTATACAAAGAACTCAAAAAATTAGACAATAAGAGAACAAACAACCCAATCAACAAATGGGCCAAGGACCTGAACAGACACTTCTCAGAGGAGGACATACAATCAATCAACAAGTACATGAAAAAATGCTCACCATCTCTAGCAGTCAGAGAAATGCAAATCAAAACCACCCTAAGATACCATCTCACTCCAGTAAGATTGGCAGCCATTATGAAGTCAAACAACAACAAGTGCTGGCGAGGATGTGGGGAAAAGGGTACACTTGTACATTGCTGGTGGGACTGCAAATTGGTGCAGCCAATTTGGAAAGCAGTATGGAGATTTCTTGGAAAGCTGGGAATGGAGCCACCATTTGACCCAGCTATTCCCCTTCTTGGTCTATTCCCTAAAGACCTAAAAAGAGCATGCTACAGGGACACTGCTACATCGATGTTCATAGCAGCACAATTCACAATAGCAAGACTGTGGAACCAACCTAGATGCCCTTCAATAGACGAATGGATAAAAAAAATGTGGCATTTATACACAATGGAGTATTACTCTGCATTAAAAAATGACAAAATCATAGAATTTACAGGGAAATGGATGGCATTAGAGCAGATTATGCTAAGTGAAGCTAGCCAATCCCTAAAAAACAAATGCCAAATGTCTTCTTTGATATAAGGAGAGTAACTAAGAACAGAGTAGGGTCGAAGAGCATGAGAAGAAGATTAACATTAAACAGGGATGAGAGGTGGGAGGGAAAGGGAGAGAGAAGGGAAATTGCATGGAAATGGAAGGAGACCCTCAGAGTTATACAAAAGTACATACAAGAGGAAGTGAGGGGAAAGGGAAAAATAATACAAGGGGGACAAATGAATGTCAGTAGAGGGGGCAGAGAGAGAAGAGGGGAGGGGAGGGGAGGGGAGGGGGGATAGTAGAGGATAGGAAAGGCAGCAGAACACAACAGACATCCTCAGCACCACATAAATAAATAAAATAAAGGTATAAAAAAAAATATCTACTCATGAACCCCATCATTTCTATTGCCTTTTGAAACAGGTTATCCCTGTTTCTTCTAATCACAGTTTGGAGTATGCTTCATTAGAAAAGTTGTATTTAGGCATTGTAAATAAAAGTAGTTAACTCATTTGGGTAATTTACTCATAATATGCTCACTTTTCATTTTCTAAAAATGTTTAACCAATATATGATCAGTACTAGTGGAAATTTAGTCCATGCATAAACACATTAGACACAAAATATATGTTATGTCTTAGTATTCAAAACAAAATATTTCCTACTGTGAGCCATGGTCAAAATTTTTCAAGAGGGCTTGAGATGTAGCTTAGTGTAGAATGCTTGCCTAGCTAATCAATCTCCAAAACATTAAAAAAAAAATAAAAATTTCTGCCTGTGTTGTTCCTCCAAAAAAAAAAATAATAATAAATTTGCCTTTTTATATATTTATATGTGTTTGGTTACATATACGTAGATTGAACTCTATAAAAATTCCTTCTTCTTGTGTGTGTATGTGAATCAACAGTCACCCAAAGCACATCAAAAGCTGGGACTGGAGGGCCTCAGGAATAATGAAGAGAAAGAAACATCTTCAATTCATTTTGTCCTATAGCTCTGGAGAAGATGGAATTTAAAGTAATGGTACCCATGTTGCACCGTATTCCCAAATCACTCTAGGTTGGGGGGCGGGGGGAGTACTTCTGGAAAATTACTGAAGCCTAAAGCCTATTATCCTGGAGTGGCTTGGGCCTGGAAGAGATGATCTTGTATATAATAAGTGAGATTTTCTGTGAACACATGGACATCACATAGTAGGCTGTTTGGAAATGGGAGAGGCCAGCTAGGAGAAAATACTAGTGGGGGTTTGGAGTGGGGTTGACAAGAAACTACACAAAGGGATTCTGTGCTTTTAGGGAGTATCAAAGAACAGACTGGATTTCTTACAGTCACTTCAGATGGGGTTTGAATCATTTTACTTGTACTTTTTTTTAATATCTCAGGTATTATCCCTGTGTCATATGTTTTGCAAATATTTTCTTCCATTTGTTGTGTATCTTTAGAATGTGGTGGACTTTGTTTTTCACATGCAGATATATTCTTTCCTTTTGTGGTCTCTACCTTTTGGGTCTTTCTTAGAAATTTTTTGCTCCAAGACATGTACGTATGTGTATACTTTCAGTACCCTTAAGGTTTCTTTTTTTAGTGTTTATTTTTTAGTTCTTAGTATGTTGTCAATATATTTCCAAATAGGCAGAGTCACAATGCTATATATTGAATAACACATTTTTTCCTTCTTCAAAGGTATGAAGTCTCACTTGCTTCCCAGGATAATTTATAAAATATCAGCATTTCTGAACCTTTTATTTTGTTCCATTAATTTCATAGTACTTGTACCAATATCACATAGATGATAATGTAGATAACTTTAGAGTAAACTTTCATATCTGATAGAGGTATTCTTTTTGTTCATAATTTTCCTGGCTATTATTGCACACTCATTCCAGATAACATTTTTTATATAATTTTTCTTTTTTCTTTTTAGATATACATGATAAAATAGTATATTTTGACATATTGGACATACATGGAATATAACTTTTTGTAGTTAGGATCCCATTCTTGTGGTTGTACATGATGTGGAGTTTCACTGGTGGTATATTCACATATGAACATAGAAAAGCAGATAACTTTTTTCCAGGGGATGTACCTGTGATTGAACTCGGGGGCACTTGACCACTGAGCCACATCCTGAGCCCTATTTTGTATTTTATTTAGAGACAGGGTCTCACTGAGTTGCTAAGTGCCTCGCTTTTGCTGAGGCTGTCTTTGAACTTACAATCCTCCTGACTTAGCCTCCAGATTCACTGGGAAAACAGTCATGTGGCACTGTGCCCCACCAGATAACATTTTTAATTGTTTATTTAAATTAAAAAATGATGGGGCTGGGGATGTGGCTCAAGCTGTAGCGTGCTCGCCTGGCATGCGTGCGGCCTGGGTTCGACCCTCAGCACCACATACAAACAAAGATGTTGTGTCCGCCGATAACTAAAAAATAAATATTAAAAAAATTCTGTCTGTCTGTCTCTCTCTTTAAAAAAAATGACATGGAATTCTATGGGATTTATGATTCATTAGGTAAAACTGACATTTTTGTATTGTTCAGTTTTTCAATTTAAGATGTACTGTATTTGTTATTTTAATTTTTATGTTTATCAGAAAATTTTTTTATTGTATTGCTTTGTTTTCTTTATATAGGTCCTGCATATTCCTTAAGTTTATTCCTAGATTTTTGTTGTTGTTGTACAAAAATGAAGAATTTAAAACAATTAAAATGTTGGACATTATAATTTCTGAACTGATATCTGTATATAAAAAACCTATGAATTTTTGTGATTCAATTAGCATAACACTAGTTGTTTATTAGATATAGTAGTATGTTAGTCAACTGTCTGTTGCTATAACAAATATCTGAGTAATCAACTTACAGAGAGAAAGTGTTTACTTTTCCTCAGTTTTAGACATTTAAGTTTGTCATTATTTTGACCCTGTCACTTTGGGCCTATAGATCATACAACATGGAGGAAGTCTGCGGTGGAGAAAAGCCATTCACATCATGACTGGGAAGTGAAAGAGAAAGAAGAAACAGGGGTCCCACTTTCTCTTCAAGAGCATACCCCACTCCAGTGACCTAAAGACCTCCCTTCATGCCCCACCTCTTAAAGGTTCTACTGTACACTAGGGACCAAACCTTTAACATGAACCTTTGGGGAACATTCAAAATCCAGACAATAGCAAATAGTATTCTGATTGTTTTTCTGGGTCTTCCAGGAGTGTGCTTATCAGCAGTAAATAATAATAATTTTTGCCTTTTTCTTTCCAAGATATATATCCTTTCCTGGCTTTGTTCACGTTTCTGATTATATTGTGTCGCACTACTAGAATGATATCAAATCCTAAGGATAACATGATTCATTCTTGCCTTACAACTAATTTAGAAGAGAAAGCCTTTGTAACAGTGTTTTTTCAAAGTATTATTTAAAAAAACAGTAGTCCAAATATGTTTTGGAAACATATTAGCATATTATAGACTCTGAAATATCTGTTTAAAAAATTGTTTAAATGTGATTAGTCTGTGCTTAACATCTCCTAAATACATTTAATAATAAACACGAACAGAGATCTCATACATTTTTTTTAAATACAGAATTATAATCTTACTCAACCAGTGCTGTACATGTTTAAACATGCAATTGGATTTGGTTTAAAACTACTCTGAAGACCAACTTATATAAATTACTTTGATTCTTATTAGTAATTGAATGCTAAATTTTAACAAGTGTGTTTTTAGTATTTAATTAAGATAATTGAAAATATTTTTCTTTGCTCAATGTGCTGGATTTTATTAATAGTTTTTATTTTAAGCTATTTTTTAATTCCTAAAATAAATCATTCAATAACCATGAAGTTTTCTCCCTTTAAAATTCCTTTATATATTATTTGCTAGTATTTTATTTAAGATTTTTCAGATCTACAGTCCTGAACGGTATTAATTTCCAGTTTTCTCTAAATTATTAATAATATCAGCCTATTGTATCTTTATATAATGAATTAAGTTCTTTATACTTTATCTAAGCCATGGGCCAGAATACTGGTATAAAAATTCTGTTTCTCAAGTGTTTGAAAGAACTATCCGGTGAAGGCAATATTGTGATGAATATTTTGGAGGGAGTTTAACAACTTTTCTGTGTCTTTCATGGTATATCCATACTTCCTCTTAGGCAGCTTTTGTATTTATTTGATTACATCAATGGGCCCGATTAATAAGCCTCTTGTATCCATGCCCTTCACAGTGTGTCTTTGCAGCTCTTTCCATCAAGATATCGATATTCTTTTTCCACATTTTGACTGTGGGCTGAACTTGTAACTCACTCTGACCAATAGAATCTGATAGAAGTGACGCTATGCCATTTTGAAACTTGGGCCTTATATGGCATTTTGTTGCTCTTGGAAATCTGCCATCTCGATGTGAATCAGTCCAAGCTCTCCTACTGGAAAATGAGAAACCACATGAAAGAAACCATAGTGGCCCATCCATGATCATCCTAGACTAGCCTGGAGTCAGTCATTCCCTAACCATGTGCAAGATCCCAGGCAAGACCAACTGAACTGCCTAACCAAATGTAGACTAGTGAGTGAGCCCTGAAGACCAGAAAACTTGCTCAACTGGATTAAAAATTTGTGAACAAAAATGCATCGTATTGTCTTAAGTTGCTGTTTAAGACAGTTATGCAGCAGTAGTTAACTAAAGCAGTTATATTTCCTTAGAAAAATGTCTTTTACAGGGAAAATTAAAAGTTTGATCTAATTGTTTTATATGACATTTTCTTATGATTTTCTGTTTCTTGTTATTTCTAGTAAATTTTCCTTCCTTAATCCTAATGTTTTTACTTGTTGCCTTTTGTGTGTATGTATGCATTTAGTTCATTTAGTTTTAACAAACTTTTGTCTATTTTACTGGTCATTTTGAAAAAAATCCATTCTTAAATAGACTTACCTCTAGTTAAGTAGAAAGTTCTATTATGTAATGCTCTTACTTCTTATTTTATTATTCTTTTAAAAGTTTAAGAATATATTTTTTTTATTTTTCTCTTGGGATTTATTTTATTGCTTTTTATCTAGATCTTTGGATTAACTATTTACTTTGTTTTTTCCATTTGCTAAAAAAAGGGCTATTTGTTAATTAAAATTATTAACTTTCCTTAGTTCAGTTTTGATAGAATCTTCATGTTTAAAGGTATAATATTATTATTGTTGTTATATCTTGCTTTATCTAAATTGGCAATTTAACCATTTTATTTCTGAACCATGAAATTAGGCAGAAAATGATTTTTAAGTATTTTTTTTATTTTTTCTACCTAACCTTCAGTTACAAATTCCAATTTAGAGAATATGGTCTTCAGAATCTTGAGAACTTAATGAGATTATTTTGTTGACCTGGAATAGTATTACTTTCAGAAATAGACCCATTGATTTCTAACCAAAAGCAGTTAAGTCTTCTGAATCAGTAAAATGTGACTCTTTGTAGGATGGTGTGGAGGAATACTTTGAATGGTTAAAATAATATTATAAAGGTGAATTATAAAATAAAAAAGAGGTAATGGGAATGAGTACGAAAAGTGTTGGTGTAATTGCCAGAATAAGCAGAAAGAGGAAAGAAATCCTGGGAAGTATCAGTCTTGGTTGATAATGTTATCTTTAATAATGCCTCCCTAATGTTTTAGTTGAGATAAAGAAGAAAGAGAATCCTCCCCACCCCCCTCACGGATCTTTACACAGAGAGCGAGGACTCACAAACAAAGTTTGTGTTAATCAAATGTTGTCCCATCCTACCCCAAGCCCAACCCTGTTCACCCTGGTCCATGGGGCTCACTTGGAGAAATACAGCAATTTTCCTTGGAGATAAAGATAGATATAAAAGTCATGGAACGAGCCAAGTATGGATCCTGTCATCTAGGCTGCTCTGGAGAGAAAGTTATGAGGTTCCTCTATTGGAGAATAACTAGGAAGTGATGTTTCTTAAAGAGAATAACTAGGTACTCATGATGTAGAATGCCTAAATATAAGTAACCAATCACCCATGCTTTCTAATTATATTACCAACAATAACCAAGAAATCAGTACCTAGGTCCAAACTACTGCATTGTATTCAAGTCATATTCTTAATATGTAGTGATATGATCCTGATTGATATTTTTTTTGGTGTTATTCACATCTGTCAGAAAAAGACTGGATGTGACTTTCCATCAGAAAATCAAAAACAATTTTATCTACTTTTATTATCAAAAACAACAAAATTACCTTTTGAAAACTTTTAATTTCCAGTACCAAAAATCAATTAATTAATTATTATAAAAACTCTGACATATATGTCTTATCCAATTTTGCAAGGTTTTAAAATTAAAGGTTGGAAAAGAGAAGGAAATTAGTTATGGTTTGTTAATCAGCTGGGCAAACCATGCTTGTCAAATTGATGACTTGAAGAAGGAAAAATACTTTGGGGGAAATAAGTATATTGTGTAACAGAAAATCCTCACCGGATTCTGAAACAGACATAAAATTAAATGATTCAGATTTCTGTTTTGGAAGCAATGCTTCTTTGCACACTGAGGGAGCCAGCAGAGGAGCTAATGGAACAGTTTGAGGTTAACATGGATGTATTCCCCACTATGTGGTAGGATGCCAAGATTCCTGCCAATGTCAGTTTTTTATGATTGTTGGGGTATTTTCCCCCTTGTTATATGTCTATGAATAGGAAAAATAAAAATATAAAAGCCGACCTATTTCAGTACAATCCTGTATCTGAGGTAGAAAATCCAAAGCCTAAAGGGCTAAATCTAAGCCCTTTGCTTATGGGTATGGATCATATACAAATTCCACAGGTTCAATTTCAATAGCATTTTTAGTTCAGGTATTTATAGCCTAATGACAGTGAGAGTAAGTGAGTGAACAGTAACTTGTGATCTTCTGTTGCTAGATCTGTCAGTGTTTGAGTGCCAGAAACAAAAAAGACCCTGTTTCTCATGGGCCCTCAAGATCACTTCCAGTGTTTATGTGTGTTCTTCCTGCATTTTTCTGTAGTCTTTGCTTTTAATCACTCTTACCTCACCCTGGGGTTCCTGAACTATGTAAGCACAGGGCTTCCTCTGTGCCCTTCTTCGTGGGCTATAGCCACTGACAGACAGATGGTGTGAGGTTTGGAAGCCTATCTGTCTTGCCTCAATTTAGGTCAACCTTTGAGGTGTAATTTGCCCTCCAGAGCACTTCTGTGGGATCTGGCAGTTTCCCTTTCCCAGCCCCACTTCCCCCATACACTCAATGGTTTCTCCTGGAAGCATTTTCTCTCTCTCTCTCCCTCTCTCCCTCTCTCTCTTTAATGGTTCTTTTTAGTTATACATAACATTAGGATTCATTTTGACTTAATTATAAAAGCAAGGAATATAATTTGCTCTAATTCAATCACAAGTACTTCCCTTTTCCTTCCCCCTCCCTCTTTTCTCCCCTATTTCCTTTCCTGTACTCTATTGATCTTTCTGCTATTTACACAGTTTTTTCATTAGTGTCTTGTGGATGTACATAATGGTGAGATTCACTGTGGTATATTCATATATGCACATAGGAAAGTTAGATGGGATTCATTCCACTGTCTTTCCTTATCCTGCCCCTCCTCACCCTCCATCCCCTTCCTTTACTCCATGGATCTTTCTTCTGTTTTAATGGACCCCCCTTCTTTTCTTCTTTTCTTTTTTTTCCTCCTTATTCTGTATTAGCTCTGGAAGTATTTCCTTAATAAATCACTTGTACATAAATCCTCATCTCATAGTCTGCTTCTGAGAAAACTGATCCAAGACACAGCGTAAAGAGTTTAAGAAGAAAGGGATTTAAGGGCTGAGGATGTAGCTCAATGGTAGAGCATTTGCCTTGCATGTGTGAGACCTTGAGCTTGATGCTCAGCATAAAAAGGGGAGCATTGGTGGAGAGGATTTAATAGAGGGACTAGGTGAATAGGTGCTTAGAAACCACTGAAAGGAAATAGGAATCCGAGACCACCGTTAAATTTAAGAATAAATGTCATAGTCAAAATCTAAGAGTCAGGATGTTGCTGCCACCATGGACACACCTACCAGTAGCAAAATCTGGTGACTAGACAGCAGAACCCTGTACCTGGCCACTATTGTGTAGATGCCATGCCTTTCAAGATCATGATTTCTCCATAACCACCTAGAACTCATAGTAAGGCAATGTCTCATTCAGTTCCATCCTCCTCGTCTTGCAACTGCAGCTAACTGGCAGAACCTATTTGAAATGCAGAACATAGGTGCCAGGAAGTCTGGGAAATGTAGTTTTTACTTTTCAGTCCTCAGAATGTAGGAGGACACCCTATAAGGAAGCAGAAATAATTGGTTAGCAATTGATCATAATCATAACAGTAGGGGTGAGAGAAAATGAATTAATGTGCATTCACTGTGGGGACATTTTGCATTATATTTTATTGCCTGGAACTTGTGTCTCTTTCCCTCAATCCCTGCTCTACTACCCTAGAGCTAGCTGATCAATACTCATCTTCAATGTTCACCTTAAATCAATGTTTTTTCTGTTTTATCATTAATCAAAAGGCCATAAAATCAATATAGTAGGTATACACACCAACAAGATGGAAAAAAACCTCACAGAATATAAATCATATTTCTTATGTGGGTCATGGTCAAAAGACTTGAAAAACATTTCCTTAAATGTAATTCTCTCAATTCTCTAGTATTTTATGATTAGGTATAGTACTTCTCCTGTGTGTTGTAGGGAACTTAAATTCTTATACATTCTCTCTCTCTCTCTCTCTCTCTCTCTCTCTCACACACACACACACACACACACACACACACACACATCTAGCTCCAAGAGGTCAGGTACCATGCTTGTTTTCTGTTACCTTGCTGTGAGGTTTGCCACATAGTAATGAAGGGAAAAGGAAAGAATTCTTCCAAACTCTTTTGGGAGCCACTTAATCTTAGCCAGTCTTAAAATTAATAAATAGCGGGGCACAATGATCCACCTCTGTAATCCTAGCCATTCAGGAGGCTGAGGCAGAAGGATCACAGTCAAGGCCAGCCTCAGCAATTTAACAAAGCCCTAAGTAATTCAGCAAGACCCTGTCTCAAAATAAAAAATAAAAATAAAGAACTGGGGATGTAACTCAGTGGGAAAGCACTCCTGGGTTCAATCCTCAGTACCAATAAAATAAAAGATTAATGAACAGACTTGAGGCTTGGAAAGTGTATAAATTAGAAATAACATTAGTAGCAGGAGCAAGGAAGCAAAGTAGAAGGTATCCCAGCACAGATGAACCGGGTCATAAACAGCAAGAGTATCAGAGACCCACAGAAGAAACTCTAACCAGATCGGTATAGAGAGCACTGTCCTAGCCTCACTGCATAGGCTTGTCACCTGCTCCTTGGTGCACAGGGACAGGAAGCACATAAGAAACAAAATTCAAGTGTGTTCATGTAGTTCATGCAATAAAGATATCAGCTGAGTGTGGGTTCTGTTTTTCTCAACAACTTTTCATGTGTGCCTAAGGCTTGGGTTCATGGACCGGTTAATGGTATTACATGTAGATTTCTGTACATCCCTACAAAAGAGTGAGGAATCTCATCAGTAATGCCAGTAAATAGCTTCTTATCCCTTAGAGAATTCTCTTGAGGAAGATATGTGTACCACCAGCTGTTAGTTAGTGAAGTGTACTGAAAATCAGAAGTAGTGTGACAATATATTAAAAATAATAAAACCAGCATGTATTAAAAGTTTTTTTCTGTGCCAGGGGCTGTGCTAAGAACATTATATTATCTACCTCTGGAAGGTTTTAGCTGCATTTTACAGATAAGCAAACTCAGACCCAGAGTGGGGATGTGCCCAGCAGTTGAGGACTCACCCAGGCCTGCCTCCCTCCCAGGCCTGTGCTCTCAGCCACTCTGGCAAAGCAAGTGGTGACTAATTGTCTAATCCTTTTTCTAGCCCTTAATTATTACTTTCTGCTTCTTTATGGCCAGCAATTTATTTTAATTTTTCCTGTGGTTGATGGTCCATGACATAAAATTCCACATTCATATACTATAATTGCAAAATGCTTATGTGAATGGCCAAGAAAAACTTCCCCTTCAGATGGCAATCGCTTGCATTTATTATTGGAATGTATAAGCATTCCTAGTTATTCTGCTTGTTCATTTATTTAAGAAATCTTTTAATATTTATTATGTATCTGGTAGAGTTCTAGACATAAGGGATATTGACAAAGTCCCTCCTTTCAGAGTTTCCATTCTTGATGGAGGGGATAAATGATTAACTCTAAATTTGACATATATCATGTGAAAAGTGGTCATAAGTTCAATGAAAAAAGCATTGGGAGGCAGTGACAGCAATTTCTGTGTGTGCATATATCTTGGTACGGTAGTCAGGCTTTTATGATAAGATGACATTTGAGTAAGAAACTAAAAAAAAAAATGAGGGAGAATAGTCCTGTGACTATGTAAGGTAGTGCTTTCCAGATGGAGGGACAAGCAGGTGTCCAGGTCCTGGGTGGAGGTGTACTTGGCTTCTTTGAGAAACATCAAGGAGGTGGGTGTGACTGCAATCAAGTGAGCTGAGAGGGGAGGGGAGTGGTACAGACGAGATAAAGGCAAGATGACATAGGGTCTTGTAAGCCCTGGTAAAGACTTAAGTTTTATTCAGAGTAAGACAAAAGTATTTATCAAAGTAACATGATGTGAATTAATTTCAGGAGAATGGCTTCGGCTGCTAGAAGAAGACTAGGGTGTAGGCAAGCAAAGACAGAAGCTGGGAGCCAGACTAGAGAGGAAGCTCCTGCACTACCCCAGGTCTGAGAGGACTGGATTATCTGATCATCACACATCAACTATGTCAAGTGCTGCTGAGCAATTGAGGCAGATGGGTTGGTTAATTGAGGGATGACCACTGGATTCAATAATATTGAGATTATTTGGAACTTTGATAAGGGATGTTTATGGGAATAGTGGCTTTGAAGGAGTGAGAGGAGAGAGTGGCAATGGCAGGTAGAAATAGCGCTGAGAGTTTTGCAGAGGTTTTTTGAAGAAAGTTATTAGTAAAGAAATTTTTTATTTATATGTTTTTAAATATATTTTTATTTTAATTGACACATAACAGTTATGTACAGTTATGGGGTACAGTGTGACATTTTGATACATGAATACATTGTAGGGTGATCAGGTAAGAAGTTTTCCACTTGATTTTTAAGGCTGGAAGATATGACAGCATGCTCATTTGGTAGTTGGATTTATGTAATAGGGAGAAGAAAATTAGATTTGAGTATGGACTGTCCACCTTTGTAATTGGGTTGTCGTAAGGATCCACTATCATAATGTTTTTTTGTTAATGGTTCAGTTTGTTTCTTACTTCTCTGTTATTTAATCCCCTGTGGCACGGAACCAACTGCATGTTTTCAACATTCAACTATTTTCTCAACACCCTAGGAAATGTGAACTGTGTGTGTCACTGCCACTGAAACATTATGCATTTGCCATGGAATCTGCTTCATACTGACATCTAATTTTTGTTTTTCAGAGTGTTAACATTCTCCCTAATTTCTTACTCAGTCTAAGGCAGAATGGGTGGTTATTCTGAGTCCTTTTCTTCTAATGTTGGATTTCCTAAACTTAATCTCTCCCTTACCCAAGCATACTTCTAGATTTAAATATGACACTTTGCACAACTGACTTTGCACAACTGACAGAACATTAGCCTGGAGGCAAACCCTGGATCAATTTTGGAAAAGGTTTTTGCTACTAGAGAGAGCCTGTGCTGACTGTTCAGCCTAATTTCTTTGCCTCATAGAACCCTCAAAAAAAGATGAGTTACTCAGAATTTTCCTATAAGCTAATGTAGGTAGTAATGAGTGTAAACCCCTGGGGGAAGTAATCATCTGATTTATATCCTGGAATTCCATGACACCATCAACTCATAGCAAGCTAATTTTGGCTCCCTGCTCCTGCACTAGAATAGTCTAATTTCCAGGTGCACTTATCGAATATTAAGCTTTGCTAAAAGGCATATATTATACAGTTCCAAGACATAGCTATTGATGTAAGCATTCACTGGATGGATAGATAGACTAGAATCTGATATAACATTAGACTCTGGGATTTATAAGAAGTACTTAAAATAGCTATCACCCTTTCAAAGTGCATGGTCCCCTACAAGATCTCCCTGCTTTTCCTCATTCAGTGTATCCCTCACATGATGTCTTGTCACCTCATCTTCTTCTATTGACTTTCCATTTTGGTCTTTATTGAAATTTTTGTTGCTATTTTTGGTGCTGGGGATTGAATCCAAGGGTGCTTTAATACTGAGCCACATCCCCAGCCCTTTTTATGCTTTATTTTGAGACAGGGTCTCCCTAAATTGCTGAGGGCCTTGTTAGGTTGCTGGGGCTACCCTTGAACTTGTGATCCTCCTGCCTCAGCCTGCCCAGTCATCTGCAATTATAAGTATGCACCATCAAGCTGGGCTTTATTGTAAAATTAACACATGATAATTGGGTAGAAATATATATGTGTGTGATTCATTCTCTTATCTGCCTGTTACTGAACAAGGTCAATTCTGCATGTTCTATTTGGACTTAACATTTAACTTGATCACAACAAACATGTTTTCTAGTAGTGAAAGATGGTTGTCTAGGATTACAGCCAACCTGGGTGACAAAAGCCATTTTTACCATATAGCTTTGCATAAAGATTCTAAGCATGTCAGGCAAAAATTTGGATTTGTCTTTATTTTTCATACATAACAAATACCAATCAGTTCATTTGCCCTCAAAGGCCCCACAAATGTTTTTCATTGTAAATTACTGTTGTCAATCACTACAGCTTCAAATTTTCCAGGAAACATTAAATGTTTCCCATATTTTCATATATTTAAGTCCTTTTATACAGACTACCATTTCTTAAATTGATGTTCCATGGAAGCTAATCATTTGCCACAAAGATTTCTTGCTGAAATACTTTTGAGATACTGCTTTGAAATAAATTTAAAATATTTTAAATATATTAACATATATGGTAAATTTTTGAGGAAGGATACATCATTAAATATTTGGACAGCTTTCAGTAGAACCATTCCTAGCAGTCTCAGAATGATGAATTTGGCAACAGGCAGTTTCATTATTAATTTTTGAAATGCAATTTTATTTATTTACTCTTTGACACAATTCTGGAGGGTTTAGATGTCACATTTTCTTGTTTGTTGATATAACCGAATTTTATTGGTTCAGACTATGAAAGAGATCACTTGCTTCTTTCCATCACAATATATGCAATGTTAAAGTCATCTTTGTAGGTGGAACTTAGAAATGTGTGTCTCCTGGGTATTGCCTAAACATCCACAGCATCTGCCTTGAATCTTATCTCTGTGTTTATTTGCTAGCTTGTAAAACACCTTGCTTTTTAATCTCAGAGTTACATTCCAGTGATTGGTAAGGGGCTTTCTTGGACTCTAAGCGCTCCTGCTTGGCCATAGTAGTTTTTTTCTGGAGGCTTCTGTAAGTGCCATCATAGCCCTCTTGTGCTTTCACCTTGAGGACCACAGGGATGTTCTCATAATCACCTGTCAGGCCAGATGATGATATAACTGTACTTCTTATAAATCCCAGAGTCTAATGTTATATCACTGTCCCTCATAAGTAGTTTAATCTGGGACAAATTACGTAGCCTTTCCAGAGTTGAGGAGGGAGGGAGCTCTCAGGGGCACACAGAGTATTCCATGAATTTCTCCATAAAACCCACAGAAGTCAGGGGCCCTGTAGACTAAATTCTTGGAAGAGACTTTGGCCTTATACATATCACCATCAGCATCAGCTTCCTCTTCCACTCCCAGTCTTCTGAATCCTCAGGGAACAAGTTGGTCAAGGCAGCATTTTAATTCAATGGATAGGTTGATTTTTGACTTGAGGAACAAGAGCTTATTCCCTTTCCTAGTCTTTAAAATCTTGACATAGTTTTCAAAATTCTCCTTATAAATGTCCTATGCTTTATCTTTTATGATCATTTCTTTTTCATCTGTGTGGTATTTCCTACTTTTGAATGCCTATATCTGTTATTAATTTTCAGTAGATGTTTTTAAGGGAAACCATGATGCTATATTAAAACTCAGGAAGTCTGAACACACATAGAAAATTACCCTAGTAACCTGATTTGTGTTGTGTTTGTTTTTGTGCATGAGGCAATCACTAATCACGTAGGGACTGAGTTTGAAGATAAGATTATAAACCTTGAGAAACAACCAATATTCTGGCTTATTAGAAGAGTCAAAGAAATTCTGAAGGCAGTTCAAATGCTTAAAGTAAGAAGCTGGAGGTGGGGCAGATTCTTGATAAAGAAGCTAGAAGTTGGAAATATGTCAAGAATTATTGAAGAAAAGAGATAGCATTCTCAAGATGTTCAAAAGAACAGAGAGACTAGATGGTAGAGAAAACTGTCAGAAGCAAAGAGCAGCATCCACTTCCTGCTCCAAAGTTAAGTGTTTGGAAGTCTATGCAATCTCAGTCTGAGGAATGGACACATTGATGTCAATGGGTGGAGACTCCTCACTGAGAGGAATGGAGGCAGCCCAGAGAGCCCACCCATTGTGAACAGAGAAGAATGCATTTTTCCTGGATTATGTTTCCAAAACAAGATGGCCAATGCGAACCCAAGTTGCATCTACCCATCATGTCTGCAGGTTCATGCGGAATGAATTATGTTGCCTCAGGAGACACTGGGCTGTTTATTTAGTGGTTGCAGTCCTGACAAGGAAACTAAAGGGCACATAGCAGAAATTATTGAGCTTTGGAGTCAGAAATAACTGAGTCCCAATCCCAAAACTGTCACTCATAAGTAGTTTAATCTGGGACAAATTACGTAGCCTTCCTAAATCTTAGTGTTCTCATTTCTTAAGCAGGGATGATGTCTGTTTCTCCAAGATATACGAAGTTATCTAGAATAGAATTTTACAAGTAGAAGCCACCTATGTAAATACTTTTTTAAAAATGTTTTAGATATCCTCATTCAGTTTAGATTAAAATTAAACTAAGAAACCCAGAAATGATTCTGGGTTTACTATTATTTTATTATTGCTTTAGAAAATCAAGCTGTAAATTAGCCTCTGTTTAGATATATATAAAAAGAAAAAATATCTCAATTTTAATAAAATTAATTTTAAATCCTTGTCTTGTCATTGATTTTTTTTATACATCTGCTTGCAAAAATATCGAAAGCTTTCCTTTAACACCTCTAAGTATTGAATTCTAAGTTGAATTGTAATTGTGAATTCTTGTTATAGGAAACAGCATGTATATTGGAAAACTGTTAGAATGATAACCGTGTCATAAGACGCCGATTTCACTGTGAATCTAATAAAAATTAACCCACTCAATATGCTTTGATGTTTTACTGTATGAATTTACCATCTTAAAAAAAATTAAAATACTCTCACATCTATTGCTCTCCAGACAAAACTGGCTAGGAATCCAGCTGTCGAATAAGCCATACTGAGAAGTCAACAAACCCAACAATAGAAGACAGAATCCAGAAATAGTGGAGAAGATGGTCATGTAGGTGTTCATAATGTGGGACACTTTCCTGTGGTTTTCTGGCATTTGTGTTAATGCTTATCCTTCTGTAGCCCTTTGTCTATAATAAAGAGAAAGTTGAATGGGCTGGTAATACTAGTTTAAGCACCTGGAGGGAAGACTTACTGCTGATGTAGTGAATCCTTGCCACATTCCTTATAATTTTGCCTTCCTAGGTTTCCTCCTGATCCTTCCCAGTTTCCTCATTTTTCCCAAATAACATGTGATTCATGTGCATAACCTACCCTCTGGAGAGTTTAAGGAGCATTTTATAATAACTAGCCTACATTGGTCACCTCTGTGAAGTCAGTTGGGGGCTTTGAACTATTGGGTCATTTGTTTTTGTGTTGGGCCACCTAAGAGGGTGTTGGCTCTACTGATATGTGGGGTTTCCCTCCCTGCTGTGGTGTCTGGCTCCTACCTTCTTGTGGAACCTCAAAATATATCCCCCTAAAATTTGTGTTGACCACCCAACTGCCAGCTAGAACTAAGACTTCAATATCCTGGGTGGTAAGATTTAACAAGGAGATTTTATTAATTCCTAGATACTAAAATTTTAAAATAAGTCCTTAGATGCATTTTAAAATGTGTCATATATTATTTTAGGCATGTGAGCTATTAAATAATGGCAATAATGATGTGTTTAAATCCATTAAATCATGTGGCTGGCTGAAAGTGTTCCATAAAACAAAGTGGGAGTAATAACTATAGGTCAAACCGAACTCTGAAAGATGACCACACAGGGACCAGGCAGGCTCAAGGACACAAACATTCCCCAAGGCAGAAGTCATTTTAATGGAATTTCCTCAGACTCATAGAGAACATATGTAGTTTATAAAACAAAGATAGTATGAAGGTCCAGTTACTCAGTAATTGATGCAGAGTTCAATAGGATAGCATGTGGGGAAAGTCTTTCCAGAAGTCTGCCAGTGTTCTACAAGTTCTGCATGTAGAGGAATCTGGCAGACACTGGGGAATTGACAGTTGATTTGTTGTAAGGATTTGCTGTTCTATATACAACATCTCATTCAGTTCTCTCATGAACCCTAGGCAGAGTGAATAGTTATCTCACCTTGCAGCTGAAAACTTGGGTGGTATTTCCCCAATTTTAATTCATACATGAAGCAACTGAAGCTTCAATTAAAATCAGATTCTGCTACAAAATGTCTAGAGTGGAGCATGAAAGTGTGCATTTCTAACATGTTTCCAGATGGTACCAATGCTGTTATGTACTATATAAGTAGAGAACTTAAATGATTTCAATTTGCCTCGCCAAGAAAAACTGGGG
Source organism: Marmota marmota marmota (assembly GCF_001458135.2). Classification (NCBI taxonomy): domain Eukaryota; kingdom Metazoa; phylum Chordata; class Mammalia; order Rodentia; family Sciuridae; genus Marmota; species Marmota marmota. The sequence continues at coordinate 30,718,402 of NW_026000229.1, forward strand.
AGTTTCAAGACATAGTTGACAAATAAACGGGCATCCTATGTTTACTGAATAAGTTAGTCTTCTGATGTTATCAGCTAATAGCTCAATTTTTTTTTAGTGCAGTCCTCCATAATAGAATTTTACCACTATTAAGTGTATCTTACTAATGCATCCAGTTGTTTCTTCTAGGAGCCTATAGGTTCTTTGAGGGAAAGCAATAGTGGTAGTGACAGAAAGAGAACAAGATAATAACAGTAATGGCAAAGATGATCTTGAGAATAATAACTAAAATTTATTGAGCTCTTATCTGGTGTTAGGCTTTTATATTTATAATGACTTTGTGATACAAGTACTACTAGCATTTCTAATTTACAAAACAGTATCTAAGATAGGTGGCTTAGAGCTGTCTTATTTAAGACAGGGGCCATATCTTACTATTCTTTGTGTTTTGACTGCTAGCATAGAACTGGACAGGGGTGGCTTTTGTTTTTGTGAAATGGATACTTTGGCCTGAGAAGTATCTAACAACAATGGCTTGGGCTACCCTGATGGAGTGAGCACCCTAACTTCCAGGTTTCTTGAACTTGGTGGGTTTTTCAAACAGTGTCTTCCAGAATTGCTTCAAATGAGGTAAAGAATAGACTGAGAGGGCAGACTCTGGACTCTCCTCTGCTTTTAACAGAGTAGCATTGTTTTATCTGTCTTACATATCAGGGTTCTGTATAGGTTGTGTTTGGATAAAGTTTTCTGATGCTATAAGCATGTTCAAAGCCTTCAGACTAGGCGATTTCTAAGATTTCATCTAAAATTAAAGACTGCATGACATGGCCAAGGTCAGTGAGAGGCAGAGCTTGAACCTGAGCTGGGTGAACTGCTCTTTCTTCTGACCCACAATACCCTGAAGCTTAGACCTCGTTCTCTCTTCTTTACATAATGCACTGATCAAGTCATTGCTCTGAGGCTCAGCTGTTTAGGAGAAAGAACTGAGTCCCCCATGCTGTAGGAGAGACTTTTGAGTTGGATAGTTTGGGCACAAGGTGTGGCTCTCCACTAATTAGCTGTGGAAACTCGAACAATAGTTTATTTATTTATTTTGGGGTTACTGGGAGTTGAACTCAGGGACACTGAACCACTGAGCCACATCCCCAGCCCTGTTTTGTATTTTATTTGGAGACACAGTCTCACTGAGTTGCTTAGCGCCTCACTGTTGCTGAGTCTGGCTTTGAGCTCACAATCCTCCTGTCTCAGTCTCCTGAGACGCTGGGATTACAGGTGTGTGCCACCATGCTTGGCGTGGAACAATAATTTATTTATCCATCAAATATTTATTCTGCCTAACTATGAACTCGGGCACTGTTCCTCGCACTGAGAATGTTAAGTGAACAAGGCTGTCACATTCAAACGGGTGATTCAGAGAATGCAAAGAAGATAAATAAAGAAAGGGAATTTCTACTTTTTATAAACACCACTTAATAAAACCAAGAAGTGTGATAGTGATTGGTGGTGTTGTGGGCCACTTTAGATAGGGCAGTCATCTCCTATGGAGATTTTGGCTAAGTCCAGAGGGAAGTAAGTCCCCCATGCTATAGGAGAGACTTTTGAGATTGAGGTAGCAGCATATACAAAGGCTGGACATGAGAATAGATTTTAATATTTTAAAGAACAGAATGTCCCAAGGTATTTGAAAGTTATAACTTGAAAGACCATTATACCAAATAAAAGTGAGGATGTAGGTGAGGCCAGATTGTTATGGTCAAGACACAGATACTGGCTTTAGAGTAGCATTGATTGATAGGAGAGTAAGATGACACAACAGAAGTGAGAATGTATCTGGGGCTGGAGCAGAGATGTATGAATAGCTCTTTAGTTTTCCACCTTCCTACAGTAGAAAATCAAGAAGAAGGAGAAGGAGAAGGAGAAGAAGAAACAAAATAGAGGTCTCCATCATCTCCTCCCATTTCTTTTGATGTTAGCTAACTTATACCCAGAAGAAGCATAAATGCTCAGAACCTCTCAGACTCTTTCTTCAGATATCCTGCCCTGGGACACATGGGTGCTCAACAGGTAAGTAAAGAGAAAGCCCTGCTTATAGCCCCAAGGGGTCTCCCTACTGCTTGGTTCTTCCAACTTGTCCAAGTAGCCAGAAAAATCTCATAAATGAAGATTGGCTTTTAGGTGTCTTTGCAGTCTCCTCCTTTTGCCTTTTGTGAGAAGTACATTCTACTAGGAGACATAGACTCCTTTGGGGATGGACTACTAGTTAGTTGAGTAAACTTGGGAAGTTCTGGACTTTTAGAACACAAAATATCTCAGGGAAATTCTTCATTTTATAGTTAAGGAAATGAGGTTTGACCTCTTGGTCAAGGTCATATAGTGTGTGGAAAGTCTGATCAGAAACCTCAGGTCTGGTGATTTCAAATATAGTGTTCCTTCTAATACAAAATGTTCTCCCCACTTCTCTGGTTCTCAAATACCTCATTGGTACATGAAAGGATTGAACTGGCTCAGAGGTCTAATCAGTGCCCAGATGTGCTTTGGCCAAAATGGTGTTATGAAATCATTTAAGGTGAGTCCTCCAGGTGGGGCATCAATTTCCTGCTTGATATAGACCCTGTAACTCTTATTTTATCCATCTGTGAATTTTATTTGCTCATCCCTTGTTTGCATGAGTTTAGGGCCCTAGAACAGAGGATCTCTAAGATCCTTTCTAACCCTCAAAGTGTCTGATTCTCTAACTTCCCTCTTAAGATTTTTAGACAGCAGACAGCATTCCTGATGGAAAAAGAGAATCCTCTGGATTGACTTTGTCCCCTTCTGGCAGAACACCACCCATCAAACCAGAGGGGAGTAAGAAATCACAAAAGTTGAGTCATCTCAACCCAGAGAGGCCAAAGTCTGACTAAAGACAGACTCAGCTTATTAAATGTAACTTGTAGAAAACCACCTGGCAAGATCAAGACGGTGAACCCCTCGAGGATTAGGAATAAAGGGGCCCTTTTAGCTCAACTCAACCCTTTGGGGGAGACACCTACATCACACATGCCAAAAGTATGTGAGGCTGGAACACCATGTTTTGGGGGATGGCAGCATCAGTGGATCCCATCTGAAGCTCAGTGCTGGGAGGAGCAGTGTTGGCTGCAGTTACTGGGTTGGCCTCCAATGAAACAATGACTATGCATGCTTCAGGGAATTTTGCTAAGTATGAGATCACCCAGCTGTGCTGGGCTCTCTTCACATAGTGTGTTATCTACAACCAGGGAGTTAGAAGAGACAATGACTTCTAATGCCCCAGGGAGACTTTACCCTGCCCCACAAAGTGAAGCTCCTTCTCCAGCGCTGCTACACACCTGCCTGTAGAACACTGGCTTCAGATCCAGCAGGGATTTTACCGCATGTATCTCTACAGTGGAAATGGGAATTGCTGCATGTTTTTCTCGGTCAAAAAAAAAAAAAGACTTGTGGCTTGAGTAAAAAAATAAAAATTCCATTATGCCTGTCTACATTATCTACTTGTTCACTCATTTACTCATTAATTCAACAAATAAATGGAGTGTCTACTCTGTATCAGACATTATTCTAGGGTTTGGGATACACAAATAACAAACTGAGAAAAAATGATTGCCCTCATGGATCTTACATTCTATCTACATAAGAGGTGGTTATTCTGTATGGATCCTAAGAGGCTCTGAAGTTTTACTATGAACTCCTCAGTAACCTGCCATTTTTTCATTAGCATCTTAAGGGATGATAAGAGTCTAACACACTTTGCCTTAACTCATTTTTCTCTTCATGTCATAGTTTGACTCTCCTCTCCAAAGCTTCATATTGAAATTTGATTATCATTGTGACAATATTAATAGGTGGGGCCTTTAAGGGGTGAGTATGTCATGACAGCCCTGCCATGATTGGGTTAATGCTGTCATCAAAGGAGTGGGTTATTTATAAAGGAGGTAGTGTGACCCTATTTTCCTCTCACATGTACTCTTACCATGTTTTCTGCTGCAGCCCAGCTGGCTGGGCAAATTAACCGGGGGGTGACGAGGAACTTGTGTAGATTGATACAGCAGGAGTGGGAGCCATTTATTGTAGGACCGGAGGGGTATATATACATTACACACGGCTTATTTTAATTAACAAAAACTAGATACAGCAGTCAACCAATAAGGAATCTCCACACTTAATGGCTCTCTGGCGTTACTTCACAAACCACTCCCTCTGGCAAAATGCCAGGCTCCATCTTGACTTGTTTACAGACCCTAACAGTTTTCCTCCATGTTGTGATGTGACAAGATGGCCCTCAGCAAAGGAGAGCCCTCATTAGATGTGACCTTTTCATCTCCAGAACTGTGAACCTTCTCTTCATTATCAATTACCCAGTCCCAGGTATTCTGTTACAGCAGCTGCAAGACCAAGATATATCACACCCACAACATGATCATGAGGAATGAAATGTGGTTTTCTAGGTTCCATGGCTTGCCCTTTTCTTTCAGTCTCATAACTAGTGAGAGGATCCTCAGGCTTTGTTATCACATCCTCTGCTCCCTCTCTAGACTTTAGCACCAAAATGGGCCATTTAAACTCTTGGCTTATATCTAGAGTTTAAATACTTCTTGGACAGCCACATGAAAATTCAAGATGTCTGAGAGTGAACAAGTCTCTCCACAACAGCTGTCTATCCTAGTTTTGATATCTTTGTCATCAACACCAGTTGTTTTCCCTCTCACTTTGCAGGTTCCTTTTGAAACCCTGTCTTCAGTCACTTCCTATATCTCTCATCAAATGATCTACTGACTTCTTTGATCATGTTCCTTCCTGTCTCTTTGTTCTCACCGCCTACCCCCAGGTCCTCTCCAGCTCATTTTTTGTTAAGTGCATCAGTCTCCCAGGGAAGCTTCTTGACTTCAGGTACCCCCTGCTCCAATCTATCCTGCACATGGAACCAGGCAAATGTTCCTTAAATATGATTTAGTCTTGCTACTCCCTGTTCATATCAAACATCAAACCCTAGCCAGATTTCTGAGCCATCTTGTAGAGTGACTCCCCAAAAGATTTTCCATTTTTCTCAATACGTAGTCTCTGCTCTTAATCAGGTGGATCTCTTAAGTCCCCTCAAATGTACAAATCTCATTTCAATTATGTTCATGCTTTTTCTTCTCTGCCTGGAAAGTCGTCTCTACTTCCCCTGGCTTCAACGGATCACACACCTCTCATCTAAAGTAGAACACAAGGGTCACCTCCTATGTGGAGAGCAAGAATCCTCTTTCTGTGAGCTTCCCCGGGCCTTCAGTTTGCAGCATACTGTTTAGCAATCATTCACATCTCTCTAATGGTCTGATATATTAATCCCATCATGAACTCTTTCAACCAGGAGCAGGCTTCACTCTAACACATAGACTATAGTGTCCTGTGCTTTCCTGTATTACACTATGCTATCCTACATCCCACTATACTCTTCTATTTTGTACCTAAGCTTTTTGTTGATTGTATTTAGGTAGTGGTATGGTTTTGTCCCTGCCAAAATTCATATTGCGGTTCAATTTCCCAATGTAATGGTATTGAGTTGGTGGAGCCTTTAAGAGACATGAGTAGATCTTTAGGAGGGTCTCTTGCCTTTCTCATGGGAGTACGTTGTTCTCCTGGGAAGTCCAGAGATTTACCCTGAATCTTCTGTACATGCCACTCATTCTTCTGCAGGTGCCCCTGACCCCAATGTGGTGCTCTGTACCATGAGGCCTTTTCTAGAGTTGAGTGAATCCCAGTGCCATGCTCTTCGACTTCCAGAACTGTGATTTAAATAAACTTATTTTTGTTATAAATTCCCTAGCTTCAGGTATCTTGATACAGCAGCACAAAACAGACTAAGACACATAGACCCTACTCTAACCCAAATTCCTCCATCAAATATGATACCATTGCATTTCCTTGTCCCTTCATAACTCTACTGTGTCAGAGACAAATAAAAATATAGTCATTTTACCTAATTTGGGGAAATCCATATTTATGTACACAGATATATTATGAATTTTCAAAAACAAGATTCATTCTAATAGTGGCTACATCTTTTATATTCACTTGAAAATGTTAATTAGATAAGAACTTGACTATTTTTTAAAAATCTTCTATTTATCTGATCTTAGTGGAGAAGAACCATTTAAGTAGATTAATAGACAAATTCATTCATCTTGAAGAAAGGTATATTCCTGTTAAAGATATAGGCTTTTATACACAGCTAAGAAAAGTCACTTGATGCCTGTCAATGTGGGAAGTAGTTTGACTGGAATGGATGGGAATAGGATTGCTAATCCTCTGGCAATTTATGCAACTTCAAACACAACGAGCTAAAAATCTGTTCCTTTCAGAATATAAATTGACTGTCAGGAATCTGTGTACCAAATGATTATGTGCTGCATAATTCTCTCTGAATTCATGTACACCCTGTATTATATAACATTACCTCATATGCCATAATCATCATGTGTCACATGTGAGATACATAAATACATCATGAATGTCCCACTAGATATCAAATCCATCCAAGTCTAATTTATTTTACAGACTGTTTCTCATTTTTGTCCCCAAATATGCAAATATCAGAAATCAGAAGTCAGTCTAAATAGTATCTTAGATTGCTGTTCTTTAGTTATCTGCATTTTTTTGTTTGTGTTTATGTCTTTCTTGCTTTTTAAAATCACCATGGAGCAATGTAATAGTGGATCAATGCAGTATCCCTTTCCATATAGAACGAATCAACAAAATGAATGGCATGTGTCACTTGCCATTTTAGTTCACTTAGTTTTCCCAAAGTCAATGGCTCTGTGGTTTCCAGCAGTTTGAAGCTCACATGTTTACAGGGACACCTGTTGCTATCAAGAGATTAGTGACTGCATGCCAGGGTCCATCTACCATCCTGCCTGAGGCAGCTGGCTCTCTATATAGTCACTGTGGCCCAGTCGGCTAGGAAGATACCCAAACTCAGGGTGGAGAATCCCTATTCCTTCCCAGAAGAAAGTAAAGGAAAGGAAAACTCTTAAGAAGATTTTGCCAGCTTGGGTTGTAAGTTCTGCCCTTTAATGACAAGTTCTTATAATGTTTACTCATTTTTCCCAACTTTGTTTCCCAGAAAAGTTTATACCTCTGCCTCCCAGGGATTTACAAGTAATGCTGACACATTTTTGTAGCAGATGTCAATGAACAATACTTACTTTTCTGCTAGTTTTCATCATGAAGTTAGAATTCATAGAAGTGGGACATATGAGATACTTTGTGGTTTTGAGACCATCTTGAGGCAACGGCAATGAAGGAAAGGGCGGGGAGCTGTTTAACTCCACTGAACATTTGAGTTTTTCCAAATGGCACACATTATCTTCTTAGAAAGTTACCCTGAGCTTCTTGAACACCAAATTCCTTTCTTTTTGCTCCCATCAATTTTATCTCCTTCTTTTGAACTAAGCTGAGGTGTGAGTCATTTTAATAAATGCAAATAATATAGAATAAATAGGGAACAGTGTCTTGCAAATAATAGGTAGTCAACAAATTGTTCTGGAATGAAAGAAATTCCATTGTGGTTTAAACTGGCATACTTAGGGGAGATGAATTCCAATAAATCATTCTTTTTCTTCCTTTCAAAATGTATATTTCTTTCTAATATATATTCTTTGTATTAAATTATACAGGTTATAAGTGAGAAAATAAAAAATACCCATAATCTTCTCATCACAATGACAATATTTTAATGTATATTTTTTGATACTTTTATCATTGATTTAGGTATTCATATATCATATATGTAAATACATATGTACATATGTTTCCTATTTCTTTTTTTTAAATTTTTTATTGTTGGTTGTTCAAAACATTACATAGTTCTTGACATATCATATTTCACACTTTGATTTAAGTGGGTTATGAACTCCCATTTTTACCCCATATACAGATTGCAGAATCACATCAGTTACACATCCATTGATTTACATATTGCCATACTAGTGTCTGTTGTGTTCTGCTGCCTTTCCTATCCTCTACTATCCCCCCTCCTCTCCCCTCCCCTCCCCTCTTCTCTCTCTACCCCCTCTACTGTCATTCATTT
>NW_026000229.1:30730319-30734978 GCF_001458135.2 Marmota marmota marmota
TTTTTTTTTTTTTTTTTTTTTTTTTTGCACTGGGGGATTGAACCTAGGGGTGTTATTCCACTGAGCTACATCCTTGATCCTTTTTATTTTTCATCTTGAGACAAGTTCTTGATCAGCTGCTTAGGGCCTCGCCAAATTGCTGAGACTGGCTTTGAACTTACTATCCTCCTACCTCAGCCTCCCAAGCCGTGGGGATTATAGGAGTGCACCACTGCACCTGGCCCTCATAATGATTTTAAGGCTATTTGCATAGTTATGAAATACTAATTCATACTTCCTAATTCTTCAAGATTTTCTGTTGTGCTCAAAAGGCTTATTTTGCAAAAGGTTACAGAAAGTAAAGTGTCCAATCTATTTCAAAAAGATTATTCTCAGTGCAATACCAGCAAATAATTGCCCCTCTCTTCTCTCTCTTCTCTCTCTTCTCTCTCTCTCTCTCTCTCTCTCCCTCTCTCCAGAAAGACATGTAGGCATATATCTATAAATCTATCTAGATTTAGTTGTATTTTGTGAGCACAGGTAGAGATAGAAAAATAGGTTGCTAAAATCAGCCACTAATATCTAAAACTGATTTGTCTGGAGGTCTAAAAATATTGCATGTATTTTTTTTTAAAAAAAATTTTAGTTGTTGATGGACTTTTATTTATTTTTTAGTTTATATGCGTTGCTGAGAATTGAACCCAGTGCCTCATATATGCCAGGCAAGTGGTCTACTACTGAGCCACAACCCCAGCCCCTATTTTATGTATTTCTGATTTGAATGATTGAAGGATAGTTCTGCCTAGAGACAGGAGGTTTAATTAGGTGATTAATTAGGTTTCTTCTAGACATTACATTCTTGAAGTCTATGACAATTCTTGATATAATGAATATTTCCAGTTAAAAAATGAATAAGAAGAAATTTACTGCTTTGGAAAACATGTTAAGACATGATATCAAGTTATCAGTCACTTAGTGAATGATGATGATGATGCTTGCCTAATTACTAAACAAAACATGTAGATTTACATTTTACCTGATCTGGGGTTATTGAAGTCACTGTTGTCATGGAAAATGTCAGGAGACTGAGAGTGACCATATGTAATAGTCTGTGAAAATTTGTGCTGGTTCTGGTCCCTCAAATTAGAACACTCATTTTCTATCATTTCAATATTTAGAGCTTGGACTGTTGTCAGGTAGCTTTTATGCAACACTTCTGACCTTCCTGTCTCACCTGTCTGTGGCAACAGCTCTATGCAGATTCCTTCCAGCCTCATGCAGGTACAGTAGGGTTATGGCCTCTCTCTCAAGGCCATCCATGTCAGGATGACCCCATGGCTGCTTTGCATGCCTCTCACCTCCTGCACACAGGCTTCCCATGAATGGCCACCTTCAGCATGTGCCTGCACAATTTGGAAGAATGAAGGAACTTATGCCTCTGGAGCAAAGCTCATTTGGATAAATGTCCCTTTCATTCTATCCTAGAGAAAGAGTTCTGAGAAGTATTTCTTAAGGCTCTTCATCGACTTGCTAACACATCTAGTGTTGGCTCTTCCTTTCCCCTCATTCTGTGCCCCCTACCCTCCTGTGTAGAAAACTCCTAAAAAACCTCCAGTGTCTTAGGAGTCTCTTGGTATTCATACCTTCGGGTCACACCCTTGGAACTGGAGTTAGGAACTCTTCTAAAAAATTATTGTAGCAACAGAGATAGAATGCCATTTCTGAGATTAGGTTAGAAAAGACTGATTTCCAACTTGCTTGCCTTCTTTCGCACCTCATCCTCTTGAAGTCCTTGTTCTGAGGAAGGCAATTTGCCTCATTTTGAGTAGCCCTGTGCAGATGCCCATAGTGGAAAGAACTGATGTCATCAACCAGTAGCCAGCAGGAATGTGAAACCTGCTGACAGCCACGAGGGGGGTGGGGGGCAGATCCTCCTCCCATCCAGCCTTGGTGACTTCAGCCCCAGCAGACACCTGGATTCCAGCTTTGTGAGAGGCACTTATTAGCTAAGTGACCCTGGAATCCTGACTCACAGACATTGTGCAATAATACATGTGTGTTGTTTTAAGTGGCTAAGTTTTGGAGTGTAATGTAGCATTTGTAACACAGAAATTGGTAACTAATACACTCTATGCCCTATCCCTACTCACCCACCCTTCTTCACTCCAGCTCTGTGGGGTCACACTCCCTAAAAAAGTGCTCAAATATAAGTTTTTGTCTCAGGCTGTTCTTTCTGAGAAACTTTGGCTGAGATGTATTTCCTTCATGTTTTCTGGCATGTATTTCTCATTAGCTCATTCTCTATGATAGATGCAAGCCTCTTTTGAAGACTTATTTAACCTAGATGAAAGCTAACTAGATTTCCCATTCCCTTTTTTCTTAGCTAGGATAATTTCCTCAGTCCTGTTTTTGTACCAATTTTTCTCATGTCTCCCTAGGGAATGATCATAAGTTTGGGGTGTGCATCTCTGCTCCTCCCTGCCTGTTATTGCCTCTGATTGCTTGTCTTCCTTTGCATTCTGAAATAAGTGCTCATGTTAGTTTTTTACATTTCTGATTTAGTTTTCAAGTAAGTCAGCTGTTTCCTTACCCATTCTAAATGACAGTGACTTCTAAAGTTGGTAAAGATCCCTTTTCTGAAAAAGTTATATAGATATTTCTAATTAAATTTTACATTGCTTTTGTTTGATTAAAATCTATTTTGATACATAGATTATAGTAATAACCTAAAGGAACTCAGGTAAAGGGTATATTAACTCAGGATCAGAAGTGTAGCAATGACATGGGGCCAACTTAGAGAGTGAGGAGGGGACTATTGGCTTCCTCTAATGACAAGCACAGCTGTATTGTAATAATGCCCATGTTTCCCATGAGATGTGCCAGCTACATGTCCCACTTTCTATGTGTTTCTATGATGCTACAGGTTGCCTTTCTGTGATTCCTTGTCTTTTCCAAAGTTACTCTTGCTAGTCATTCAAGTTAGATTCATGCATGTTAGAATATTTAGAGATGGACAATACTTTTACTTTGATTTATTCCATGGCCTTGGAAATAAGCAAGCAATGCCTGTTTCATCAATGAAAAAAACTTGTTCATAGAGCAGTTCAGTAAATTTATCCAAGATCAGAAATCTGGGGCAGCGGTGGAGAATGTCATGACATTCTTGTATTTGCAAGAAGCGCTTCATTTTAACAATGGCACTAGTTTAAAATCACATACATATGAAATTTTTAAAAATATAAATTGAGACTGTGAGTGAAGACCTCAAAATTTATCTTCCGTTTCTGTGGAGTTTTTTCTTCCTTCCCTCTTTTACCAACTCTGCTGATATTTCAATCACTGATCCCTTGTCAAAGTCTGGACTCAGCAAAGGAGCTGAATCTATACCCTCATAAGAGAAAAATATTCATGAATGTTTAGATATTACTTATCCCTGAAAATTAATCTCTATTTGTAGAAGTTGGGGGCTCTGAACACTGGGAAAGAGGATTGGAAAACCAAGGTGAAGAGTCAGGAAAGAAGTTGGAAGAGCATTTCTTCTTTTGGTTCTTGGAGTTCACCATGTAATTTCCACTTAATTCTCTTGTCATTGGAACATGCTTTGCATAAATTAGCAGATGCACCCAAGTGGTACAGGAATAGTCGTCCTACTTAATCAGGCTTACATTATGATATGTGAAAAATAGTTCCTCTTTTGCATTCATTTACTTTTTGGCTACTGAGAAGCAGCCAACACAGCTGGGATGATGTGAAAAGGACATTTTATTCTGATGACCATAGGACAGGGAAATCTTTTTTTTTCTTTTTAATATTTCTTTAGTTGTAGGTGGACACGATACCTTTATTTTATTTATTTATTTTTATGTGGTGCTGAGGATTGAATCCAGTGCCTCACACATGATAGGCAAGCACTCTACCACTGAGCTTCAACCCCAGCCCCAGGGCAGGGAAATCTTAAAATCCACAGTTTATTTCTTATCACTTTCCAGCTGCTTGTTTACATACATCTCATCATTAGCAGCTTGTACAGAGAGACCAAGGGATAGAGCATATGGCATCTGGAATTGAGGTTACCCCTGGGGATTTCTGCTGTATTCCCTGTTGTTCTTGAAAATTTTGGATCTTAAATCCAAGTATACTTGGATTTTACCAAGTGCTTCTTAGAACCTGATCTTATCGGAGAGAACACCAAGCGCGGGGCGGCCGAGTTCCGGCTCCCGTATGGCTGCTGGACAGACTCTGTCTAATAGCACTACTTATCAATATAATGAATTGGTTCCTCCAGTGTGTAGTGATCTCATTTAATAACAAGCACAGTTATTTTGTGATAGCATGCATGTTTCCCATGAGATGTGCCAGCTACACATACTATTTCTAGTGTGTTCTCCCGAGGCTACAGGTTTCCTTCATGTGATTCCTTAGTTCTTTCAAAGCTACTCTTGCGAGGCGGAACGGTGACCACCGTCAGAAAAGGCCCAGTGGCCCGTGGCGGGACAGAGCTTCCAATCACTCCTGCAAAGTAGGCGGGCCTGCGACCCACCAGCAGAAGAGGAGCAGCGGCCTGCTGAGAGGCAGAGCCGCCCCCTCCCCCTGCGCTGGCAAGGTAGAGGGAACTGTGACCACCCACAGAGCAGGCCCAGCGGCCTGCTGAGGGGCAGAGCCGCCCCCCAACCCCCGCGC
>NW_026000229.1:30739827-30756239 GCF_001458135.2 Marmota marmota marmota
GGAGGATGGGAAAGGCAGTGGAGCACAACAGACACTAGTATGGCAATTTGTAAATCAATGGATGTGTAACTGATGTGATTCTGCAATCTGTGTATGGGGTGAAGGTGGAAGTTCATAACCCACTTGAATCAAAGTGTCGAATATGATATGTCAAGAAATTTGTAATGTTTTGAACAACCCACAATAAAAAAAAAAAATCAACAACCCAGCTGGGTATAGTGATGCTTGCCTGTAATCCCAGCAATTTGGGAGGTTAAGGCAGGAGGATTGCCAGTTTGAGGCCACCTACCCTCATCAACTTAGTGAGGCCCTCAGCAACTTTGCAAGACCCTTTCTCAAAATAAAAACTAAATAACACTAGGGATATAGCTTAGCATGTCTGAGTTTGATCCCTGGTATATACATATTTTAAAAAATCAATAGTCTAGCCAGGTATGGTCCCAGCTACTCAGGGGATTGGGGCAGTAGGATTACAAATTTAAGGCCAGTTTGGGCAACCTAGTGAGACCCTATCTCAAAAAAAGAGCTGGGGCTGTAGCTTAGTGATGAAGCACTGGGTTCACTCTCCAGCATAAACAAACAAACAAACAAACAAACAAATAAATAAAGTCAATAGTTCATATACATGTGGATCTACTGATGGACTTGCTTGTTCATTCCATTGATCTATGTGTCTAACTTATCACTAATACACTGTTTTGATTACTTAATTATAGTGTGTAAGTCTTCTAACTTTGAGACTTCTGTTTCCAAATTGGGGCACTTCTGGCTCTGCCAAGATTGTGTAGCCCATTCATTCCTCCCAGCTCTTTCCCCTTACAACTAAAAATTTCTGGACACCACAACCAGAAATCTTTTTTTTTCTTTTTAATATTTCTTTAGTTGTAGATGGACACAATACCTTTATTTTATTCATTTATTTTTATGTGATGCTGAGGATTGAACACAACCACAAGCATACAAATTCTCTAAAGTGTGGAAAAAGAAATGGACTTCCTAGAAACTTTGGGATTTAAGGAAGAAGAAGGTGGTATGCTTTCAGGTTTCCTTATTGTCTTATTGTCTCTCCTATATTCTAGACAGGGAACTGCAAACCCTCAGATCTAGACTGCCAACAGACAGGACAAAGAAAGCTAAAAGTAAAAGCCTGTTTACTCTCGTTAAAGAATGGGAGAAAGGGTGGCCTAACAACAAAAAACATTTTTGTCAACACCCACCCGACTCCATTCAAACATCAATGGGAAACACTGAGTATGCTGATTTCTCCCTGCATGGTGGTGAATGGAAGCTGATCTTCCATTCCCTGTCCATTGAAAGAAAAGGGTGCTCAGTGTCTCATGCCAGGGCAGTCATGTCTGCAGGGACCAGTGGGCATGGAGCTTCCACCCTACCTGTAAAGCAACCGGTAAGAATGAGGCAGTAGGAGGCAATTCAGTCACCACCAGGTTGAAAGGAGAGATTAGCAAACCCACAGGTGGAGACTTCAATATCCTGCTCTCAGCAATGTATAGATTTATGAGACAGAAAAATGTTTTGGCTATTTTAGTTCCCTTATATTTTTCCTATAAATTCCGACTAAGCCTTTGAATTTCTGCATAATATCTCACTGGGACTTTAATTGGTATTATGTTTAGCCTGTAGGTTGTAAATCTACATGTGAGTTTAAAAGAAAATAATTTCTTAATATTAAGTATTTTAATCTATAAACTGTTTATCTTTCTATTTATTTAGGTCTTCTTAAACTTCTTTTAGAAATGTTTAACAATTTTCATGTACAAAAGTAAATTTATTCCTAAGTATTTAATAGTTTTGGTAATATTTTCAACACTTAAAAGAAAATACAGGGGCTGAGGTTGTGGCTCAGCAGTAGAGCACTTGCCTAGCACGTGAGGTCCTGGGTTCGATTCCTCAGCATCACATATAAATAAATGACATAAAGGTATTGTGTCCAACTACAACTAAAAAAATAAATAAACATAAAAAAATAAAATACAATATCTTGCTGGGTGTGGTGGCACATACTTATAATCCTAGCAACTCAGAGGCCAAGACAGGAGGATTTCGAGTTCAAGGCTAGTCTCAGCAACTTAGTGAGACCCTATCTCCAAATAAAAAATAAAAAGGTCTGGGGATGTGGCTCAGTGGTTAAGAGCCCCTGGGTTCAATTTCAGGTACAGAAAAACAACAACAACAACAACAACAACAAAAAAAAAACACTAGCTTTTATTTTTGTAGGATATTTTTGGTTTCTGGTTGATATAGAATTTGGATAACAATATTTTTGTTTTTCAGCATTCTACAGATGTTGCTTTATTGTTTACTTGCCTCCGTTGTTTCTGATAAGAAGTCAACATTCATTTGCATTGGTCCCTTGTAGGCAATGTGTCATTTTGTTGGCTCCTTTCAGTATCTTTCAGTGTTTACCTTTCTTTCTTTCTTTTTTTTTTTTCCCTAGCAGTTGAAGTATAGTTTTCTTTATATTTATTCTTCTGGTATTTGGTGAGCATCTTTAATCTTTAAATATGTTTTCTCCAAAATAGAAATATTTTTGGTCATAGCTATTCAAAAACTTTGGTGTTTCTGATTCCTCTCCTGTTCCTCTATAACTTTGGATACATTTATGTTAGACCTTTTTATATTGTTGTACAAGTCCTAGAAGCTCTGTTATTTTTTTTTTCAGTCTTTGGTATTCTTTCTTTGTGTTCTTAATGAGGCAGGAGAAAGGGTTAAAATGAACAGGCAGGAAACTTGGGGTCCTTCAAGGTCAGGTCTCTGTAGCAGGGCTGAGAAACTATGGACACAAGCCAGGCCTCATCAAGGTCAGGCCAACTCCTTCACAAGTAGAGAAGAAAAAGAACTAACTGATAGTGAGACATCTATTGCCTGGTACCCAAAAAAGTATGGTAACCTGGTTGGACCAAAGAGCACATAAAGAGTTCATGGACCCTGAGTGCCTTAGCTGGGATGGGTAAAGGGCTAACTCCCTTAACCGGGTAGATCTATATAAACCCCATAGACAATACACTCTCCAGTATCCCTCTCTTGGGACCCCTCCCCTTGTGTCCATGGATTTCATTTTTTGAATTCATGAGACAACCCCATGTTCTATGTTACATTAATATTGGATAATCTCTATTGATTAATAATCAAGTTTCAAATTTGTTGCTCCTTTTATCTGATTCTCTCTTTTTTGAATTCTCCCCTCACTTTCTAGCAATGAGGGTACCCTGAAATCTGTATTTTATTTCTTCAGTCCAGAAATATTGGATTTTCTTTCAAAAATGTAGTTACCCTGCAGCCTGTCTTTAGACTAATGCCATAAGAAATAGGAAACTCACCCTTTGTCATTACCTCCTTCCTCTCATCCAGAATCTGTCTGACTTTTTTTTACATTCCAGGCCTTTAGATAATATTGTTTTTGTTTTTTTCCTCAAAGCTTATTGTTATTATCTATGGAAGAGTCTGACCAGTACCATCCCATTTAGCCATACTAAAAATAAAATACCCAACAATATTGTTTTTAAAATTAAAAAATCCATTCTACATTTTTGCTAATACACAGAATTATAATGGGTTTTTGTATAAGAACCTTATGTCCTGTGTCATTGATGAATTTACAGTCACTTTCTTGTAGATTATTAATGTTATATGTATCTAATATATTTACATATATGGAGAGAGAGAGACACAGACAGACAGACAGAGAGACCATGACAGTTTTACATTTTCTATTCCAATCTTCATGTCTTTCATTTTTTTTCTTGCCTAATAACACTGGTTTCAAATCCCAGGACAATACTGAATACAAGTAGCAATATCAGAAAACCTTCCCTCCGTTTTGATCTGAAGTTGAAAACTTTTGCTATTTTACCATTAAATGTGATATTAATGTAGGTTTTTCACAGATGTTCTTTATCAAGATAGTCCCTTTCATTCCTCATTTGCTGAAATTATAATTTAGTGTTTAATGTTGTCAATTGCTTTTTCTGCATCTCTTGAGATGATCATGACTTTTCTCTTTTAGTCTGTCAATATGTTGAATTACATTGATTTTGAATGTTAAACCAAACTTCCACTCCCAGAATAAATTCCATTTGTTGATGGTGTATTTTCTTTTCTCTATATTGCTAGGTTTGATTGTAAAAATTTTGTTTGAGGATCTCTGTGTTTCTGAGGGACATCAGGCCTGCCCTTTATTTTCCTGTAATGTCTTTGGTTTTGTTTTCAGTATAATGATGGGCTAATACAATGAATTGGGAGTTGTTTGATCTGCTTCTACTTGCTGAAGGAATTTTTTTTTAGGATTGTTAGTATTTTCTTCATACATGTTTGAAATATATCTGTGAAACTATTTGTGACCCAGATGCTTAACCACTGAGTCACAACTCCAGGCCCCCCACTTTAATATTTTATTGAGAGATAGGGTCTTACTAAGTTGTTTTCGGGCCTTATTAATTTGCTGAGGCTGGCTTTGAACAAGTGATCCTCCTGCCTCAGCCTCTAGAGCGGCCATCTGGCTGTTTTCCTTCTTAAAATATTTTTAATTATGAATTTTTATTTATTTCCAGCCTTTCTATTGTTTTTGCATCAACTTGGTAATTTATTGCCTTTTAAGAACTTTTTCCATTTCATTTAAGTTGCTATATTCATTGGTACAAAGTTATACCATAATATTTCCTTAATGTCCCCTCTTTTATTCCCGATATGGGACTGTATGTTTTTTCTACTTTCATCTTTAAGAGTGTTGAACTTATCCATCACAGGCTTTTAGGAATGTTAAAAATATTGGGCCACACCCTGGAAGGGGAGTGTCACCTTGGGCTAGGCAGTTTCCTAGCTTAAGGCCAAGGGTAATGAATGCTCAGTTAGGGACACTGCTGTGAGCTGTTAGCAATCCACTCTAGAAGGAAAAATACATCTTGAGTGTGAGATAACGTTTGAGCAAAAGCAGTGTGTTAAGTAGAAAAGATTTGTATAGATAGTATGGAGTTTGGCTTGGTGAGGGCCAAAGAATAGAGAGATAAATGTGGAAAGGCTCAAAGGTCATGCTGACCAACCTGGGTTCCTTGGGTCCCTAGGGGACTGGGGAAACAGTCATGTGAATTCTAGAAACAGTGACAATTCTGCTCCCCTAACTCTATCAACTCTATCTTCTAATGTTAATTACCTCAAGCTTATGAACACCTAGACCAATGGAGATGTATGTTCATTTTTACTCAATAAATACAGTATACCTCTATGTTCCTGATCAAGAGAGTAATTTTAATGTATTCTCAAATCTTAAGTCCAGAGCTGCAAATTTAACTTTGGAAACACAGTTTTGTTATTGTGTATTTTAGACAGGCTTTAAAAGAATTTTTCTCTCTTAAAAGGAAAAAAAAAATCTTACAAAACTTTAAGGGATCATCATTTGAGTGTCTACATGCAATTGTAGTATTTATCATTCAGAAATTATCCAAAAGTGAATGTATTATGCAAATGTCATTTTGTATCCCCTCTCTCAAATTCTATCATCCCACACAGAGATAAGTAGGACTTTTTTTCTCCTAATCTTTGCCAGAAGTAGAGACTGTTTCTGATTTTAAAGGCTATCCATCTTTTCCTTTTTAATTACTAAAATTCCTACCCTTCTTGCCATTAGAATCTGTTCCCAAGAATATATCTGAAATTCAAAGAACAAGTGCTGATTATCAAGATTATCCTTTCCAAGTCAATTTTTAGTCTAATAAGAATTAAATAATAGGAATTAAAACTATAGGAAAATGCAATTTTAATTAGCTGGTAAATATAATTTATTACAGATGCTCACAAATCTAAATCCCAACTCTTCCCCAAACTGCTATATGTCCCTTAAACTGCTGGCAAAATTGCTCCAAAGTGTCTTCTGCCTACTGGCTCCTTCACCTTGCTTGGGTTGACCAGAGCTGCTACATGGAACAAACATCAAATTCATCCTCTTCTCTCCTCCCACATTCTGATTTTTTCTCTCCTTCAGTCCTCATTTCTGTGTACCCCTCAGCCAACCTGTTTCAGATCTCAGTGTCAACACTGGCTTTCCCCTCTTTTGCTTTTCATATTCAATCATTCACGCAGCCACCATGGTTCTACCATGAAATCACACTGCATTTTTTCTCCCCATCTGCCTGTGTGTTGCTACATTCCTAGAGGACACTGTCATCACCAAGACCCAGATGCTGCATTAGCCTCCTGACCTTTCTTAAAAGATTTCTGTTCTCCAGTCCCACCTCCATGGTGACAAAAAATTACTTTTCTAAATCATGTTACTCCCATGCTCTAAATTCTTTAATGATGTGTATTTCCCCATAGTCCTCAACCCTCTGGCCCAACCTATTTTCTAATCTTCTCTCTCTTTTTCCTCTTTATCTAACCCATCAGGTTTTGACCCCCTTTTAAGCAGGTTGAAAACTTCCCTGTTTATGGCCTTCCTTGATAGAGGAAGAGGCCTGTAGAAGAGCAGGGTTCTACTGTTCACCTGTAAAGGATTTTCAGCCCTCAGCTTGTCTCATCTTTGCTCCATGAAAACCTTTTCTGGCTATTCTGATACAGAGATTTCTTCCTCTCCTGTGAACTTCTGGAACTCAATTCTATACTTACTTTGTATGTATTACTTTATATTGTTAGTTCCCTTTTTTTGCTGTACCAGGTTAAAAATATGTTATTCATAACGATGATCCCATGTCCCTCATTTACTGAAAGTGGATCGCAGGTGGAGCCTATTCTTTTGTACAGCAAATGGGAGGAGCTGGTAGAAGGGGAGATAACTGCCTACAAAGCTATAGTGGCTAGGAAGGCAGGCTGAAGAATACCCGAGAGAGAGGATAGGGGCAGAGAGGAGGAGGAGCGGTAAGCACAGTGGCTGGACTGAGAGAGGAGACATAGGGTTTCTACAATACAGAGAGAAAGTCACTGTGTGTGACTTGGCATGACCTTCTTTCACCCATCCTCAACAGTCCTTCAATAAGGGCTTCCATGACTTTATATTGAAGATCATGTCAAATGTTTTCTCATTGAGTCAGACACTGGGTGGAGGTGTGATTTCAGGTGAGCTCAAGAAGGATTAAATCTGTATACACCACATACACACACACACACACACACACACAGTTCTTGTACTTCTTGCTGTCCCATGCATTGCTAAGCAGTACTGGGAATATAAGGAGCCCATCTGCTAACTTGGCTATTTGCCTCTGGTGTTTACCTTTGTGCCCCTCTTCACTCAATTCTCAGACCTGTCATGGTCTCCAGCTGGTATTCCACTGACATGCAGGTATCCCAGTGACTCTGCAAGGGAATCTATCAGGGTTTGAGAAGAAACTAAAATGAAAACAAAACATATATGCACACATACAAAATTGTCTTCTAAAATGTTAGTGTTTTATAAAATTCATGCAAAGTAGAACTGGCATTAAAAAAAACTGCTTAACAATGACAGATAAGTTGTAAGTATCCTTTGAACAGATCTAAATTTCAGATGTCCACACCTGGATATACTTCAGGGAACTGTGCATTTTTAAAATACAGATTCCTAGATATCCTGGAAGACCTACTGAATCCTCATCAAATGAATGTTAGAAATGGGAATCTGAAGTTTAACTAGCTCCTTAGTTCATTCTGAGACAGCCTAGCCTTGGCTCTGCTTTCAATGAAATCTAAGCCCCTCATTTTCTTGAAAAGGAAACCAAAGCCCTTACAAACAGAATGACTTACTGAAGCCATGGCAGATTAGTAGCAAGCCCAGACCAGAATCCCAGTGTTGTTCTTCTAATCCCATGCCCGTTGCATCTTTATTCATGTGGTTGATTTTTAAACTATGGACAGCATTTTCTAGCATTTTTCAGACTCTCCTTTCTCCCACTCTATCACTCTGGACACTTCCCAGGGGTTTATTATCTGTGGAAAGATACCCAGTATGATGTCATTAACATCATTGCTAACAAAATCCTGCAGTAAATGGCTTGAGGTCCAGATGGAATTTACAGGGAACAAATTAAGACTACTAAATTATGTCCATTATAATTGGAAAATGCAAATCAGACTCATTTGTCAGAATAAGTACATGGTGCTCCTCACAATTAAAATAGAGAATTTAGAAGGAACAGGTTTAGGAAGTTTGCTGATATGGTTGTTATCTATTTCTATGTAACAAATGACCTCAAAATTTTGTGGTTTCCAACACTACACCACTGGGGTAATGCTCAGGCTGGACTTTTCTCACAGCTTGGCTGGGGTTACAGTCTCATCTGAAGACTTCCAAGCTCACTCACATGACTGTCAGAATTTAGTTCATCAAGGGTTATTGGCAGGCCATTTGTCCCTCAGTTCCTTGCCACTAAATCTCTCTACAGGGCAGTTTACAACACGGCAGTATATTTCCTGTGAGTGGACAGGAGAACAAGAAAGGGTGAGTTCAATCTCCTCACCCCCGTTCCAAAAAAAAAAAAAAAAAAAAAGAAGGTGGAATCTGTAGTCTTTGTAACATAACATCAGAAATGATATCCCATCTGCTCTAACATATTCTGCTAGAAGAGACTCATTAGGTCTAACCCATACTGAAGGGGAGGGGATTATTCATTATCCCAGGGTGTGAATACTTAGTGGTGGGGATCACTGAAGGCCATCTTAGAGACTGCTACCACAGCTAGTTTGAAAATTTGTGGGAGGAGTAGGTGGAGGCTTCCAGCAAGAACTTGGATGTCTGAACTTGAAGCTCTAGGGAGACGTCTGGGGTGGAGATACTGATTTGAGAGTTAATAGTATTATAAGCTGGGGTTGAAATCATGGGAAGAGATAAAGTAGGGCAAGAACCTCCCCCCCACTTTTTAGGTATCCACTGATTACTAGTATCCACTAATTGCTAAACTTTTAAGAGAAAATTCAATTGAAAGTAAAAACAAAAACAGATGTAGAAAAAGATAAATGTCACTAGCTAAAGCTAGTTGTCACTCTTAACTAGGCCTTCTGGGTTGGCCATGAAAATATGGGTTAGAGCTTGTGGTATAATCAGAATATTATTAAGAGCCTGAGAAAAAGTTCATTCTCCATAAAAATGCCTTGATGTAGGTGACTAATTGAAACCTGGAAAGTTTCCTGATGGAGAAAAATCAAATCTAGTTTGCCCTTCATTAGTTTTAAACCAGAGATCAGATGGATCTCAGTGTTTCCAAGTTCGGGTGATGGATATTATAAATATCCATATAGTATGATTAATCACAGTCTAAAGAACTACTCCCACAGGATACCCCTCCCCTCCATAAACACCAGGTTCTGGGCGTGTTTCAGAAACCTTGGAGAGCTAAGGAATATGTCACAATGAAGGATGGGGAAACACCTCATCTGTCTCCATTGGCCCATGATCTTCCCCTCTTCTGTGCTTTTGCCTCCTGCTCATCCCTTCTGCCTAGACTGTTCTATGCAGCCAAATCCTGCCCTCCTTCCAAGGCTCTTCTCAAATCCCATCTCTTCCATTAAGTCTTCCTGACCAGCCCAGCCCAGCACACCCCACCCCATTTCTGTCCTCTCTGGACTCCTGTCTTGGTGACACCCAGTTTGGAGAGGAATCTCCAAGTCATTTTGTGCACTAGCTTTTTTCTTCTACACCAGGGGTCAGTAAACTATGGCACATAGGACAAAATCTCCCCTCCTCCCCACTGCCTCTTTTCACATAGCTTGTAAGTTATAAATAGTTAGTGCATTTTTAAATAAGTTTTAAAAAATCAAAAGAATAATATTATTTTATTACACATGAAAGTGAAATGAAATTCAAATTTTGGGTAAAGTTGGATTTTTGTCTGTAAGATGCTTGTGGGAATTTGCCTTCATCTCTTTACTCTCTGTCACTTTTTGGAAGTCTGTTGATAATGCAGTCATTTTCTCTCTCCTGAGAGAGGGTGTAACCCCTTGGGGCAGGAAATAGCACTGACACTTTTTGGTGGCTTCTACCATAGTCTGAACACAAAGCTGATGTTTGGTAAACACTTATTGAATGGAGCTGAGAGAGAATGTGTTTTTAATTTGTGATGGATACAATGTTATATCCTTTCCTGCTGGCCAGGCCTCTTCTTTATTCTCTTCTGCTGTTGGGCTGGTATCTGTTATGTCTGGTAGAAAAAATGACAGGGAATACCAGGGTGGGTCACAGAACTCATGGAAAACACAAGTGAAATGAAGTCTGGGAACCAGAGCTTTTGTTTTGGGTGGAGAGGAACTGTTTGCTTTGGGGGATTGAGGTAATGAAAGTTATTTCAATAACATAATTCAACAGTTGTACATGCTGTCTGCCAGAAGCATGGCTAGGCAAACCTCACCCAGGGACACCATCTGCAAAATGCAAAGGTTAAACACTGACGTGCTGAACAAATTCTGTTCAGCAGAAGACAAAACTATATATACTCCAGGGTTTTGACTATGTAAGGTGCACCAGGATGACAAAGACCAGAGGGAAACAGAAAAATTCAAGCAGTTGCAATAGGGTGGTGATATTTGTGAAAAATACTTTTAAAAAACCCTTAAAGTTGTTAAATTTTTTTCACAATAAATAAAATTTCTAGTAAATCATGAAAATGAAAAAAAAATTTCTTATTGTTTTTCTAGCAGTATTCACTTTCACCTGTTTTTAACATTTTTTTTCCATATTTTTCCCCTCACAAAATCAAAATTTTACATTGAAGTGGGAATTACTTGGGATTCTGGATATAGCATACAAACACATACAAATTTTCCCTAAAAGAAAATACTGGTTTATGTCATTTTAAACTGAGTTTTTAAACCTTAATCTCTATGAATCTGTAAAATTGGAAGAACATTTGTAGCATCTCACTTAGAACAGTATGTGCACTAAGAAAATGGTGCTTGTCACTGAGAGGACCTGCTCCGATGCACTAGGCCTTATGATTCTTGAAAGCAGAAATGCATCCTCTTTACGGTTGAGGCTTCAGCTCTGGCACAATATTTGGTAGATAGTGTCTAGCTTTCATCAAAATTGTTTAAGTGAATAAATGAACTAAACAGTTTAAAAAGAAAAAAGGAGACCAAAGCAAGAGGATTGCAAGTTCAAGAACAGCCTCAGCAAATCAGGAAGGCCCTAAGAAACTTAGTGAAATCTTGTCTCAAAATAAAACATTAAAAGGTTGGGGGATGTAGCTCAGTGGGTTCAATCCCCAGTACCAAAAAAGAAAAGAAAGGGACATACACTATGTTGACAATCAGGCAATTTAATTCTGTCTTCAGGTCCTCACAGCTGAGATCTGCCCATTCCTATTACCCCAAAGAAGGGAAAAATGGGTCAACTGAAATTCTACTGGGCAATACAACACACTAAGGCTTTTTGAGTGGTTGAGTAGGTGTAGGTCTTCCTTTTACACAGAGCACAGAGTATGAGAAAGAAGAATGGGGTGAGATTTTAAAGTTCTCATCATGTCACCATCTAGATAGAAATTTATTTATCCATTTGTTCATTCATCTAATATTTATTGAGCACCTGCTGTGTATGAAGAATTGTCCTTCCAGACAGGAACATGATTGGGAACTAGAAACTGAAGGAGAGAGGCAGGTAAGTTGACTATGGAGGCTCTTGTGATCTCTGGGGAGAGCGTGGTGACTGCAACATGAAATAAATGGAACTCCTAAGTAGGATAGAATACAGATTTAGATAGCAATGAGGCTTGAGTGGCAAAATTGTATCTTTCCTGAAGAATGAAGCAAAAGTGTTGCAGGTCCTGGGAGTAGCTCTAAGCTACATCTACCCTAGACCTTGGCTTAGACTTTGTGGCCACAGATGAGGTAGCAGTGATGAAATGAAAGTGCCCTTCATTCCAGAACTGCCTCTCCTTCTGATTTTGTAAATCTGAACAAATTTATTAACCCTTCTGAATGTGAGTTTATTCATCTGTAACAATTGTTATTTGTTGTGACAATTTTTTTTCTGTCATAAAATTTGGAATAGTTATCTACTCCTGCTGTATGGGACCACTCTAATAACTGAGTGGCATAAAGCAACAACAATATATTTATTCTGTGGATTGACTGGTTAGTTCTGTTGCTCTTCTGGGCTTGCACATGTAGCTATGTGTAGCTGGAGGCTTGGTGAAAGTCTTGACTGAGCAGGGACATCTGGGGCTCTCTTCACTTAGCCTTTTACCTTGGACATCTTGACAGCATGGCCATCTATTAGATGTTAGAGCAACATCTAATAGAGTGAAAGAAGAAGCTGCAAGGTCTCGTAAGGCCTAGTCTTAAAGTCATACAGTGTCACTTCCACCATAATCTATAGGTCAAAGAAAGACACAGAGCAAACTCAGATATAAAGAGTTTGGAAATAGACCCCACTTCTTGATGGAAGAAGATAAGAAATATTGTAAATCTAGTTTTCAATATACTGTAAAATTGTGGTAAAAATTAAATGATATTATGTATGTGAAGCTATTATTTTTCTCCACATGCCTGTAATTGGTATGATTTCTGACAGCAGCCATATATATATATATATATAATGCTGTATAACTACAAAATTCTATAATACTAAGAATCAAAAGTTAGTTTTTGATGATATAACTAATTGCATCATGAGTGATCTACCCTCAATGTGGGGAATTGGAGCTGTGTGAGAGTTTAGTTAACTCTTTCTGTGAAGTCATGCTTTAATTTGTAATGTCAGATCTCGGGAGCTGAATTTAGTATATTTCTTATGCACTTGAAAATGCTTTATCTCAGTACGTCCTAAACATAATCAAAAATTTGTGAGATAATGTTACAAATATATGAAGACTTTTGTGTGTGTCCAACAAGCATCAATAACTCCCATTTTGGGTGCATAACCAAACTCTATATACACACCACCCCTTTCCTGTGGCATGCATTCTCGTTGGGACCATCCACATAAAATGCTCCATTATCCTCCATTATTCAGGATTGTGGGCAGGTTCTCTGAAATATGCAGGTCAATAGGATCCTTTGAATTTGAATGCTGAGAAGAATGACAGAAGGACCAACATGGCTGGAATTGATCAACCTAAATGGCATCACCCTGAAGAAGTTCTTTACTTGTTTCTACTGTATCTACAACAGAACTACACTACTCCACATTTTATTCTAAAGTCAAGTTCAATGAGCAATCTGATACTTAATATTATTTAAGCTTAAATGGCCCAGAGTTAGTTTTATTGCTTATAGACAAGAACCCTTACTGACACAGATATTTATTTAAGAGATAAAAAGTTATGAGAGTGGGTTTAAAGCTAAAATGCTATATTCCAATTGATCAGTCAATAAACTATTTTTGTCTTTTGTTATAATTTTTAGGACACTGTGCAAGTTTCTGTGAATAAGATATGCAGAGATGGGGTTGTGGCTCAGTGGTGGAGTGCTTGCCTAGCAAATTGACCCCACTTGGGTCAATTCTCAGTACCACATATAAATAAATAAATAAATAAATAAAGCTCCATCAACGTATAAAAAAAATTTTAAAATGAAATGCAACCTTGTCCTTAAAAATCAACAGTATAGGTAAGGACAATAAGTAGCTTGAGTGCAGGAAAAAATATATAGTTCACTCTAACAATAGAATAAATATTCTAATTGTCAGTACTTAACATAATGTGTAATGCATAATAGGAATACTATAATTATGTGTCATTATTAATTTCTAAGTAAATTATTCTGTTAATAAGTGCATTAAATCTGAACAAGAGAGACTAGAATAAGCTATATCTTATAAACAAGGAGAAAGTAGTTAAATAGATTTTCTTAGCATAACAAATTTGCTTGAAATGAAAAGGTGGGACAAGGGAATTCTAACTCAAAGACTTATTTTGCAAACAGTGCTATGAACTGTGCTAAATTTAAAGAGAGGTGGATCTTGAAACTCCTATTGCAAAGATGAGTGTTTTCATTATCGGTTATTGAATTTTGTTGCAAGTAGTGTGACGATTGCCTGCCCAGAAAATGTGGCTATTTCTTACATATTTAAAAATGTATTTTCTTTTCAGTGATCAATTAAGTTATCCTCTCCACTCCCCCCTCAGAGCTTCCACTATTACGGTTGAATTTCTCAAAGAGTGGAATTGAATTGAATTTCTTAAATTAAATTGAATTGAATTGAATTTCTTAAATAGTCTTTCCTCTACTGGAGGAAGGGGCCAATGAAAGAAGAGAAAGATGGAAAACCAAAGGTCAGATAAAAGCATTTAATCTAAATTTCTCCCTTGAAGGTGAACCCCTGGAGGATGGTATAGGGTTGAGTTGGGAATAATAGAGATGTCTGGAAATGCTGGGAGGGGGAACTTAAGGAGCACCAGAGTTTGCTCTTTGCTTCCTGGGCCAAAGCCTTAGAAAAGCCCTGCATTTGGCTGCTGCTATGCTGTCCAACGTGTCACTGGATGGGAGAGTGTAAGAGAGGGGCATGTGGTGTCTGGCATGCTGCTGGAGTACAGGGAAAGAAGGTGGGGTTTCCACATTTTACTTAAGGTATAAAACAGTCCAGAAAACTCTGGAGGTCAGGATAGGGCCGTCCTGGATCTCTAGCAGCCCTTTCTCTCTGGTCCTTCTGCTTAGACCCTTTTCCTATCCTAAATAACTTCCTTACCTCTCCATTTAGGGAGCTTTCATAAATATCCCTGTCAAGGCTCCACTCCAGAACCTCTGGTTTTGGGTTCTGGTATTGGATTTAAAAACAACAACAACAAAACAAAACAAAACAAAACAAAACAAACTTCTCAGGTCATTCTACTGTGTAGCCAGGATTAAGAACCACCACCCTCTCTACATGTTAAGGCTAGTCATGTTTTAGACTTGAGTTAAATGCTGTTTCCTCCATCAACCCTAGCCTAGGTCAAGTCACCCTGTTATATATCCTCCAAGCAAGCAAGTACAATTGGGTCATTATTTGTTTCAAGTTTGCCTTTCCCTGTAGGTTACTTGTTGTGTGAGGAGAGAAAATTTCTGTCTTGCTTACCAGTAAGTCTGGGTCCTCCATGCACCATGTGGTAGAAAATTGGTGCTCAAAAAATACATCTTGAATGAATGACCTACTTTACTCAAGTGAGGTTGTGTGACCAAGGCTTTAATTCACGGATCCGTGAAGAGAATTTTTGCAGGTAAGGATTAAGTTAGACAACATACTTAAAAGACCATGACTTTAATATATGTTCAACACTTTGAACGTGTTCATCATCACTATTATAAGTCTGTGTGGTCCAACTTGCAATTAGAAAGAAGTTGAGTAACTTTCATAAGCCCCTGGGCACAAACTATTGCAAATAAGGAAAATTCCCTTTAAAAGATGCATACTTTGGGTTCCTGTTTGTGGTGAGCTCTTATTCTTGTCTTGAGAGCTGGTAGTTGTAACTGGGGGACTTCAGTTCCAGACCTAGGGTCCAATTTGGATTCCCTAATTTCCCTAACTTCTATAGGTGCAGGCAATACTGGATTTTCTAAGGAGGCCATAAATACTATGAGCTCTGGAATCATTGTATTCATTGCACCTTGCATATGCTAGACAAGCAGCTCTGTGTGTGTGTGTGTGTGTGTGTGTGTGTGTGTGTACATGTAAAAGGAATCATCCGTGCAAACAAATCTTAGTCTAAACTGGGTGAGGGGACTATTTCTTCATTGCCCCCATTCCAAATCCCCGTATTCACAGGCCCCTGATTCCGTATCCGGCTCAGACTCTTTGGAGCATTTTGGATTTAGCCTGGGTGGGTGGCTTGAACTGAGTCTCAGAAAAACCACTCCTCCAGTGGGCTCTGTACACCGCGCAGCAAATGGTCGCAGCAGAATCCCCTTCCCCGCCTGCACTCAGTCCCTGCAATGGCCCAGGCCTGTGATGTGCCCTGCCGGTCCGGCCTCTTGCCTCTGCTCAATGCTGGATCCAAGAGGCGCAGAGGAGGCGGCGCCGGGACGCTCGGGCAGGCAGGATGGGTCTCCTCTCCGGCCAGGGCCTCCCGCGCCTCCGGGCTGCGGTCTTCAGCGTGCATTCTTGGTGCAGGTGGCACAGCTTTCCGCGCCGACTGGCTTCCTGATCACGGGAGAGGTTTATCTCGGGTCCAGACCTCTCAACCACAGAACTGGGTAAACCGCTACTCCACTTCTTCCCATTCTCTCTCCTCCCCACCCCAAAACGAAAAGTCCCAGGCTAGGCAGGACCCGTTCACCTCTGCCTCCTCCCACTGCACTAATCCAGCGAGTGAGGGAGGCCCCGCGCCGAGGCGGTGGCTGGCAAAGGGGAGTGGAAAGGGAGGATGGATGGGGCTGGGGGGTGGGGTGGTGATGAGGGTGATGTAGGAGGGGGTGTCATTTTCTTTCTTTCTTTCCTTTTTTTTTTTAAAAAAAAGTATTTCTCTCGCGAGAAACCGCTGCTCTGACGATACTTGAAGAGGTGGGGAAAGGAGGGGGCCGCG
>NW_026000229.1:30757609-30768113 GCF_001458135.2 Marmota marmota marmota
TTCCTGGCCCGGGGCGCCTGGTGCCGGGCTCGGCGTCTGTTGCTCTGGGGGCGGTGGTAGCCTCCGCAGCCGGCGGGACGGGTTTCCAGTCCAGCGACTTGGCGGAGAGGACGGGCTAAGGAGCTGGGGCGTTCAGAGAGCGCAACGCGCGCAACTCGTGCTTTTAAAAACTAAACGCAGCAAGCTCGCCCCGGGGCTTACGACCGTTTCGGGCGTGGGTACTTTGCGCCGCGCTCGTCAGCCGGAGCAGAGGAGGCCGAGGGGTCCGCCGGAGCCGCTGCCTCCGGGGGCCTGGGCTTTTCAGCCAGATGTGGACCAAACGGTCTTCACTTACCCAAATTAACTGCGCCACGCGCAGGCGGAGCGCGGGTTGGGCTCCGGAATGGGGACCGCGAGGCTTTAGCATCCCGATGCCCTGAATCTCTATCCCCCTTCGGGGATTTGTTTCTGTTGCAGCTGGCAGGGGCCTCCTGAAGTGGGAGCAGCGCCTGAGGAAGGCGGGAGGAGCCCGGCTCGGGGGACGGGCGGCGGGACAGCGGGACCCCGGCGGCGCGGTGCGCTTAAGGGCGCAGAGGCTACTCGAGACACAGCCTCGGGTGCGGCAGGAGGAGGCGGGAGCCGGCGGCCGCTCGGCATCATGCGGCGAGAGGGGCTGCTGGAGATCGCCTTGGGATTTACCGTGCTCTTAGCGTCCTACACGAGCCATGGGGCGGATGCCAATTTGGAGGCTGGAAACGTGAAGGAAACCAGAGCCACCCGGGCCAAGAGGCGAGGCGGCGGAGGACTCGACGCGCTTAAGGGGTAATGTAACGGGTCAGCTTCTTTGGTGTGGGTCTCCCTTCCCCCTCTCCCGAGTTGAGTTTAAGATCTAGAGCAACTGACCGGGTCAATTCTCCACAGTGCCACAGTGGAAGGATCCTTAGCAAGATCTCCCGGGGACACCTTGGAGGTCCTAAGGTTACACATTCTTCACCGCCTTAGGAGCTAAGCCACCTTGCTCTGGCTCCTGAAAGATTCTGGCCCCAGCAGAAGGGTCTTGGTTAAAAGGAATCTTGGGCCATTGTTGAGGCAGATTTTGGGAGGCGAGAAGGGTTCCTTGAGGAAAAAGGGGAGGAGCTGTGACTGAGAGAAAAGGAGAAGCCCGTTCCTCTCCCTTCAACGGTAATTCCGGTTGTGTTTAGGGCAAAGTGGTTTGCTTGTGGGCGTCTTTGCAGATATTCTTTTTGTAAGGGAGCAAAGATAGGAAAACATTCCAATGACAGAGAAGATGCATGGTTAATAGCTGGCCCTCCGGAAATTATGCTTATTAAGATTGGGGACTGAGTTTCCTGGGGGTATACACCCCCTCAAATGTCAACACTGGAAGCAAAGCTGGACAAGTGTTTCTGAGCACTTGTGGTTGGGTTGTGCGGAGCTTTCCATGTCACTGCTGCAGTTATGTCGCTGTGGCTGGTGTGTGTTTCAGACTAGTGGTGTATGTGTTACCTGCATGCAGCATTATTTCACTGGCTTTAAATGCTCCTCTTACAGAAAATAGTTCAGCAGGAAAGTTTAAATTAGGTAGGTTGAACTAAGTGTTGGTTGTCAATTCCCTGAATTGAAGGAGGGTGTGAATGAATACACTTTAAGATTTTTCAGATCAAAAGAGAAGTCACTTTCTGAGATCAAGTTCAAGCCTGCATAGAAATAGTAGGATGGATTATAAATGATCCCTTTTATCTACTTGGAAGATCCTTTTAAATGAACTCAGGCAGTAAACATACAGTTTTTTAAATAAATTTTTATAATTCTCACTGATGCTCTTTCCTGAATGTTGTGTAGCTTTATTACATGGCCTTGGATGACCAAGTGAAGGTGCCGCACCACTGGATACTGTTTTTTTTTTTTTTTTTTGCTATGGGCTGTTTCAATTATGTGTATGTAGTGAAGTTTGTGTTTTCATGGTCCAGGTATGAGAAGAAGATGTGTAGTGAATGGAGCAGACCAGTTTTTGAGTCCTAGTCTGGACTAAGGACAAGATGCTTGTGAGAGCTGAGTATGTAAACAGCAGTGAAATGTGTGTGATTTTCTAACCCCAGAAAGTAGTCACGATTAATTCAGTTTCTGTCTTGGCCTTTGTGGGAAATAAACCCAGGATTCCACCAATACTGGAAATGAAATTTGTTGATTCTGATCAGGCGACAGACATTTTTGCCCTGTGTGCCAGCCACATGATAAGTTCAATAGATGGACCGAAACTTTGCTTTTCATGTGTTCTCTAAAGAGCTTCATTTAATATCTCATTTCCCCCTCAAAAGTATATTTCTGCTATACAATATTATCATAATAACTATTCTTGATGACATTGCTTCTATGCATATAGACAGAGGAAGCTGGAGTTCAGTTCTGTGGATAAAAATCTGTGGGGAGACATTAGGTCTGGCCAGACATTTGGCTCATCTCCATGTGCTGTCACCAACCCTAGTGTTTCCTTGGGAGGCACAGACCCCATGCAAAAACAGAAACTAAGCTTTTCTTTGTTGCTTAACAGGACGCCACACTTTACTAACACCAGCACTTATTTCTGTTGATTTTTCTAGTTAATTTTTTAAATCACCAAAGAGATCACTCTTTGTACTTCTCACAGATTTGATCACTAATGTATCATTGCACTAATGGATCACTAATATATCAATACTATTGCAAAGTATTTATAAGGTCTTCCTAAAACATATTATGAACAGATTAGTAATTCTGAGTGCTTTTGTTTGCCATGTTATCTATAAAGTTGCCTATCTATATTTGTGGGTTCAAAATAATAATTTTGAAGAATATATAATTAAAAGTACTTCTCTCCTGACTTTCAGAGGCCATTTTCTTATGAATTTTCCAGAAATAAGTATGTATATATACACATAAATATATGTATATTATATATACACATATGCATGCATCATTTTTAGTACATGGAATATACTATACATAATGTTCTGAACTTTGTTTACTTTTTATGTATTTCTAGTGTAGTCATCTATTAAGTCATATGAATCTAACCTGTGTGTTTTCTTGGTGTATAGAATTCCATGATGTGGCTGGAACAGTTCACTAATGATGGCTGTTTAGATTATATTAAATATTTTGCTGTTACTAACATTTTTATATATATGCTTATGTGCACATGCACAAGTTTATATGTCGTATAAAGTTATAAAAGTAGAATTGCTGGATCAAAGTTTTTCCCATAGATTTTAAACAAGCACCCATTCTGATGTTAAATTTGAACTGCATTTGAAATTTATTCTCTCTACTTATTGCCATTAGAGTCTCACATGAATGAGTCTTTTAACCATGTCCTGCTGTGTAAATCATCAGGAAAAGCAGCTATGTATTACATTTTTCCAGTTACTGCTTGAAATTTCTATTTTTTCTCATTAAAATATTATCCGCTTCAAAACTAAGCCTTTGACTGCAGTAAAACCTGCTTGCCATTTTGATGGAGATGCATAGTTTATGAAGTGAAAGTGATTTGTAACCCCTCAAGCTGCCTGATGTGAAGTTGGTGGCAGCAACTTTCAGCACCTCACTAATATTTCCCCTGGCTAAAAGGTGCTTTAAGCTCATTGGTATCTGATGTGCACTGGTCTAATCTCTCCCTGAAATACTGCCTTCCAATTTTTCTCTGATGTGTCAAGTGACTCTAAAATTTGCCTTGCTATTTTAAAAATATATATTCCTTTCCTTTCAGCTCCTTCTCTTCATAAACCAGGAACCTGCCTTGTCTTTTCTCCTTGGATATGTCTTCCATCCTCGCTCATGTTCCTTTCCTCTCATCCTGTTGCAGGTGTTTTTTTTTTTTCCCCCCTCCAGTGGGCAGCAGAATTTGTTCCACAGTGGAAATTTAAGCATCCTCAAGTTTCTTCCCAGCTTTTTCTGTGTTTTCTTAGACTAAATCGCCAATTTCTGCTTTTACAGGAAATCTTTTTTTTTTTAATATGAGTGTGGTCCCCATTCACTCTGCAAAAAATGTGCTTTTCTCTGTTTTCAAGTAAGAATTTTGCAAGTTTTAAAAATATTTTCAAATAGTGAATGTATAATAGTTTTCCCTTGGGCATGGCTTAACACGTGTGAAATGACTTTAGGAGAAATAATAAAATCCTAACTTTGTCTGTATTTCAGTTCACAAGAATTTTTCTCAGCTAAGTTCTAAACTTCTGTGATTAGGCAAAAAGTGTGGGAGACAGTACAGCATTTTTTTTAAAAACACATGCATAAAAAAACTAACTCTACTTGAATAGCAGTAGTTATGTGCCCTTTATTTATGATTGCCTTATTGCTTTAGCTCCCAAATATGGAAATACTGCAGTTTCATGTCAAAGGGAAAAATTCCTTACAGTAAGACAACCTTTTCCTAAATCTCCAGTAACATGGATTGAGTCTTCTGTCCTTTCTTCTCAGCTCATAAGTATATGAGACCTGATTGTAGTTTGTCCCCTCATGCATATTCCTTTTGGTCTTTGTTTATTTGTTTACTTTTTCCAGAGGTCTTGTTACCAGAAAAATACACATGGAACAGTTCATACACAGGGTAGATTATGTGACGGCAAACTCCAAGGGATTAATTACACAGAAGTCTGCTATTAAAATAAAGAACTTTAACAGAGAACACAGAAAAAGTTCTGTAAACTTTATACCATCCATTTTAACTTTACAAAGAAGACTTTAATACTTCATCTGAAGTCAGATGGGCTGATAATTAAATATGGGGGAAAGACTCATGCTGTGGTATGGTTTGATTTTGTATTTACCAAAAAAATTAAGCTAAAATATTGAGACACAATTTTAAAAAGATATTCCTGAATAGAAGGTTTCAGTAATTCCACATTTTAAGCAAAAAGATAGAGATAAAATATGTATTTATGTGACTCTTTTGTAGCATTTAAGACATTTGAGATTCTTCACAGAATTGCATAAATTGTTGGTAACACAAATTAATTAAAACATATCAACCTATAATGAAACAAGGTGAGGGCTGAAGGAAACAGAAGTATAGACATCTCTTCAAGCTTACTTGGAATTTTAAAGACTGTCGATACATTCCTTTGTTGTCTTCTGTAGCAGAAGAACTTAAAAATTATAGTATTATACCCATGGTTCAAATACAATACTAAATAAATTATTAGGGTATTCATATAATAAGCCAAATAGCTTATCTGGACAATCTGGTCATTTTTCCTTTAATTTTTAATGTGATTGTTTTCTTTAAAGAGAAATAAACTAGTTTAACAAGTTCTTTGTTTCTAAAAAATAATCTAGCAAATGGGCCTACTTTAGTGACCTAAATTTTTTGCCATGAAATTCTTTGTGAAAACTGAAATCTATAATATAGCAGGACTAATTTACACATAAGTGTAGGAGAGTTTAGTGTTTCACCGTGATTAAACTTGATTTTCCCATTAGTTTGTAAAATCATCAAAGGCAAGAGTCTGCTTATAAGCATTTTACCACTAACTCGTCATTAAGTGGGGTTTCAGAGTTCATTAATTCAGGAGGGCTTGATTGAATGCCAGTCTAAATGTAGCTGTGGAATGCCAGAATCATACCCCTCAGCCTGGAGGGGCTGAGCAGTGAAAGTAGGAGAATGGAGAATAGGAACTAGGAGTTAACAGGCAGGTTGCAGAGGGCATGTAGTCTAGTAGTCAATAAAACAGATGAACTTACAATGCGGTTCTGTCCTGATAAACGGTGCCACGCATTTCGGGAAAGCGTATCGCACCAGCATGTTCACTGGTCCAGGAAAAGAATAAAATGCAAAATTTGAAGCATGGTTTCTAATGAATAGTTCTGTTTTCACATCATCATAAAGTAAAAAATTGTAAATCCAGAACAGTCAGGAGCCTCTGTAATAATAATTGTAGCTAGAGTAGGCAATATTTAGATGACATTTATGTGCCAGACAACTCTATATAAGATGGGTCATTTTATTAATTTCCTTTTACAATGAGAGCTGAGGTATGCAGAGGTTAAGTTCTAAAGACAAAGTCCTAATACTAAAATTGTCTTTCTCCATTAACTTTATGGTTTTGGTTTCTCATTCCACTGGATGATAATGTAGGACTAATCCATTGGTAAAATTCCACTTAAAATTCCTAATATGAAATTAAAGTTAAAAAAAATTCCTAATATGCTTTGTGTTAGTTTACAAATCTTAAGTATAGTTAATCGTATAGTGTTTAAATTAGAAATGTTCTCTCTCATTTCTACCATGATACGATAAAACACAGAAAGAAACATAGAATGTCACAGCCAGCTGGCACCTTGGATGGCACATGTATTGTGTGTGTGTGTGTGTGTGTGTGTGTGTTTGGTACTGGTGATTGAATTCAGGGGTGCTCTACCACTGAGCTACATCTCTAGACCATTTTATTTTAAATTTTGAGACAGAGTCTTGGTAAGTTACCTAGTCTGACCTTGAATTTGCATTCCTCCTGCCCTAGCCTCCAAGTTGTTGGGATTATAGACTTTTGAGAACCTGCCTGGCACATATAGTATATTTTAATGTCATATTTTGATTTTTTATGATGGTGGTAGAGTCACGAAATTCTCCTTCTACATTGTTCTGGGTTCTGAGCCAAAGGTGTTGCTTATTATGTCATCAGGAATCTCTTGTTCTCATGTCCCATGTGAGAAATTTCTCTCAGATAGAGTTGCACATGGTTTTTCTCTTTCCAGGGGAAACAATGTATCTTAAATCCTTACTGGTAAGATAAGTTATTTAATGCTTTCTGTTTAACTTTTTTGCTTTGGTTGCCTGTGAACTCAGATCCATCTATTTTTACATTAAATTGAAGCAATCGGGGTTAAAAAAAAAAAAACAAAGTCTGATTTGTCTCTTCATGATTGCACTTTACAAATACTAATTTCTTTAATACAAAGTTCCTCATGTGGGACATTAAACTTTTTTGCACATTTAACAGGTGAGGAAACAGTGACACAGAGTTTGGGTAATTCTTTCAGGGGTGTAAACTTACTTGGAGTAAAATTGGGAAATCTGGCTTCATAGTTAGATCTCTTAACCAATATATGTTACTGCTTCTCAATTACAATAATTCTTGTAGCTGGTGAATTTCTTTCATTCATACCCTTCATGCCTCCTTTCCCCAGAATCTTCTTCTACTATTGCTGTGGGGAAGACCCAACAGATGCTATTACAAGCCAAGGGAAAGATCACAATGGGAATGGGCTTAATCAGAAAGCTCCAAGTACTGAAAGTCTCGAGGTTGGCAAACTGTGGACCGAGCCGATTGATTTGGAAGATTGAATTTTATTGAGACAAAATCATGCCCATTTGTTTACGGATTTTCTGCTTGTGCTGTGTGGCAGCAGAGTAACTGTGACAGAGAGCATGGCCGGCAAAACTGAAATATTTGCTCTTTGCCCTCTAAAGAAATAGTTGACCAGCCTCTGATCTAGATATATGATAAAAACTGACAGTCAGCTAGGACTGAGACTTTCTTGAAGGTAGTGATTCTGTTGTCTTATTTATCTCTAGGGATACCTAGCAACTGGACATGTGGTAGATGGTCAGTAAATATTTTTGATGATCAGATAGTGAGCAGTTTTGGTTGATTGGCTTGGCAAGTTTGATTATATAAATGAAAGCTTAGAGGAGAGTAGGAGAGAAATAAGGGAAACATTTGAGTGAAAAAGGCAGGAAGTGGAAAGGATATGAAGTGTTTGAGATCTTGGGACATTGAGATCAGGGTTTGCACTGCATGGCTCCAAGCAGGGTTGCCCCCAGTGTAGTCTACTGACTAGTGCCCCTGGAGTTGTGCAGTTTGACCTTGTGAGCCTGTGCTTAGCTTCAGAGTGATGTTTGGGAGAAGAGAGGTATTAATAAAAACATAATGTTCCTGCTTATAAAAGGTAAGGATGGGGAGCTATTAGAGGCTGCTAAGATGGGAACATGATCAGATCTTCCCACTGGCTGTGGTGTAAACACTGTGATTAGAGAGCGGGGAGACAGAGATGGGAGGCTTGGGAGGAGGGTGGGGCAGTCAGAATGAAAGTGTATGATGGTCTTGGCTAAGGCAAGGGAGGGGCTGAAGAGAAAAGAGGCTAGTGGCTGAAGAGAGTAAGGGCGAAGGCACCTGGAGAGCTCTCGCCTGGTCCACATTAAACATGGCACATGCAAAGACATCGTAGCACCATTCATGAGAAACCAAAGGCGAACAAGATCGCTGCTTAGCTTCCCACTACACTGCAACCAGCTATTCTCACTTGTGAGTGTTTTGATTTTCTTATTGCTATGTAATAAATTACCCCAAACTTAGTGACTTAGAACAACTGACGCATTATTTCTTATGATTCTGTGGGTCAGGAATTCAGACAGGACACGGTGGGGAATCTTGTCTGTGCTTTCCACAATGTTGGGCTGGATTGAGCTGTAGCATGACTTCAAGTATGCATGGTGTTTGCCACTCCGTTTGCTTTAGCATGATTTATCTAAGTGTATAGATGGATGAGGGGACTAAAGAAGCAAGGAGCCACTTTCTTGCACTGGTGAGGGTCTTCTAGTTTTGTTTTGTTTTCCAATACTGGGGATTCAATCCAGGGCCTCACACATGCTAGGCAAGCACTGTTTCATTAAGCTATATTCCCTGCCGCCAACCTTCTAGATTTTGAAGCTCTCTCTCATGCAGTCTCTGGCTTGGACCTGCCCCTGGGAATGGAGCCACTGAGTGTGTTTTCCCAAATGGGGAAAGTAAGTATCAGATACAAAGTAAACCTTGCTCAAGGTTTGTGTCTGTTTGGGCTGGTTCTGGAACAACAGTCTCCTGACCCCTGGCCTTGAACCCTACATGTTGAATGCATGCTGACTCAAATGACTGGATGGACTTGAATGGGCTTGTTCTTGTCCTTGATTTTCCTGCATATAGTCTCAGATTGTCTCCTTTTACACTTGGCCTCTGTACATTATCTTTCCAGCAGCAAAGCTAGACTTTTTACCTGGCAACTCAGGATCTCCCAAGAGCAAGAAAGTGGAAGCTACCCAACTATCTTCAAATAGTCTTGAATTGCATGACTTGGAATTGCATGACAGTCACAGCCTTGCCTAGATTCAGGGGCACGGACTAATGCCCTGCCTTTTGATGTGAGGCATCTTAAAGGAAAGGAAGAAATAAATGGGGCCATCTTTAGAGACTAACTAGCACAGTGAAGCAATGGATCTTTGAGAAGGATAATCAGATATTTAAATTTTTAATTATAACTTGGTCTAGTCAGATTAGCTGAGCTCTCTTTTGAGGATGCTTCAATGTATTTTGCTGCTTTGACCTCAGAATGAAAAATGCTGTATAACAATGTGACAGCATCTCCTGTTAGATAAGCGATAAGGGCATTGCTCTTAGTTTATCCACATTTCCGCATTTAAAGAACTCAAACATCAGGAACAAGATTATAGTTCCTAATAAACTGATACATTTTATTTGAATATAAAAATTATAAAACTCCTTACCTTTTTTACTTTTAGCTTTTAAGAAACTCTGATAAATTTAATGCATAATCTAACTTATTTAACTTGGGTATTTGATATGTTTTGCCTTTCCCCTATATGGAATTTTACTTTAAATGTCTATTAATAGCCTCACTTTTATATGTCTGTTGGTGTCAGCCATCTCAATTTTTTTTTTCAGTTAGGAGTTAATAATAACAACCCAAAATAGATATGCAGTTGCCAATAGAATTGATATTGTAAAACAGTTCAACTCTTCTAGTAGGGGGCCTTCTAGGTTTTGTTTTGTTTTTTTTTTCCCAGGACTGGGGATTAAACCCAGGGCCTCACACATGCTAGGCAAGCACTTTTTCACTGAGTGCTTTGTCACAAATTAAGCACATTGTTAGTAGAATGAAACTAGATTAGAACTATGGTCAGATTTAGATTGTGATTGTTTTATACCGTATTTAATCTTAGTTTTAAGTTTCTTGTGACTCTCTAACTTCTTAACTCAAGTGGCTTTTTATGGCTAAAGTAATCTCTGAGAATATTTATTCAGCCCCCTCAGAGCGGAAGGGAGAAAGGAAAATTCCCTATCTCCACCTTTCCCAGCCAAAGATGTATTCCAGACAGCAAGCAGGCTCTGAGCAGGAGAACTGCTCCATTAGACAAGTGATTCGGGTCAGTGTTTTGAAGGGTTGTGAATTCCTAGACCATCAGTCATACTTACATTCAAATATAAGTATCCAAACACATCTAAGTCCAAATATAGTACACCATTTTATGATATTGGTGTCAGGAGACAGGATTTATGTGGGCCCTATGGATACACTGCTAAATTTCATGGTTTTGAACTGAAGTATGGCAATGGCAATATCTGTTAATAAAGTGAATGTATTCCAGAGACAGGGTTTTATCTAGTCTTTTGTTTGTTCTCTTTCTCTTCCTTCTTCTTTATCATTGTCATCTTTATCTTTTTCTTTTCTTTATTCTCTTGTCTCATCTTTTTCTTCTTTTTTTTGGGGGGTGGGT
>NW_026000229.1:30768852-30854209 GCF_001458135.2 Marmota marmota marmota
GTTATTGGAGATTGAACTCAGGAGCATTTGACCACTGAGCCACATCCCCATCCCTATTTTATATTTTATTTAGAGACAGGGTCTCCCTGAATTGCTTGGCACCTCCCTTTTGCTGAGGCTGGCTTTGAACTCCTGATCCTCCTGCCACAGCCTCTGAGCTGCTGGGATTATAGGTTTGTGCCACTGTGCCTGGCTTTTTTCTTCTATTTTTAAAGTGCCTTCAAAATCTGAGCTACAAATAAAACAGGGAGAGTAAGAATATCAAATAGGAGTTGAAACATTAAGAAAATAAATAAATTTGGAGTAAAATGTAAAAATTTTACCTGGGAAGCTTGGGGTCTTCAAAAAGAAAAATTGGTGTAAGGTTTTTGTTAGGGGAAGGAAGGAGGAAGCTGAAGAGAAAGGAGGAGGAGGTGCTGGAGTGAAGAGCCCTGTCGCCCTTGGACCTGAGCTGGGCAGAGCAGGTGCTGAGTTTCCACAAGTGTGGATGACAGCTTCCTCTCTCCTCGAAGCCCTGGTACCAGGTGACCTCAGCCCTTCACCAGCCTCTTTAGAGGACAGAGAGCTTTGAGGGGAGAGTCAAAGCATGACAGAAAGACAGATACTTGAATATGAAAAAAAATATTCCATCAAACCATTTAGAGGAATGCAGTGGAAGAGCAGGTTAATCCACATTTACTGTGTACTGTGTAGATACTATGTAGAGTTTGGTGTATCCTCTTGCCCCAAGGATAATGGTTATTGTCCATAATTTCCCCTATCCCTTCAGTGCTAATTTATCAGAGTGTGTAATCAGACCCTAATAGGTTTGTACCTTTGATGAATATCTTTCAAAGGCTCTTTTTCTTATTTTGTAATTGAAGCCATGACTCGGGTCTTCTTCCATAGTCAGATCTTTCATCTTCACAAAAATATTACAAATGAGAGTTAAATCTGTCCCACTGGACAGATTTTAGAAATTCATAGATGCTGAAGCCAGAGCCAGAGAAGGTCCATTATAAAGTGCTTCATAGATAGGGAAGCCAAGTCACATGGTTACAAGAGCTGATTTAAGTGGAAGTGTGGTGTTGGGTAGAAGATGGTGCCTCTCTGTGTTCATATCCTGGACAGCTGGCTGCTCTCTGCAAGTCCTCCACTGAGCTTGATATAAGCAAACCATCCACATAAATGTAGGCAGGGATGCTTTTCTTTTTCTCATTTATTTGGCTTTAGAGGATGTGATCAGTGATTCAGTGGCCAACCCTTGGTGGCGGGGGTGTCACTGTGCAGTAGGCTTTTGGATCCATAATGGTACCCTGCTATTGATGGAAGCTTCCAGATTAGTAGGGTTGTATGGGATGGGGCTTTTCTAGGGAGGTAATTGCTAGTAAGGTAGCAGTGGGGGGATCAGAGAGAGAAGTAGGAGTCTTTTCTGAGAGCCCTTACCACAAATGATCTTACACTTCTAATTGACAGTTAAGATATGAAATGTTCTGAGGTGCACCAAGGCAATTCTGGATCTGTGTTTGAGCTCAGTCTCTTATTTTATAACTTGCTGACTAAGTTATCCATGCTGCTAACTTATACATTTAGATTCCAGGCAATAAGTATGTCAAGATGAAAGAATTTCTTGAATTCTTGCCTTTTCTCCTATATCATCTCCCCAAATAAATTTGTAGAACATCTGCATAACCCAAATGACAACTACTTATTGAGCATTAGATGTGGTTTAATTGGACTGACTGTTTAATTCTCAGAATGAACGTCTTGTGTGAAGCCTACTGATACTATTCTCTTCTTTCCAGTGATTCTAGGCAAAACCACCATTTATAATAGCTTTCCCTTTACTGAGAGGGTTAATGTCGGAGGTGACGAGGATAAGTGCTTTGCAATGAAGAACTTGATATGAACCTTCAAGTCGACAAATAGTTTTTAATCTTTCATGGACTGCTGCTGCTTCACACCCCAGAGTTTAGGCCACTGACCTCAAGTTTGCAAATTTTATATCCCATTACCACCCTGTGAGCTCTGTGCTCCCCAGGGCCACATAGTTGATGTTTTAGCTGGAATCTGAGAAAGTGTCTGAACATTTCCTGAAGAGCTGGCTAGAAGCTATTTTGGCAGTTCAGTCATAAAAACCCAGAGCTAGTGGCTGGGGTATATGCTATAATTACCTCACACTGTTTCCTATTTGAGCCTGGTTGTGGGTCATGGGGTAGAGTGGTATTGCT
This sequence comes from Marmota marmota marmota, assembly GCF_001458135.2. NCBI lineage: Eukaryota > Metazoa > Chordata > Mammalia > Rodentia > Sciuridae > Marmota > Marmota marmota. Next base: position 30,771,063 of record NW_026000229.1, read on the forward strand.
TGTGGGACTATATTTTAAAGGATTGAGGAGTTGTTTTCAATGAACATTGGCCATGTTTTCAGGGAGGCTTGAAGTGTGTGTGTGGGGTGTGCATGCCTGGGGTCAAATCCTGGCTCCACCACCTACTAGGAAGAAACCTCAGACAAGTGGCTTGACCTCTCAAAGTCTCATTTATTCACTTGTAAACAGGATTATGACACACACTCTTCTATATTGCCTCAAGAATTCATGAGAGTACATTTCAGGTTCCTAGTACAGTGCCTGACATGTTTGGTTGTGATGGTTAAGATGTGCTATTACAGGTCAGGAGAATGGGTAGTGGAGTCGTACAAAAAGTGATCTTTTCTTTTATGGCCAGAGCCAAATACTGGATAATCACTAATATTTGAATATCATATACTTCACTTTCTCTTCTTGGAACTGGTTGTTTTCAGAAACATAGGAAGCAAACATGGAATTTAAAACATTTTTCAATGCAATTTTAATAGAAACATTCTTTTTCTATGCAGATTTGGTTATATTTAAAGGTAGTATGTACATAAGTTTTTACTTTTAGATTCCACCCCCCCACACACAGTTGTGTTACCTTTATTGGGAAATGAACTTATTGACTATTATTCCATATTAATATATCCCCCTGAACTCTTCCAAAAAAATTTACTCTTTTAATTGGCATGTCTAGCAAATAGGCCTTGTCTCCTTCCTAATGAGTAAGTACTTTTTTTCTTTTTCCCCTCCTTCAAGAGCTTTTGTGAAAGAATTTAGATTTTAGGAAATGGAAGGAGTGATGAGAACCACTCTTTTTGGCAGCAATGCAAAGAGATATTCTGGGAGTTAGGACTGTTTTGTGGCAAGATGGTTGGTCATTATTGAAAAGTACTTTGACTGCCTTTATTAGAGTAAGGACTTGGTTATGATCAGGTAGACAAGATGATTACTGGCAATTCCAAGTTTCAGGACCATCTAGCCCCAGATCTAAGGTAGGGAGATGAACTCTCTCCTGGCTACACATCACATCTCCTGGAGAACTCGGGTACTTCCCTGATCACATGCACATCATGGTGGCCAAAAGACTGAGCCGTGTGTCAGTCCTGCCTGAACCATGTGGAATGGCTACTAAGCTCTTAGAATCAAGAGGAGTTTGGTTAGAAAGGAAGGGGAAGGGGTATTAGGTGGGTAAACCTTTTCCATAGAGCCCGTACTCTGTCCACTCACTTGGTTATCCCTGTCTCTCAGGGTAATTTGTGGGCAGGACCCACTTGTGTGATTGGGGCCAGGCTGACTCAGTTTGGCCACCCCTGAGAAGAAGCAGAGCCTCACTTTCCAGCTGAGTATCCCCTTTCTTTGGCTTCAAGCCATGCAGCAACACAATGCTCATTTGGTACAAAGGGATTCTTGTTGTTTTTTCTTCCATGCCCTATTTCTCTTCAGAAATTAAAAATCTTTTTTTTTTAATCTTCATTTTTCTTTTAATGATTTCCATTTTGATTTTAATGTGGGTTGACTTCCAGAGAGATCTTAAATATTGAACATCCGGGAAACTGGAACAAATCATGCATTATCTTAATTTAGGCAAAGCTTGGAAGAGTCCCTGTACTCTGCACCCTACATGCCAACCTCTGGTTAACTGATTGGCAACAAATTCTAAGAAGTTGTGTTTGCTTCATATTCATTCACAGCCTATAAAAATAAGACCATTTTAAATAAGGAGTGGCTTAAACAGATAATGGTTAGTTTTCTATTAGCCATTAGAAATGTTTAACTTCCCAAATGTGGCTCTTCTGCGTGGGGTAAATCATACCACCACAAATACAAAGTTTCTAAAAAATGCAAAAATATAAAAACAAACAAATATCAGGTACTTTCTGTGCTCCAGTCACTTCCCAGGAGAAAAATAAACCTCAAATAAAATAAATGTTTCTTTTTAAAGTTTTGAAAACCTTTCAGGAATTTTACAAGAATATGCAGACCCTTTTTTCCTTTTGTAAGCAATTCCAACTTAATGTAGACATTGTCGAACATGTGACAGCAAGACAACAGGGTCTGTTTGACCTCAGACTGACTCATCTGCTCAGTTGCTTTTGGACTTTTTCTTGAAAGTAGGTTAACACACATTCTCACACATGGAAGGCTCAGAAAACATACCAGGATTCCTTGCTGAATGATTTCCTCCCCTCATTTCATAGTTCCCATGACTCTAAGCTATAAGAATCCTGGCATTTGAGTACAGAAAAGCCAAAATTCAACACTTACAGACCTAATACGAATCAATACTTTTCCCTCAAATTTTTCCCTTAGATGCATCTTTTGTTACCTGATGAGTTTGTTTGTCAAAAAGATGAAGTATACTTATGAAAATGAATCATGTCAGAAAGTAGTTGTAATGCCCAAGGGAATCTATCCCCTGGGCTGACGTAAGCTCAATTATTTGCATGAGTGTAGTTAAGCCATTTGTTCTTGGATTCCTCATCTAGTGAATATTAACCTTATTTCAGAGCTGTTGGATATTTGAAATTCACATAAACACTGGCCAGCCCTGGCCATTTATTCAAGATGGCAAACATGCTGGGATTGGATTGCTATTATCTCCATGTCTGGGTCCTTGTCCCTCTCAGGAGCATGGAGGTATATTAATAGATGCAGGTGGTTCATCGAGTGAATGAAAAAAAGAAAACTGAAGTGTGGTGTGATGTTACCCATCAGGACTTCCAGATCCTGCTGTTGTCTGTTTTATTCAGTTTTTTAATTGTAGAATTTCAGATACCTATAAGACTGGAGAGAGGGATGCAATGATGCTTCAGCTTCAGCATTTATCAATTAATTGGCAGTCTTGCTTCATCTACTTCTCTGTGCCACAGATTCTTTTGAAGCAAATTCCTGAAAAATTCTTTCATTTGTAAACACTTAATATATATCTCTAAAGATAAGGCTTCTTTAGGAAACATAAACACAACAGCATTATTACATTTAAGATTAACATTAATCTTTTAGTATTGTCGGTGATCTGGTAAGTTTCCCTGATTAGATTTTATATATATATATTTTGTACCAGGGATTGAACCCAGGGATGCTTAATCACTGAGCCACATCCCCAGACCTTTTTCATTTTTTGAGACAGGGTCTTGCTAAGTGGCTTAGGTCCTCGCTAAGTTGCTGAGGCTGGCTTTGAACTTGCAATCCTCCTGTCTCAGCCTCCCGTGCCACTGGGATTACTGGTATGTAATGCTGCACTTGATTCATAAATTTTATTTGATTTTCTTGACATAGTTCATTCAATTCAGGATCCAAATGAAGTCCATATTTTGTAATTGATTGATATCTTTTAAATTTTTAAAAATATAGATTGTCATTTTTTTGCTTTGTAATTTATTTATTAAAGAAATTGGTCATGTCCTGTAGAGCAGTGCTTCTCAAGATGTGGGTCTGCAAACTGTCACCAGTCTGGGAGAAGATAAGAAACTTGTGCATAGATGTAAATTCAGTATTTTACTAGGTGCACTATTTAGCTCAGCTGATGTGTTTTCCATAGCAAGACTTTATCAATGAAAGAGGCAATAAAATAGTTCACATTCTACTTATATGCCTTTTCTCATTAAAGACTAGTAATATCTAGTGTGTGAATCAGCACTGGCCAGTCCTTGGGTCACACTTGGGTACACTGCTGTGGAGTTTCTCACAATCCAGTGACAACTGCACTCCTCTGGCGTGGAGCTTACCATGTTCCTTGGTCTCCTGTGTGTGTTGTGAATTGCTAGCTGTGGCTAAAAGTTCTGTCTATCTCAGAATCTTGATAAGGGGAGAGTGTCATTTCATTTGGAGGCACATTTACAACCACTAGTTTCTCTATTTGTGACTTTAGCAGCCATTGGTGATCATTGCCTAAACTCACTAATTTATTAAAGCCCCAGGGTGGAAATATTTTAATTCAGTTTTTCACTATTTATTTACTTACGATGTAAAGTTTTATAACTAGTTCTGAATTTACACCCAAGTTTCACAGCCAGCAATGTCTGCGGTGCTGCTGGGTCTGCTTTTTCTGATCCGTGTCCTTGAGGGTTGTAGAAAAATTAGGTAATGTCTAATAGGAAGGGTTGGCTATTATAAGGGAGACACTTGTGGACAATTCACACAGAATGGTCCTGACACTTGAGGGAGCAGACAAGGAAGGAAATAATTCTGCAAAGATCTGTAACTCTGCCCTTATCCTACACTATTTTATGCAAGTCGAGATGGAAACACTCAGTGTTATTTTAAGGAGTTCCAGGCAAGGACATTATGAAAAATTGGTAAGATTTTGCACTACTGGTGGAAAGAAAAAGATATCTTCAGATCTTCTAACGTTCAGAAGGGAATGTTTGTACCCTCATTTCAGCATGTCTTCCTCAGGAATGCTCATTTATTTAAGAAACTGGACTGAATATAACTTTAGCAGTTCAAATGAAAGGTTCTGAAAACCAGTGGTACACCCGGTGCCCCAGCAGCTTCTCTCTGAGTGCTGGTGAGGATTGGTGTGTGCTTGTGCATGTGTGAAAGGCGCATTGTCGGCATGCATTTCATGTCATGGAAGGTCACTGTGGTCCCCTAAGGCCAGGTTCATTTCTGTTAAGTGCAATAAAACTCTCTGGTTTCGAGAACAAGCTTTTAGTTTGTCATCAGGGGCTGCTGCAAAGGATTGGAAACATCATAGGTACATTCGGAAGTAGACCTGGCAGATGACAGTGACAGCATCCACCTTAGGCGCTCCTTAGGTTGAAGCTTGCGCTGGCATTTAGCACTCATTCTACTTAATTACAGCTTGAAACACAAAACACTGTCACCATCCCCAGAGCTGGAAAGGTGTTGAGAGGACAGTGTTGGCACCACTCAAACTGAGAGGGAAATTCTTTGGACTGGATTTCAGGAAAGAGCTATGTTGGAGGGGTGGGGGGGGGGATGAGCAGGGTTGCCGCTTTGTCTGTATTCTTCGGCAACCTCTTCCTTAAGTTACAGACTGTGAAACTGGAGGTGGTTTTAGGACCATCTGGGTCACCTTGGCCTTTGGCCTTTGTGCAACTCATTGTCTTCAGGACTATCTCAGATGTTTGCTGGTATTGCCTGATGATTTTGCTTCAGAAACTACTTTTCAAAAGACAGGACACACCCATGTTCAAGGGTACATACAGCACATATTTCAAGGTCGGCTCTGAGTAGGTTTCAAATTATCTACATTTTGATTCATTATATTGCTCCCCATTCCTCAAACACTGGACATGTTAAGAGAAAACTGGTGTTTTTATCAGAGGGAGCAGGACAGGGTTCTCACCATGCAGAAGCTAACTCAGAATCAGAAATACTGATCTGTAAGCTCAGTATCAGCTCTCTCCCCCAATATATTTTATTTTTTGCAGATCTGGTAAAGGAAAACCAGAGCACAAAAAATGTTGTACAAATGAGTTTATAAAAAAGAGAACACATTCTCTTTGACGTATTTATGGAAACATCTTTCTGATCTTCAATCTAAAAATCTTTAGCACTAATCTTGGAATATTTTATTCATAAATTCTCTCTTTTTTTATTAGTGATTTAGGACATATTTCCTTTGGGTAACCTTTGCAGAAGAAAGACTACTTCACTTCTCTGCTTTTCAGTTTCTTCATTTGAAAATGAATACAGCAATACATTTTCTTGATAGGGTTTTGGGGAAAATTTGCATAATCATTTTGTAAATTATAAAGCTCTCTGAGAATGGATAATTATTTTTATTTTACAGTATGACTTCACATGGACTAGATAAACTACTGACTTAATTAAATTCCTTCACATTTAGGTTATTTTATTTAAAAATTTCCAGATATCTGCATGTTTAGAAATAAATGTTTGCAACTTGGTTTCAATTGCAAAATTAAAAAAAAAAAGCTTTGCAAGTTTTATACCCCTAATATTAGGAAATACTAATTTCAGTGAAATGACTTCTAAAGCTCTATGCTTTTACCCAACTTTCTCTGACTCTTTAGAAACTTAAAATTTATCAATGATCTCTCTCTTTATTTTTTTTTTTACTTTTTAGTTTCTTAGCAACAGTGTTATTTCTGCTTTGATGAAAGGGTTTGGTAGAGAAATGTTTTAAAAGATCTGCTGCCTGTTGACAGCTATGAAGTAAAGTCTGAGCTAAAAGATCCATGAGTTTGAGCTACAAAATATGGAAGGCTTTTGAGATAAAAGTTTCTAAGTGATGCATTTGTAATGTGGAAGAATTACACTCTCAGACTTCCGGATATCTTTTGTTTTGCATTTGATTTTTTAATTTTAATTTTCTAAAACTAAAACACAGTGAATGAAATGATATTGATTTCTTACTAGTAATCATCTTTTTCCTTTATTATTTCTTATAAACCTTTCCAGTAAATTAAATACTACTGTGATAGAATTCTTGCTTGCGTATGTTATCTTAGTTGGAAGTATGTTTGAAACCCTAAATCTTTACTTACCACTTAAGATTTAGATATTGTGTTAGCAACTGAGGTTACAAAGATAAATCTGAACTCTCTTTAAGGAACCCCCATTACAAAAGAGGGTAATTATCCAGTTCCAGGGGATCTGAAATGCTTGAATAATTTGGAATGAAGCCACCAAATAAGATTCAAAACTGACTTACTTCTTTGCCTCATCTGGAAACCACTCTTTTAGGAAATAATTCACTAAACTCTTGGTCTTTGAGCTAGGTCTGGGTGCTGATTTTGTATTACAGTTGTTGGCAGGGTGGGATCTTTTGGTCTTTAAAATAAATCAGGTTTAGAAGTTTAGAACATCCTACAACTTTTTCAGTCCCTAATTTATGGGCTTATGGATATTCCATATTGGTCATAATGGTCTTCTGCTTGGGGTTGGGGAGAGTGTTGTACCTAGGGCTGGCTGTCCTCTTAGGACTGTGTGGGGTTGCTTGAGTTTAAGGTGTTGGGTTCTACAGATCACTGGGCAGCTTACTACAGCTGAGGCATGGTGGGTTTTCATGGCCAAGTTTCCTTCAGATTGCCTGCTGTGGAATGTTCCCCATAAAACAACATTTTAAGTTGTGGTCAGGTTCCCAGACCAGCCCACAATGACCTATTTAGCTGATAATGTAGCCTAGAGACCGCTATTTGACTAGTTTAGGGACTAAACCACCACCTATTAACATTGTTTCTGTTGGAAAGGCCATTCCAACTTCTAAATACCAATGTGTAGAAATGAAATTTTAGAGCTTACCTGTTTGTCAGTTGGGAGCTGCCAGTATTCAAAACTAACATATCAAATCACCTTGCACTCCTAGATCCTGAGAACCCACTTCTGTCCTCTACTCTTGACCTCATTGGCTGGTTTTCCTGAGGCTGCCAGAACATTCAAAAGATATTATCTCCCCGGACAGAACTCTTGGTTTGAGAATTTCTGGGAAGTGGTGAGAATCATGGTTTCAAACCCACATTGCTTCTGTGGGGGATAACAAGGAGGTGAGGGGGCAGTGAATTCCATGACACCACCCCAACCTGCCTCACTGCACAAGCTCTGAATTCCCACCCTGCTTCACTTGTTTTGTGTTTTTAATCATTTCTATAATTTTGTCTACCCTTTGGAAAAGTACATTGTGGCTTTGGCTTGAATAAAATAGAGCAAATATCCCAGTCAAAGAAAATGCCATGGTAGTTTGAACTCATGGGGAAAGTCAGGGAAGGCTGCAGAGTTCTGGGAAGCAGTTCTTCAAAACACCATGTTTTTGTGATGTCATTGGTCAGATTTTCTCAGATGTTCAAGAAATACAAATCTGAGATGTGCCATTTTGTGTGTGTTTGTTCGTTTTGTTTTGAGGCAGCCTTTTCTCATCCCTAAAGGGTCAAATAGTAGTTCCAACTTAGAAATAAATAACACCTCTCTCCATATATTTAATGGGAGCACCTTTTACATCCTTGACAACAAGTCAAGGATGCTAGCAGGCCAGAGACAGATCCCTTCTCCAGAAAGGAGGTCCAGTGCAAAGTCAGCCAGCAAGTTAAATCATTACTATTAGGGACTTTGGGGAGCCACTCAGGTGGTTTATCCATCTGAGCAGAATCCTAGGTTCTTAGTGATGTCTAATCCAGAGATCAGAAGCATGAAGTGCCTCATGCCTCAGAGGAGTCAGGACTTGCTGGGCACAGATGTTCTTTAAACATCTGTGCTTCTGGTCTTGGTGGTTCAATGTCTTGTTTCCTATTATAGTAGACCCCATGGCTTTTTGAGCTTTAAATCCACCCCCCTCAAAGAAAAACCCATAGAAGCACATATTCCAGTCTCCTGTAAAAGGATTCTAACAGGATTTAAATTGGCTGTCAGTTTAAATTGACCTCCCAGATTTAGGGAACTGCCTTTTCAGCTTTCAGTTTCCTCAGCTCTCTCCATGTGTGGGGTGGAGGGCCTGCCTGGTGCCCACTGTTGTTAGTATTTATACTACCATGGTACATTTGTCACAGTTGTGAACCAGTATTGATACATACTCATTATTTTGAACTCTATTCTTTTTTAAAAAATATTTTTTGGTTGTTGGTGGACCTTTATTTTAATCATTTATTTATATGTGGTGCTGAGAATTGAACCCAGTTCCTCACACATACAAGGCAAGTGCTCTACCACTGAGCCACAACCCCAGCCCTCAAAGTCTATTCTTGATTCTCACATTTCCTTAATTTTTCCCCTGATGTCATTTTTATGTTCAAGATCCCATTGAGGATGCCATATTATAGTTAGCTGTGAAGATTTCTTAGGCTATTGACAGTTTCTCAAACTGTCCTTGTTTTTTATGACTTTGGCAGTACTGTAGAGTGCTGGTCAGGAATTTTGTAGAATGAGCCTTAATTGGAATTCTTTGATGTTTTTGTCACCATTAAACTGGGATTATGGGTTTTGGGAAGAAGACCACCGAGGTTGGGCTCCATTTTCATCACATCATCTCCAGGGTTTACAGTATCAAAATGACCTTACTGTTGCTGTAAACCTGGATCACCTGGCTGACGTAGTCTTCGTCGGTTTCTCCTCTGTAATGTTGCTTTTTTCTCTCCTTTCCATTCTGTGCTCTTTGGATGGACATCAGAATGTGCAACACATATGTAAGGAGTAGGAGTCTTGCTTCATCATCTCAAAGGCAGACCGTCAGGCTTTGCAACGCACCAGCACAGGAGATTCATCACTTTTCTCCCATTTATACATTTATTCAATCATTTATTTATGAGCATGAACTCATGGATATGTATTTTCTAATTTGTCTACAATCCAATGTTACTTTTGGGATTTTATTGTTCAGAATTTCTAGCTCTGGGCATCCAGAGTTCTTTTACTTGGCTCCTGTCCCTTGCCACTTCCTGGTCATTGTGAGTATTTGTTTGCGGAGTACTCTCTTACTCTCTGTAACTGCAAGATGCTATAGACTCATCTTGTGTATTTCCTTTCCAGTCTTAGAATTGGTTGTTTCTCCCAGTGTCTCTGGTACTTTTTGTGGCGAATTGGTCTAGAAGCCAAGATCTGGGAATTAGATGTGCTATTAGTCACTTTCATTTCTTATCTGACAGAGTACTTGGTACATAATAGGTTCTCATTAAACATTGATTGATTAATGGCTTTATGCTTGTGGGCAAGGCACTTGATCAGTTGTGTACCTGTTGTGTGTGTGGTGATGAACTTACTGATTACACAGGAAGATGAACCACGGAAAGGTGGATACAGTGAGTTCAAGGTGGTAACAAGACATTTGATTCTATATGCCCTGAAAATAGGCATTGAAGTTAGGAGAGAGAGAAAGAGAGAGAGAGAGAGAGAGAGAGAGAGAGAGAGAGAGAAAATCAGAGAGAAGGACAAAGGAGAGAGAAAAGGAGAGGTGAGGAAGGTAGGGAGGGAAGAAAAGGGGAGAGAAAAGAGTAAAAAACAGATTCTTCTTGGTTTGGAGGAAATGATAATGAAGTCACTAGTCTACTGGTGATGGAGAAAGCAAGGAAATAATAAAACTTTGGAAAACTAGAGTATGAACTATTCTTTACGTCCCTTTTTAGATTATTTTTATTAAGAAAAACTGCATGAAGTAGGCTAGCGAGGTTGGCTGGCTTGCATCTTCAAAGTAGAAAACCAGGATTGTCTGTGTCCCCGCCAGTGTTGAGCCAGACAATCCAAAACTGAGTCTGTGATCTACAGAGCCCAGCTGAAGCTTGAGGAGGCCACAGAAGCTGTTTTCATTACCAGGGTTTTTGACGTTTTATTCCTCTAGTTGTTGTGACTGGCAGACGGGCTGGGACAGTCACACGTGGTATTCAAATCATTGCTGACAGACTTGACCTCTGCCTTTAGCAAACAGGACCAGAATGAAAGTGTTAAAACAAAGGTGGGGGTGGATTTGCAAAGTCTGTTTGAAGAATTATAGGAACCTTCAGTAGACAGCACTCAGGGATTTTCTTTCTGTTTTTTTTAATCTTGATAAAAGTTTGTCAAAACCAAAATCATGATGTGTACTTAACAATATATAGAGCCCATATGTGTTGGTAGTATAATTGTCCTGTGACCTATCACATATTTGTCATTGGGAAGTGTTTCACTCTGGAATAGTGGGTTATTAATGTATTATCTTGGGACATATTACATGAGCTTTTGGGTGCCTTTTCTTTTGTGAGGGACTATGCATTTTGATATCCCTTCACATTTATACTCAAGAGGTCAATAGTCATTTTCCCTTGAAAGATCAAAAAGCAGGCTACTCATGGAGCAGGGTCAACCTCATTAGCCTTTATCTGATGCTTAGTGTTCTCCTTGCCCAGGGTTTTAATCACTACACAGCCTGGGAAACTCTCACATGTGAAATAAGAGCCCCCGACCTTGTTTTTATTACCCCAACCTTGTCTGAAAAAGAGTTTGCACTTGGGAGAAGAAGCAGAAAGGCTATCTTGCTGTATGAGAGGCCAAACTTGCAGAAGTGGGTTCTGGCTAAGGAATGTGGACATGCTGCAGACATCTTGCACAGAGGCCAATTCTTGCAATGATGTGGTCAGATGTGGTACAGCCCAGCTGTTTGCTCCATCGAGAGAGGCTTTAGTTAGCCCACACAATCTCTATGAATGCTGTGTCTGAACCGGATCCAAATATCAAGCCTGTTGAGGCTCACCCATCCTCCAGAGTGATGGAGTTGGGTTGTTACAGAGCACAAAATTCAAAGTAATTGGTAAGAGAAGTTACAGATGAAAACTTTGCTATTTTAAAAAATGTAACAGTGGTAAAGTCTAATATGAACTCCTTTGCCCCATGGACTGTTAGAATACAGGTTAAAAAGACAAAATATGCTTTATCTTTAGTCTATTGATGGATGTTGTGTAGTTTTTATTACGCATGTCACTACAAATGCTAGTGGGTGAAATATCATCTTGTCTTTTAAAATGAATCTCTGCTCTGACATAGTGGTTTAAAGAATGTAATTCGAATGGAGTCAGGTTTCCTGAGTTCTCAGCCCCATTATGTACTTCCAATCTATGGGACCTGGGCTACTTAGTTTATCCCTCCTAAGCCATAGTTTCCACAGTATAAAAGATAATAACAATAGAATTTATCTCAAAGAGTTGCAATGAGGATGAAGGAAAGTATCTTTAGCATTTAGCACAAAGTTGTTTTCCCTGCCAAGCATGGTGGCACGTGCCTGTAATCCCAGCTGCTTGGGAGGCTGAGGCAGAAGGATTTCAAGTTCAAAGCCAGTCTCAGCAATTTAGTGAGCCCCCAAACAACTGAGTGAGATCCTGTCTCAAAATAAAAAATAGAAAAGGACTAGGGATGTAGCTCAGTGGTTAAGTGCCCTTGGGTTCAAATCCTCTTGCATACAAAAATCTTTTCCCTTTAAATTTTAATTCTTTAATTTACTAAATACTACTGCTCCTAGGCAGAGTTTTAACTCTGACTTTTTGGGGGGAATGGGTTGGTGGAGATGGCTTTTGAGGAGAAAAGGAAGAGAAAATGGTGTGAATGATACACTTTGATTTATACAAAAGAGTAACTTTATTAAAAATTTATCTTCTTTGTAAATGCTGTTTGTACTGAAATCTTAGAATAAAGTCTTTTATAATGGAAATAATCCAGCATGTCTCCTTCAGACTTTACATGTTTTACTGCTTTCCAACTTAAATAAGACATTCATTTATTTCTAGAATTAGAGCTATTTTCTTTCTGTAGAAAGAAATGCCACCCAGCTTGTTTGAATGAGTTCCGCGAGTTTGCAGTTACGAAGACCAAAATTATCAGGGGAGAAATTGTACATCTTTCTAATACTTTTTGTTGAGCCACATAATGTAATAGTTTTGAACACTGCTAAAGAATGAGGGTCAAGGAGAGTAAAAGTCATTGTCATATGATATTGTTGATTAAAACAATTGAAATTAAATAATATATCACTAGTTAGAAAAGATAAGGTTATAAAACAAAAAATTCAGAGATGCAAACACAATCACAATCTAAAATTATATAGAATTTTAAGAAGTGGGGTAAAATGAAAATGGAATATACTAATGAAAGGGAAACTGTGTGTGAAAGCATTCTGTTTGAAAGATAAGATAGTCATACTTTAAAGTAATGTTGCCTTAAAATATGGATGTCGAAGTGTAAGAGCACAAATTTTGTGAATGGGCATTAGATGACAAAGTAAAAGAAAGCTCCTTTTGCTCTCCTGGTTTTCATTCATTTAAGGTTAGTTTTAATCCTTTCTGTTTTGAGTTCTTCTCATTTTTATCTCTATAGCACCATCTACTATGCTTGTACTTCTGTGTTTAGACTTAAACAGTACCCATTGCTATGAAAGGTGAGGACTTATCACCAAGAGAGCTGTACTTTTTCTCTCTTCTTAATTTTTTAAAATAATTGCAGTAGGAACTTTACTTATTGGGTATTTTAAAACACTATGTAATGAACTCTTTCTTGGGTCAACTGCCCCCGCCTCCTCCTAACTCATTTTCCAGTTCGTTCATCTATCTGTGTCATTGCTTTTACACTGTGAAATTTTATTTTACAACTATAATAAATTGTAAGATCTTCCATGTTTTGGCTGTAAATTGATTCTAAACACTGCAAAAAAAAAAGATAGTTTATAGTTCATAGTACTATCATTTTCCAGGTACTTTTGGGAATTCTTATGCATATCTCACTTTGGAGGACTGAAATGACTGATTTGTGACCCTTTTCTGTTAGCTTTTTCACCCTGTTATATGTGTTGTTACTCCATAAATACGATCATTTTTGTCAGACAATATGACCTGATTTTTGTTTGAAAAACATAGTTACTGCAGCCACAGGGCACCCTGTGAAGGCCCAGGGGTTCTGTGAAGCGATTCCAGGATTTGCTTTGGGGTTGGACTGGATCCAGGGGAACTGTTATACTGGCTTTTGGTGGGAAGGTTTGAGGCAGTTGACTTTGGCCTGGATTATCGTTTTAAATTGAGAGAAATTTTATAAAATTTGAAAGTTTTGAGTGTCTCAGCCCACATGCCCTATCCTTCTACCCTATCTTCTCTCACTTCTGTTTCTGGGATTCTGAGTCTGCCCAGGAAGTTCCGGACACTGATGTTCGGGACACTACTTTTTCACAGGATGGAGAAAGGGTTGAGAACCATTGGCTTAGAATCCTCAATACAATGCTTCTCCAATAGAATCCTTTGTAGTTCCTTTGGCTGAGTGAGAGGACGAGTAGGAGCTCAGACTGGGAAGATGATCCCATCATGATCATCTGTGCTGCACACACATTGTCCTTTTCACACATGAAGCCTTGCATATAGACGACTGAGTGCCTCTCACCCAGCCAGGGAGTTAACTCAGTCACGTGCGCGGATGGTCTCCCATAGTAGACAAAGCAAAAATTTTATTATCCCAATCTGTGCAGAAAATAAAATCGGACTCAGAGAGGCCCTAAAGTCATACACATATTAAGCCTCTTTCCAGTTATTTCCCCTCTTACATTGGAGCAGCCCCAGGCTGCTGGGCGTGGAGTTAGGGTCCTTTCCCTGGCACCTCCATCTTCCTTCCTAGTTCTCTTTCTGATCTTGGCATCAGTCAGTCTGAACCATGTATGTGTATATTGTGTGCTGCACAGTGATCCAGGCTTTCTGGGCTATGAAAAGAGTAAAGGACAGAGCAAAGACCTTACCTTGGTTTTCAATCCTGCATGAGGTGGAAGGAGAATTCAGAGGAAGTGCAGGAGGGCTCCATGCCATTGCCTATGGTCTGCATGTGGAGGGAGAATGTGTGAGTGCCCCTCAACTGAGAAATATACTTTAGCTATGATCTTGTGTTTAGAGGCTTATGCTTGTGGAACTACAGTATTTATGCTAGCAAACCTTGGAACAGCCTCTAGTTTGTGAAATTGATTGCAAAACGTTTGACCTTCAACAGCTAGCTTCAACATTTAGGCTCAAAGGACGCAGCAGAATAAAGTGAACATTTTCTTCTGGGTCTCTGTGTGTTACATTGTGTTTTACTTTCCAATGAAGGAGTAGCCAAATCTTTACCCAGTTGCTCCCTGACTTTGTTAAATATGGATCATCTGCATTCTGAATGGAGTCTGTGCTCCAAGTCATTTTGTGATGAGCTGTCTGTAAACAAGAACCCCAGAGTGACACTGATTTTATTTTCCTGTAACTGCTGGTAGCAATTGTGTTTCCAAACTTTTGCTAAAGAAAAAAAAAATATTTACAAGTTTTGGCCTTTATTTTTTCTGACTGATGTTAAGAGTTTGCATTCCTGTAATTTTGGTGAAAGGAAGAATGTGGTAGCATTTTAGAGGTGAGCTGGGCCATAGGAAAAAAATATATAGCTAGTTTGAAAGAGTAGAAATTTAGATCTTTATGTGCAGTAGATTTTATTTTGACCTTTAAAAACCAGATTGGTAGAAATTTTATTGTTTAAATTAGACTCCTGTGGCTACAGGAGTACCTGTGTATTACCATATGATGCACTGCATTTTGCATCTCTGGATTTTATTGTCCCGATGTACTGTAAACATAGATGGTATTAAGGGATATCTCTATTGGTATCATTATGTTAAAATGTCCCAAACTACTAAGCTAGCATTGAGTGCCATGATTTTATTTTCTGTTTGCCAGGATTCATCCTGCTTTTTAATTTAAGAATTTTTACCTCCTTGTTATTTAGTCATATCTTCTCTTCTAAAAAAAAAGTATGGAATTTTATGTTTTTGTTTCAGACCTAATGTATGTGGATCACGTTATAATGCTTATTGTTGTCCTGGATGGAAAACCTTACCTGGTGGAAATCAGTGTATTGTCCGTAAGTACACATCATTTTGCTTATTCTTTTGTTACTTCGGTTGTATGACAATCTTTAGAATTTGTTCCCTTGTAACCACATGCCATTAATATGTTTAAAGTTGAACCTTTCAACTTTAAGCTTTTCTTTTTTTCTGAACCAGGTTGGGATTGCATTAGTTTTGTCAAAGTATTTTCACACTTTTGACTCGATGATATCCTTTAGAATATTACTGAGATATAGAGCTTAAAGCCATAGAGATACTTTGATGGAGGTTGTATGTCATTTGCATATGTTGTGCTTGGATGCACAGACTATGTAATCACTTTGATTTTGAAATAAAGGGTATCATTGCTGATTTTCTTATTGTAATTTCTAAATTTGTTGGCCACAGCAGGCCACAGGTCTCCCCATACCATGCACATTGAATTAGGGTAATCAGAAGCAGATCTAATTCTTAGACAAAGGTGAAAGAAAGGGGACAGAGAATCCAGGAAAGATCAGGATAAAGACTAAGGAAGAACTCCAGAGGCATCAGACATTCTTTTATTGATTTCCACTGTATGAAAAACCTCCATATTCTCATAATAACAAGTGTTGAGTGACAGATCACATGCCAGACAAAGTACTATTTAATGGAGACACTAAGTCAAATGAGTGATGATGTCTTCCCTCCATGAACCTTTACAGACATTATTCCTGTGAAATAAATTCCAGTTTTCAGGAAATCCCATTAGTATAATGAGGAAATATAGAGCTGAGAGAACATTAAGGAGTCACTTAGGTCCACTTTATTGGCCATAATAGTGTTGTATGGAGAAGAGAAGAATAAAATATTTTAGGCATTTTTTTTTTTTTTGTATCAGGCATTGAATCCAAGGGCACTTAACCACCGAGCCACATCCTCAGCTCTTTTTTATATTTTATTAGAAAAAGGGTTTCAGTGACTTGCTTTGGGTCTTGCTAAGTTGTTGAGGCTGGGTTTGAATTCAAGATCCTCCTGCCTCAGCCTCCCAGGTTGCTTGGATTACAGGCATGTGCCAATTTGCTTGGTGACCTGAAAAAGTTTATCCATTGCCAATTCTTGACTCTGACTAGAAAGTTATGTTATTCATCTGGCATAATGTAGTTCATTTTAAGATCAAAATTGAATCACTAGGAGGGGAGATAATGGTATTTGGAATTTTCTAAATGAACTTGACAACAAAACCGTTTCCCAGTGATCTGTAGAATTCTCTGAAAAATGTTATCAGCAGGTACTGAAATAAATGTTTATAGAATTCTTTGACAGTTTATTTCATAATAGTTTCTTCTCTCCATTCTAAGGTCTTTTTGTGTTTTAACCCATTCTGTCTCATCGTCCCAGATATGAAATACCTATAAAAACTTAAACTAAGCAACAAATATGCCACTTATGGTAATTTTGAAACAATATTTGAATATTATCTTTACAGAATGAAAACTTGGGACTTAATAAGTTTAATGCAATTAAACTTAATGTATTTTAGCCTGCACATCATGCATGCCTCTCACAGGACTGTGCAAGAATGTATTATTTAAACTTACTCCTTGGACCACTAGCAGAGAGTTTGGACCCAGCATGACATTGGTCTTTGGGTGGCATGAAAATATAAAACTCTAAGAGATGAAGGGTTTCCTAGTGGGAGTCAGAACTAGGGCAGTGGATTCCAGATTCTCCCCTCAGGCTGTCAATGTCATTCAGAACTGGACAAAAATTAAACATTAAACACTTAACAGTAAAATTGTCTCCCAAGAATATTACTGCAATTTTTTAATCATTAAATTATAAAGTTAGTAAAAAATGGAGTTCTTGTAAACATATATTTAGGTGCAAGATTTTGGGTTTTTTTCCCCCTTCATAGCCAGTCCTGGGCTTTTGATAGATTGAGTGCTGTTGAGTAAGTAGAGAGAGACTGAGGACCACTAACAGGGTAAAGGAGCTACCATCTTCTAAGGAAGTTTTAGTCCAACAGACTTGTTTTATAGGTCAATAATACCTGAGGCTTAAGGTCATGTTCCAACAGTGGAGTTAGTGAGGGGCCTGAGAGCCCTGGGCCCTTCAGTTGAGCACTGGATCCCTGCAGTTAACCGTGTGCTCAGTCTACATGCTGACAGACCTCTGGTTTTATTCACAGCCATTTGCCGGCATTCCTGTGGGGATGGATTTTGTTCGAGGCCAAATATGTGCACTTGCCCATCTGGTCAGATATCTCCTTCCTGTGGCTCCAGATCTAGTGAGTCTAACATGTCATTATATATAATATTATTTTATGTGGTTACGCCCTATTTTCTCCTAAATTTCCTTTTGGCTTTTCTCTTTGCCTGCAATACATTTTTTTCACTATAACATCTGCCTTGTCTGCTTTGCCCAAAATACTTGGAAAGGCTTTCCCCAAACTGGCTTTGAATTTCCTTCTTCACTCTTTATAGGAAAATTACCTATGGGGCATAGTTATATGAATAATATAAGGATTATGACTTTCTATGTAGGTATGGCCTTATTCATCTTTGTATCTCCAACGTAAACACTGTAAAAGATGCTCAATGAAATGATTGCTTACTGACCATTTTTGGCTCAAGAAAACAAAGCATTTTTCCTTGTGGTACTGAAATATGAATTTGATTAAAAACTTGTTTAAAACTCAAAAGACCCCTGCCTTTGCAAGAAGAAAATTTAGGAAGTCTTGATGGCAGTTCCTGGGGATGATTTGTCATGAAGCACAAATGTATTTTCCTTTTCAGAGTTTTGCCACTTTTTTCTATGATCATCATCCTATGATGCCAAATAAATGTCTATAGTTCATCATAAAAAGCCTGTGCTTTTTCTCTTGTTCTACTTTTTTTAAAGTGTGGTATCTACAGCAGTGAATTAGGGAATTGTGGGGGTTGAAAAGGAGGTGAGTCATTAGTTGTTTAAAAAGTTGAAGTTTGTATCTGTATAAACAGCCTCTCAATACCTCAACCATCACCAAGACAAAAACAAAAACAAAATCTAGGGACCGTTTTCCATTTCTAATTCTTAGTGAGAAAACATGTTCTCTTTATAGTATATTCTGTTTTTGTCAGGGTTTTAAGAAAAAAAATGTTGTGGAGTAAATATTTCCTCTTGATTTCAAATACAGACTTTGATGTGTCAAGGTCCATTACCTTTTTGGGGGGGACCTGGAGTACCGGGTATTGAACTCAGGGGAACTTGAACACTAAGCCACATCCCCAACCCTATTTTGTATTTTATTTAGAGACAGGGTCTCACTGAGTTGTTTAGCACCTTGCTTTTGCTGAGGCTGACTTTGAACTCACAATCCTTCTGCCTCAGCCTCCCAAGCTGCTGGGATTACAGGTGTGCTCCACCATGCCTGGCTAAAGTCCATTACCTTTTAAGAGTCCTAGCATTTAAATGTGTCTCTCATAAACCAGTTAACAGGCTAGGGTGAGTTGTCGTGTTTAGCAGACCCTCTTGGTATCCATTCATGTCCTTTGTGAACACAGGTGAACAGGGCAGACTCTGCCTGAGAGCTTTGTATAATTTTTCTGGCATGGGATCATGCCATGTCTAATGTACATACAGGGCAAATTAGAAGTGCTGCAGAGTTAGTGGACTTAGAAGCAAATTTTAACCAATGACATATGGAGAGTTGTTGGATAAGGGCCCCAGCTTCCTTGCCTCCCAGTTGTGATAACTACGAGGTTTATCCTGCACTGTCTCCTGAAATTCCCCACTGAATGGAAATCTTATTCATGGAGTTAGTAGACTTGATAATGTAATTTATTAACTTCTTCCTTGTTCTACTCGCCTATCAGTGTTTCATGGAGTTACTTCAAAAACAAGTTACATCCATTGAAATTATTGTCTCAGAATCTGCTTCTGGGGGAACCCAGCAAAAACAGCTTAATACTAAATACAGCCTGTTGTAGATTGGGATAGAAACCTCCCCATAGGATGGTGACTTTTTGCTTATTGCACTAAATGTAGCATATTATTACTTGACTTCAGCTTGGTTTTGAATGTGCATTCTCCAAGTAACAGCAGGTTCACTCAACACAGCAAGGGCACATGAGCTAGAGAAATAGAAAGAGACAGAGAAATCAGCAATTCCAGGAATATGTCAGACATCTCTGTCTCTATCAGGAAGACCTCCAAGCTGCCATGGAGGAGGGACATTCTCAAATTGGGTAAGAAGTATAGATAACCAGTTGGGAATAGCTCCCCTCTCTCAGAATCGACTAACACTGCACTTCTCTGGGGGAAGAACATAAGGCCAGATGGCAAAACGGGGTTTCCAGCTGGAAAGATCTTCAATAATAGTGGGAACTGCTCATGACTTCTCTGTCAAGTAAAATTCATGAGATGTGGAGACAGGATATTAGCAAGGCCAGAAGGGAAAGTGTGGTCCCAGTATACTTCAAACTGGACATGGAATGGGAGTTAGAAGTGCTGTAATAAAGTAATAAAGTCCTGAGGCCAGATTTAGGCAAGAGACTGAACTCCAAGACTTGGGGGTGGTACTTTCTGAAGAAGTTTGAATCTCATCTCTAATACCTGGACATTGGACAAAGTCCCCAAATGGCCTGTAGATGAGAGTGGTATAAGGAGGATGATCTGATTTTACCAGGATTTTGGAGCCTTTAAAATTGTTGACTTGGACTCCCACTGAACTAATGTTATCTATACAGCTTGCAAAATTTAAGATGTCAGGTTTTAAATTAAGGGTAATTGGAGATGATCAGAATTCCTTTCTGATTCTTGGATGTTCTAGGGAAGAGCTGGTCTTTATACAGAACTTTCTGGTGACAGGGTGGTAGACAGCAATGTAAAGAGATCACTGGATAACTCTTCTGCTAATAAGATAACCTCAATTCAGTTAAATGTTTGCATTAACTACCTATCATTCTACCAAAAGGAATCAGTTTAGATCATTCCACCAATTTTTCCTATGTTTAAATTTGTACTTGCTCTGTGATTGGGTGAAGGAGGACTATCAAGTTGTGGACCTCTTAGGGCCTTAGTTTTCTCATCTGAAAACAGAAAGAATGTTATCAGGGCTGTTCTTCCAGGTGGTTTTTGACTTGAGTGTCCTGTGCCTCTGAGAATAGATAGTGATTTTTCTTGGTGGTCTAAATGAGAGGATACTTTTCTAGAAGGTTCAAACCACCAGTCAGCAAATATCTTGGACATCAAGCTGTGGCTTCCCTTAATCCTGGGGCAATTCTTTACACTGGTCATTGAGGCACCAAGGCAAAAGAAGGTCAGAATAGTGGTTTATCTAGACTTCAATTCCAGGTCTCTTTAGGACTCTTCTTTACTTTGTCAGTCTCTGAGGCTAGAGATGGATGCTGAGCAATCCTAGTTCTCATAAAGACCTATCACGGTTCACTGATCTGTGAATTTACTCTAACTCTTCTTAACTATGTATATACACACACGCACGCAAATGCATGTTAGCATGTGATACTGGGAGTAACAAACTCTTCACCTTAATAGATTGTCCTAGTCTATTCAGGCTGTTCTAACAAATGCCTTAGGAACATTCCTTACAATTCCAGATGCTGGGAAATCCAGGGTCAAGGCACCAGCAGATTGCATGTCATCATCTGCATCCTCACCTGGCAGAAGGGCAGACGGGCTCCCTGGGGAGCTTTCACAAGGGCACTAATCCCATTCATGATGGCTCTGCTGCATGACCTAATCACCTCTCCAGAAGCCCCACTGCATACTAGCATCACACTGGGGATTAAGTTTCAGCAAATGAATTCTGAAGGAACACAAACATTCAGAGTACAGCATATATATATAGTTATATAAAACATATTGTAACATTTATTCTCTATACTTTATATTTTAGAAATTTGGAAAATTTATATTTGGAAGTTAACTTTATGTTCATCCTGTTTCAGTTTTCACACTCTTTAAAAAGGACTTTTAAAATTAAACATTGAGATGATTGTATGCTCAGAGACAATTGTAAGAAATAAATTGGAAAGAAATAAGAGACCCAGAATAGCCTGGAAAGATCCTGAGTACCCTTTACTCAGTTTTCCCCATAATAACATCCTGCAAAATTGTACTACAATATAATAAGCAAGATACTAACATTGATACAGTCGAGACATAGGACATTTACATTATCACAATATTTCCCTCACAGTCATTTCCTTTTTGCCCCCTGCCTGCCTTTATCCTGAAAAGTACTAACATGTTTTCCATTTCTATAATTTTGTCAATACAGGAATGTAAACGGAATCACACAGTATATAATCTTTGGGGATTGGCTTTTTTTCACTCAGCATAATTCTCTGGAGGTTTTTCTAGACTGTTGCATGCATCAAACAGTTCATTTCCTTTATAGTTAAGTAATAATATATGCTAAGATATGCTATGGTTGGCTTACCCATTCACCTGTTGAAGGGTATCTGGCATTTTTTGTTTTTTGTTTTTTGTCCAAATAAACCAGCTACAAACATTCATGTGTAGGCTTTCGTGTAGACCCACTTCTTCATTTTTCTGGGATAAAGGCCCAGGAATGCGATTTCTGGTTTGTATGGTATTTGCATGTTTATCTTATTAAGAACTGTCAAACTATTTTGGAGTAGCCATACCATTTTACATTCTCACCAGCTGGTATAAATGACCCAGTTTTTCTGCATCCTTTCCAGCTTTTGATGTTGTCCCTATTTTTAATTTTAGCCATTCTCATAAATTTTAGCATATAGCAGTATCTCATTATGGTTTTAATTTGCATTTCCCTAATGGTCAATAATTTTAAACATCTTTACATGTGCTTATTTATAACTTGTATGTATATCTTTCTCAGTGAAATGTGTCCTCATATCTTTTGTCCAGATTCTTATTGGATTGCTTATGATCACTTGACATATCCTAAATACTAATTCGTTGTCAGATGTGTGATTTGCAAACATTTTCTCCTACTCTGAAGTTTGCTCTTTCATATTTTAATGGGCTCTTTTATAGAGAAAGATTTTAGATTTGATGAAGTCCAGCATATCAATTTTTTCCTTATTAGATTATACTTTTGGTGTTCAGTCTGAGAATTCTTTGCTTAATACTAGATTTCAAAGATTTCCTTCAACTTTTAAAAAAATGTTTAATAGTTTCACATTTACATGTCTGACTCATGTTGAGATACTTTTGGTCTGAGATCTGAGGTTGAGTTCTAGCTTCAGTGGTTACTTACCAATGTTCAATTGCTCTAGCACCATTTCTTTCTGAAAACGCCTTGAATTATTCTATATTATTATTATTCTATATTATTCAATATTCTATATATGAAATATTCTATATTATTCAAGGCATTCACAACTTGAATTATTCTATAGTTTGAATCTTAAATGTCCTGCAAAGGCCCATACAGTAGAAGTTTGGTCCCCAGGGAGGAGCTTTGGGAGGTGGTAAAGCCTTTACAAGGCTTGGTGGGTGGTCTTTAGGTGATGTGCCCTTGAAGGGGATTATGGGACCCCATCACCCTCCTTGTTCTCTGTTGCTCCCTGGTGACGAAGTTAGCATTTTTTCCTCCACCACACATTCCTGCTGTGATGTGCTGCCTTACCACAAGCACAATGGGGGCTAATGAATCATGGACCAAATCCTTCCCAACTATGAGCCTAAAACCTTTTCACTTAATAAGTAGATTATCTCAGGGATTTGTTATAAGGACAGAAAATTGACTATCACACACACTTTTGTATCTTTGTAAAATATCAGGTGGGTAGATTTTTGAGAGTCTATTCCTGGATTCTGTATTTTATGTCATTGATCTACATGTCTGTCATTGAAATACACAATCTTGATTACTGTAGCTATATGATAAAACTTGAAATCGGGTAGACTAGTTCATCCCACTTTGTCCTTCTTTTTCAAAATTGTCTTAGCTATCCTAGCTCCTTTGCCTTTTCATAAAAATTTTAGATCTTGTCTATAGATCTACAAAATCTTTGACTATTTTGTAGAAGTTATGTTAAGCTAGTATATCAATTTGGGGATCAATGACATTTGGGGTAACCACTTAATTTTTTTTTCAAGTCATATCATTTTCCATTTACTTCCATTCAATGAGAATTAGGAGCGCTAGTGCTCTCTACATGAATCTGAGTTCTAAAGCTGTAAGAAGGCTGAGGAATTCTAGGCCATGTATTAGCAAGTTTGAGGGAGTGTAGTGTGACCACATGCCAAAAGAGTAAGCATGCTCAGAGGAAAGGTAAGTGGTACTGTAGCTGACTCTGGAAGATGTGACTCTTGGAAAAGTTCTTCAAAGAACTGTTGGATTTATATGGGCAGGTAGGAGAGGAGTGCATGGAATCTATTCAGACTTGCCTTTAGAAATAGTTGTTTGCTTTCTGGTTGGTCCTCTATGGAAGAATCTTTATCACTGCTGTCATTTAATTGTCCTTCTGTGGACCTTTTTTTCTTTTTTAATCCCTGATAGGTTTTTATATTTTGAGATACTTTAGTGACATTGCTCTTCCAAGCTGTGTGTCTTGAGGCATCACAGAACATTTATGCACTTTAAGGGAAATGTCATTGCTATTCTCTCTCCCAATGAAAATTATTTTTGTCCTGCAGTGACTTTGGCTGCCCCTGTGGATTGTTGTCTCAGGTGTAGTTTCAGGAGTTGGTCTGGCTGTTGAATTTGTTTGTCTGTGCTTTCCTTAGTACCGAAATTAAAACACATGCTCACCATCAGATGTTTTTTTGCAGATTGCTCCCAGTGTTCTTCCTGTGGGTTGTGCTGCACAGAGGTTGGCTTGGTCTTAAAAATCCTTCCAGAGCGAGGGCATCCCAAAGAGAATCATTGCCTGAGGTGTTTAGACACAAGTGCCAGCCCTGCATCTCTTTGTTCCTATAGCATACTCATGTCATTCTCTTCTGGGTATTGATTTTTAAGAATTAATTTGTATTATGCTGTCATCTAAAGAAAGTCTCTTCTTCTGCTCTTCCTGCTGCCTGGGCAATGGAAGGTGTTTAGTCAGAATTTGATGAGTGACTAAAACAGATGACTGACATCTGAAAAGAACATAAAATGATTCAGGATCTTTTATAAATGCAGGCAAATGACAACATTGTCTGTTACTTCTAGATAGTGAGCCTTATGTGAAACCCTTTGATTCTGTCTGCTCATCTTCAAGGAGACATCCTCATTTAGGTGTAAGGACTCACAGGGTCACTGCATGTGGCAGCATAAGATGAACACTGATGCTTTGTCTCCCCTAGTATTCTCAGTTTCTGCTAAAATATTTTTTAAGATTTTATATATATATATATATATATATATATATATATACACACATTTGTAAATGGACATAATATCTTTTTTATTTGTTTATTTTTATGTAGTGCTGGGAACTAAAGCCGGTGCATCACACATGGTAGGCAAGCACTCTACCACTGAGCTACAACCCCAGCCCCTCTGCTGAAATCTTAATACAGATTGAGATGAGGAATATATTTGGATGTGGGGTATTTAGCTCATTCAAAGGATATAGCAACCTTATGGATATAAGTGGAGCACCTATTTTTTTAGCTGGCTTTTTCTAGAGCCATAGAAACTGGTCTGTTAATTATGACACATAGGGAATTCTTGTTCAAATAAGAGTAAATTTAGAATATGCATAAGTGGCAGGATTCAATCCAAATTACAACCAATCCATCTATATGTACTCTCTAAACTGTTTTTTGCTTGGGTAGAGAAGCTACATATTCACTCCTTTTATTTTCCTGCAGATATCCTGAGTGACTCTCACACCTTTAAAGAAATATTTTTCCCCACTAAAGCTCTAAGAAACTCACAAGACATGTGAAGTTTCTCATGGTGAACATGTTATAGTAAAGCAGGTGATGAAGTTCCTTTCATTTGACAGTGGACTCATTCCCCTTCCTCCCCCAAGGATCCATGGTTCATTGGTTTGTGTGGACCACTGGACTAACCTTGCCTTACTGTTTTAACAGCCCGAGCAAGTGGTTTTATTTTTTAAAAGAGAAAGAATATTTTATGATGGAAGGAGTTCACCTGAAAAACAGAGTAAAAAAAAAAACATATAAATGCATATCAAGGGAGGTTTTAATTATACTGCGTTTAAATGTAAACTTAATCTTTCTTCCTGGGAAGAATTTATTCTGATTTTTCACTTGAACAAATAATGTAAAGTCACTATTTAAACTACTGTTGGTCTTTTTAAAAGTTTTATCTCAAAGTAGCTAAATGGCTTTGTTGCTCATGTGGGAATGGAAATTAGCTCTTGGCATGAACTGCTTTAATTGAAATCAGTTTGTGGGCTGAGTTCCTATGCTGCTTGACTGATGACATCATTTCCTGTGCTTTTCCCAATCCTCACTGTTTTTCTAAGATAGGATGAAGCTAAGTATAACTTCAGATTTTAAAGCAACTGTACACCTTTTCCTGACCTACTTAGAATATTATCCAGCATTTTTATCAAATCCTTTTTGCCTTGGTATCTTTATAGATAACTTTTTAGTTAAAAAGCATTTTGGCTGAGATATTTTAATGGACTTATAGGAGCCTAAAATAACAGTTTGTTTGAATCAGTTTTCTGGGTTGCTTGACTTCTATAACAATGCTCCATCAAAGGAGTTATTTCAGCTTTTATGCATGGAGAAAAAAAGACAAAAATATTTTTAGAAGCAGCGTACTGTGTAAGTGCTGTGTAAGTGCTTAGTACACAATAGGCAGCTTCTCAGTCTCAGTCTTTGAGCGTGGCTTTTGATTTCATTATCATGTAGCATGAGTTGAGAAAATAGAAGTTAATTTAGCATCATTATGTATAGCACCTACATACAGGTAAGGTGCTTCTCTAGGCATTTGAAGGGATGTAATTAATAATTGTGGCACTCTTCGCTCTCAAGAAGTTTTAGGATAGATCAGTTGGGAATAGGAGAAATAACAAAATAATACATATTCAAAGAGAAATATAAAGTACTTTGAGAGGAAGGAGGGTTTGGGAGAAGGGAGGGAACAGAGATCAGAAAAGAACAAGGAAAAGAAGATACATTTGAAAAGGATGTTGGAGGCAGGTGGAATTTCAGGTTTGTGAAAATTGTGTGTTGGTGATTGAAAATTGGGGGAGGGGGTGTGGAGGGAAAGAGAGAAGAGATGGGGTGATTAGAGAGGCGATTCCATAAAAAAAGAGGCTAGCACAAAGCCCCTGGCATAGGCATGCTGCATAATAGGCATCCATAAATATTTGTTAAGAGAATAAAAAATTGATGTGTAGATTGGAGGACTGGTTCACAAGACATCTTATGAGTGTGCAGATGAGCCATGAAACACATTGTGTTATCATGCTCAGGAGAGCATTTAATGCTGAGGTGCAGGGAGTCCTTCATGATGATGGTGTTTCAGTAATTGTGTGGATCTTGAAAAGGCATATTGTTTTCAACTCGACTCTGTTTTCTTTTTGTTGTTGTTTATTTTTTTAATCTAAGAGGCCATTATAAGTATTGGGTTCTGCATCTTTCTTTCCCTGTTGTCAGGCTGGGGTTTGTGTAGCTGCTTAGTAAAATGGCCCTTTGTCCTGTGGCCACTTTCTGAGACTGTACTGGACTCTCCATAAGGGGCACTGAAGAGGGTGGCTGCTGGGAGGAGTCTTCTCTGGTTCATGGAGAAGATTTGGCCCCTGTGCCTCAGGAAGACTGAGCCTCAAGAATGAGCAGAGCAGCCAATTTCAGCTCTTGGACAGAAAGAAGGAGTTCTTTTCTCCTAACATAAAATTGTGGAGTATTTTCCTCCCACAACATAGAGGACAAAATAAGCTAAACTTCCAATTCCCAGTTCTGGCCTGTTTGTAAAGAGATGTGTTAACAAGGATTCATGATTAATCCAATCAAGCCTTTAGTCCTCTCCATCCACTCCAAGTAGGACACTTCTAGATGATGAGGAAATAGCTTGGGATTTTGAAAGTGCTATCAGCATACCTAAGTTTCCTAAGTATACCTATGCTGTTATTTCTCCTAGTAGAACCTCCTGGCATTTTTAAGAATATAGCATCTTCTGCTATCTCATGGTCTCGGGTCTAAGACTGTCCACCCTAAGCCCTGAAATGTATACTTTTGTAGGTGAAAATGTGGCAAAGAGTGGATTCTAAACACTGAGGGTCTTCTTGAGTTTAAGGTTACAGTTTAAACAAGCAGCTTTTTCTGAGCCCAGTCTAGCCTCCTCCCATCTGCAGGCAGCCTTGTTATTAAATGCCTTTCTGGTATTTTTTTTTTTCTCTTTTCTGCCTCCAAAACTTCCTTTAACAAAATCATGTGGAATTTATTACTCTTGTTTCCCTGGCCACCTACCTGGGACTCTGAATCATTTCACGGGAAAATTATTGCCATTGTAATTTTGTCTTGTATCGTTACTCACAGCACTACTTTCTTGTTGATATAAATTATAAGAAATGACATTGAGTTGTAAGTTGTGCTAAATTAGGGAAGTCATTTAGCTCTATTAAAGTAAATGCCAAAGAAACAATTACGGTGCATTGTAAATGATTTTATGCACACAAGTGATATCATGCTTAGCATAAATATGTGGATCCTGATACATTGTTTTATTTTCTCTTCAGATACTACAAATCAACTGAACTGTTGAAATCTATGCACTTAAATTGCAAAAATGAATCATTCTCCTTCTTCTTCTTTTTTTTTTTTTCCAAGTACAACACTGCACTATTCGCTGTATGAATGGAGGCAGCTGCAGTGATGATCATTGTCTGTGCCAGAAAGGATACATAGGAACTCACTGTGGACAACGTAAGTAAACCAGGTAGTCACCTCGATGTAGACACGTAGCATAATGAAATAAGTGCTGATGGATTTTCTTTGATTCCCCGAGACACGACATTTTTAAAGACACCTAGGGACCCTTACAGATGAACACATCACTTAACCAACACATTTGGCACCAGATTTCCTTTTGGAATATTGATAATAACTTGTTTGATTCATTTTCCTTTCGTTTGTCTTTACCACCCTGCTTGCCTCAGACCTTTGATTGACAGTCACCACCTAAGGTGCAAGATCATTGTTAGTTCCCAATGTTACCTTCCATTATTTGCTGAACTTTTCCATTTGGATTTTCCGGAAGCATCTCAAATAAAGTATTCGAAAACTCAACCTCATGTTTCTCCCTAAACATGTCTTTTCTCTTGATTAATGGTGTCTGCAACTCTTTTTAGTTTCCCACACTAGGTTCTGCTACTGTAGTACTTATTACACAGTGTTCAGTTGGTTGGTTCATTCACAACCACCATTTATTGCATCTGCTCTCTACCAGTCCCTGTGCTTTGCAGAAGATGAAAATTCCTTTCAAAAAGCTTATTTTTAATTACTCTAAGAAGAATATATAAAAACTGGGAAAAGTTAAAAAAGTTAAAAATATGAAAAATAAATTATAACTAATCCCATCTTCTAGATTTTTAATGCATATTTAGATCTTATTCTATTCAGATCTTATTGTGTATAATAATTTTTCCTACAAGTTTTTCACTTAAAATTTTATTAGAAATATACTCATATCATTAAACATTTTAAAATACATTTTAATGGTTTCATAAAACTCTATGTATTCATGCTTTACTACTTACTTAATGGTGAATATTATTTATGTAGTTTCCAGTTTTTGCCATTGTATATATATTTGTTTTGATGAAAACTACTATTATAAATAAACCAAAATTTATATAATACCCTATTGACCATCCCCACATTGCTGCTGGTGAGAATATTGACTGAGTTTTGTGCAGCTCAGCATGGAGAGAGAAGAAAGGCAGTGCAGCCTTCCCCAGTGTGAGCGACCCTTTGGCCTGAGTCTCGAGGGATGTTTTAGAGTTCACCTGTCAAGTGATGGAGGATGGTGCTTTTAGGCAGATAACATCATGTCCCGAAGCACTGGAATAGGACATAACAGGGAATGTAGGATGTAGCAGGTGCTTTGGTGTTGCTGGAGGTTAAATACAGAGAAAAGTGAGGAATGGAAATAAGATCAAATAGGAATCATGGGCTAGGTTTTGATGCCTTTATACATACAATCTTCCTTCCGAAGATAGGAAAGGATATTAAGATAACAAATGACAACATGCACTTATGAGTTACTTATTTATGCCTGACACTTTTAAAACACTCTTTACATGTTTTAACTCATTTAATGTAATGGCTTTTTGAGTGAGAAGCCATGAATACTACTTTCTAACAATGAGGAAACTGGGGCATGGAGACTTCAGTAATTTCTCTAAGGATATACAGATGGTAACTGGCAGAGTTGGTGTTGGAACCTGCCGCAGTCTGGCTGGGCACAAAATCATGAGCCACTCAAACAGGAACAAACTTTATTTTGAAAATCCCTGCCAATGCCCCCTATGCTCCTGGGGGAAAAAAATGCCAACCGACACACGCGGCGTTCTCCCGGACCGGCAACAGGAAATCCCTCCTCCGGAATTCCCTCTTACAGCACTTCCCCAACCAATGGGAACTCTCCAGGAATCCGTAGCAGGCCGAGGTGGACAGCAGGAGTGTAATATCCATATGAATGCAGATCTTAACATAATCATATCATCTCAATGGCTTGCTGGCGTCACCTTTCAACCAAAAATGCCATGCATCATACTACTTGGCTATGGCTCTTAGCAGGAACCCAGGCAGTCTGACTCTACAGCCCATGTGTTTAGTACTATGAATATCCATCTTCTACACTTTATTTTAAGAGGGTTTACAATGAGAAAGATCATTGTGGCCCCAGTGGTGAATCAACTGGAGGGGAAGAAACAGAAAGCAGAAAGACTAGGCTAAAGTAAGGCTCTGGTTACAGAAATGGCAAAATGGGGATGGATTCAGAGGCATTTGGAAGGAGAATCAGGAGGGCACCTCTCCTGCTCCATTTGACGCTCCTTGGGGGAAGTTTAGCCCAAAGCCCTGCACACAACAGGTGCTCATGTAACTCTTGCTGAATTCGAAAACCAAACCTTTCCTTAACTTCATTTTCCTCATCTGTAAAATGGAAGAGTTGGGTTCAGCAATCTCAAAATTTCTTTTTCTGCTTAAAAATCTCTTAATTTTTCCCTGACTACAAATGAAGAGATGAAGCAGAACAACCAATAATCATAAATCTCTCTAGTTTTTATGATGAGAAATAGACACCTGTCATAATTTTAAGCATTAAAAGGTTATATCAGTTCAGGTCCTTTGCTGCCAAGTGGATGCCAAGAAAGCATTAGATTATAAGAGATTTATTTGGGGAGAGGCTTGTGAAAGATAATGGGCAGAGGAAGCAGGATAGTGAGGGCTTGGCTTTCAGACCACAATGTGGTCTGTTTAAGGAGAGAAAAGAGGATGAACAATTATGGGGCAGGAGCCTCAGACAAGTGCACCTCTGATAGAGCCTTGGCTAGGCTGGTGGCAAGCCTAGAACAAAGATTGCCCATCAGAGTTCCGTGTTGGCATCAATGGCCAGATCTTAGTCATTGGCTGAGGGGGTGCCTCAGGTGAGACTGTTGCAGCACATCTGAAGGTATGGCAACTGGAAGCTGACTGCCAGCTCAGCTCCTTGCAGAAACTTCTCCAGAAGGGAGAACTGAGTGGCTCAACTTCATGACTGCCACAGGAGTAGAAGCAAAGTTCATGGAAAATGTGGGAAGGAACCTTAAATTTAGAAGGAGGTATTAGGAAAAGCATCATGGAAGAGTGAGGTTGAGCTGGGCTTAGAAGAAAGGGTGGAATGGCAGATTTGGTAGGGAAGAGCCTAGCACCTGTGGTGAAGATGCCTACAAAGTCATGCCTGCAGAGTTATAGGAAATTGTACAGGGAGGAGTTGTTTAGAGCATAAGTTTTCAACTCTTATTTTAATGCCTTTTCTGTCAAGGAAAATGTCTCTCTCTCTCCAGCATCTCAGGGGTTATCTCACCAATAGTTTTATAGATTCTATTATGACACTTCATTGGGTCTTCATTATGACACTCAAATTACTGAATGTTAGTATGGATGTTTCATTGTTTGCAGTTAATTGTGTAATTTTACATGCTACATTTCTGTAAGGGTGATATCAGTGGGAACAGTGCTTCCCTTCCAGGGAGCCCTCTCTAATTGAAACAAATCATAAGCCAAAGAGTCAGCTTGCTAAAATGTAGTTGCTCTCTGGTGAAGTTTTTCAGAAAACACCACTTTGGATGCAAGACAGAAAGCATTGCTCAGATACTGTGTGTGATGTGACAGCATTAACATGGAAAGAAGTCACTGCTCAGGCAGTTGCCTGAGGGACATCTGAGGATCTCTGACTGTGGGGCAGCTATTCAAAACAAAAATAAATACCAGAGTGATTATGTATATTTTTATTGTTGTCCTTTCAGGGGACTGCAGTGTTACCTCATTAGCATCTTTTCTCAGGTAAAACTTCTCAGTTCTCTCCTTATCTTACAGCTGTCTGTGAAAGTGGCTGTCTCAATGGAGGGAGGTGTGTGGCCCCAAATCGATGTGCATGCACTTATGGCTTTACTGGACCCCAGTGTGAAAGAGGTAATGTATTTTGAAATCATATGCATAAAGACCTTCTGGTGGCTAACCTATTATTGATTTGTGTAGACCCTGGATTTGTCCAGCTATGTTTTGAATTTTGCTGAGCTTTGTGGAGGTTTCTGAATTGTCCCTGGAAAGTATGGCAAGGCCTTGGCCCGGAGTCTGTGCATGTTTTTCAGCAATCATGCTGGTGGAATGCAATATTCCTTAGGAAGCATATATGTAAGATTCATAGATGTCCAGGGATGTCCCAGGAGTACTCCAGATAATAAATAGCTTTAATTTTAATGTGAGTTTCTGTTTTCAAGTTCAATGCTCACTGTTGCTTCTGATTAAAAGAACTGTTTTACCTGATTTGCCTGCCTATACATGCAAATATGATGTTGAGATCTATATGGATGTGCAGTATTCTTAAATTTCCCCCATGAACTTGGCTTTATTAATCATTTTGTCTCTACGTGTCATTTTCTCATCACTCCTGATTTTATAGTGAACATTTAGGAAGTTCATGTCATACAGAACTGAACTGGAAGATTACTTGGGAACTTTTTAAGTGGCACTTATCACTTTTATCCAAAGTTGTATAAAGATCTTCTTCTAAGATGGACGGTAAAGATTAAGTAGCAGATATTCAATATGTGTCATTTAAAACATAGCTGAGAAAAGCAAAGAGCAGAAAGTGGTATGTGAAAAATTGTTTATTTTCTCTCTTTGTACATGTTCAACTAAATTCAGTCATTTTCTAACAAAGCAACAGTACATATTTTGGTGAGCAACTCTAGGTCAATTGTTGTTATTATTGGATTAAAATGATATTGTAACTTAATTAAATCCCTGCAAGGTTTTGCTGATGATGCATAATAGACCCTTGGCATCCTTCTGAAGTCCCTCCTTAAACTGTCTTACAACTTTTGCACTGGTTATTTTTGTTGATTTACAGCTAATATACATCATCCAGTGGTATTGAGAGTAATAAAGATAACTGTTTATAATAGGTAGTATCATTCTATACCTTATTGTTTACTCATTGAAGATGTTGGAGATTAAAATCATTTACATGTGAAGATAATTTCTCAGAATGATAATGCTGAGTTTTACTTGTTTTGGAAAAATTACTAATAAAAGGAATTTATAGGTTATTTTTATTTCTAATGAAGTTGTTAATCATTTATTGAAAAGAATATTGATTCCAATAGTTCAGATATTGATGATAACAGTCTGAAATAAAGAGGGCATAATATCGAATCACTCCACAGTTATTTCTTCAAGATTTTATCTTTGCTTAAGAGGAGGAAATGGCTTGAATGGGTTAAGTGTTACTCAGGGTTTCTTCAAGTTTTGGGGTGTCTATAACTACTCCCTTTCAGGGAGAAAGGCTATCCTGAAACCTGCATAAAGGTGTCATTGTCTGTTGGCTCCAGAGAATCTTCATAGTGGTGATTATGTAAATCAAAACAATCCCTTAAATGACAGCTTTCAGGGCCTTTGTGGTAGTGGAGAGGGAGTGGAGAAGCAGGAAGGGACTGTCTCTATTCATTGTCCTCTACTTATTTGGACCATGAGCACAGCTCTGACCTTCAGTGGGACCACGGAGACACCAATATCATTTCCCTCATTAGATGGGATAGGGGAATCTTTTTTATTCCAGAACTGTGTTTCCATTTATAGAGTCTGCTGTTTGAGGGCTCTTCTGAAAGTTATCCACTTAATTCCTTAAACAATTAGAGTCAGTCTACCCTCTTATTAGATGTATGTTGGTGATTTCAAGAGTGAAGGATAAATATGTGGAACCAAGTCAGGACAAATCCATCCTGAAGCACTAGAAAATATTCAGCATGGTTTCTCATGATGGTGGGTTAGTACACTTCTTACGTTGTGAATAGCAGGATAATGCCTAGGCTAATTATAATCTGTTTTTATCGGGGTGTAACTTTTTATTTAAAAAAAATAAATTTGCAGGAAGCCTTCACTGTTTTCCTTGCTCAACTCACATTCTCACTAGTTCTTTGTCGATACCTCTTTTTATAGCACTTACCACTTTATATCAAAACTTCAGATTTCCACTTACTCCACTAGAATGCAATCTCTTTGGGAGCAACTACAGTTTCATCATCTATTTATTTTTTTAACATACATGACAATAATGGAATGTATTACACTCACTATTACCCATTTACAGCACAAGTTTTCGTAACTCTGTATATAAAGTATGTTCACACCAATCTTAGTGCCTGATGGAGGGCACATGATTGATAGACATTGAACAGGATTCCTTGTATAGTGTCAGAAGATTGGAGATATAATTATCAGATATGGCTAAGTATCTTCTGGAAATAATTGCTGTTTGCCTGCTTGTGGGTAGTCCTAGAAATTGCCTAGCTCTCTCAGGGACCCAATGTGACTGTGCAAGACCCCTTGGGAATGATAGTGGCAGGCTTTGGATCACTTAATGTCAATAAATGAAACTTAATAATCCATGAACCTCACATTTTGGTTTTTGATGGATATTCATGCTTGAATCATAACATTTATTCAGACAATCAGGTTATCAAATTTGTCTCACTTGCAACATTTATCTGTTAAAATAATTTGTTTAAATGTCTTGGTTAGTTGGCCACCTTAGGCAGGTAGTGATGATATATTGTAGCATTGCCTGTCTTTCTTCACTCAGAGAAGGAAACGTTGAAACCACTGGGTTATTTGACCTGCAATGCTTACTTTGTAAAAACTGTATAGGAATAGCATTAGATATAGCCTAGAGTTTATCACAGTCCCCACCACTTCCTGTTGTTACATACCCTGCTTACTTCATACATTTAGCTTCCCCTGGTCCCTGTGGGCACTTAAGTTTGCCACCTCCTGCTGCATTCTTTATCAAAGATGGTATCTCTCTCTGTTTTTTTTTTCTTTCTCTTACCTGTTTTTCCTATAGATTTACATTTATGGTTTTCTTGTTGTTCCCCATCCCCTTTCCTTCTCTCTTCCTGGGCTTTGACCAAACAGTAGAATTTATCGTTGCCTTAGCTCAGTGGTATAGTATGTTAACATTTGTTATCAGAATACTGAAATGAGGTCAGTGCCTGTTTTTGCAATAACAACACAAGTGAGTTGTGTATTGCTATAGTTACTGCCAACAAAAGACTGTGTGGAGTCATGCTTTCTCTTGCCATTTGCTTCAAAATGCAGACCATTAAAAATCTTGTTAAATGATCTTGCATCAAACACAGTGAATCATGTGAGTAGATGAGGTCTTTGAAGGTCATGAAAAAAAAGAGAGAAGAATGATGGGAACAGACCTAAACTTGGAGTTGAGGGTGTATGTCATGGTGAATAGGCATATAGAAAGAAAGAAAGGAAAGACACCGGGGAAACATGAAGGGAAGCAAGAGAACCAAGAGAGCACGGAGCCAAAGAAACTGAGGCAAGAGGGAGTTTGAGACTTAGTTTGGTGGTCACAAGACTTACTGAGGGGTCAAGAGAATGAGAATCACAGAGGCTTTTGACATACTAACAACTGACATGTACTGACTCTTTACAATGTCGCAGGTGATGTGTTGAGCATTTTAGCTTTTTTGCAAAAACATTATGAGAAAATTCCTATAGTGAGACCAATTTTACAGGGAAATAACAGAAGTAAAAAGAGATCAAATCTGAACAGTCTGGCTTTTAAGACTGTAAACATCAGTGCTGCACTACACTTGGATTTCAGTGGGAAGGGGTCATTGCTTAGCCATAGATAATTTTCTGAGGAATGGTAAAAAGAAACCCAGAAGCATGAATTTTAGGGTAGCAGTAATAAACCTTTTAAAAAGTGCCATTCAAAAAGTTTGGCAGGCTGGGGTTGTGGCCCCGTGGTGGAGCCCTTTTCTAGCATGTACAAGGCCCTGGGTTTGAAAACAAAATGACAAAAAACAAATAACTACAAAATACAAAGATATTGGGCTAGGTGGATGGTTGTCCTCCATGGTAGAGTTCAACTAAGTTGTTTTGAAATAATTTTAAAAAGCAAGAGAAAGAAGTGTTGAGTATATTGCTTGGATGTGTCTAACACACGGTTCTAGAAAACTCTTCTGTTTGATAGATTTTGGTGATTTAAAAATGTCAGCTCACTCTTGGGGAGAGTGATTTCTGTCTGTTTGCAGAACATATAAATGGGCTCCAAAGGACCAAAACAAAACATGCCTAAACATAGACGTCGGAAATGAATATTATTGTTTAGTGTGGTTACCATGGCAGGCTATATAGTTTCCCTACAATGTTACAGTTGCTCAAAACATATTTGGAATCTTCTGTTTTTGGAAATGGCTTTACAGAGTCAGCAATACATTCAAATGAACATGTGGCCGTTTTTCCCCTTTGGGGAGGCATTTTGAATTTTTTAGAAATGGCCTAAAATAATTTAATGTTAATTCTAGTGACAACAGTGGGTAATTAAAAGTTTTAGCTGTTTGGGGTCAAAAATGGACTTAGGAGAAAATAAAACAAAAACTAGTGAGAATAATTTTCTCACATGGCTCATAAAGCATGTAGAATTGGATTAATGTTTTAATGTCAGACTTTATGTGAGCCAGAGGATAAAGCCTTTTGGAAGCATAAATGCTAATAGCAAGAAGTTTCCTATCGTTAGTCCATCTGGAGATCTTCATCACGTACTGTCAGAATGTGAACATGCACAAGAGTGCTTCTAAATCCCGATTCATTTGTTCTGTTAAATTCCTACCCATGTCTAATCTGTGAAAACAGTATTTGGATTTTTGCCAGCTCCAGAAAGTCTGTTGGCCGTTACACTGACTATCAGTAGGTAAGTATAGGGGAAGGCATTGTCGAATTGGTAGCTTGAAGAAAAAGGAACAACGGGGACAAAGGTGAAGAAGAAAAAAAATGAAAATATGGAAATAGCCCATATCCCCCTAGAGAAGCAGATCAGGGGAGGTGAACTAGATATGCATGAGTCCATACATGCCTCCTGGGAATTGCAGTGTGAATGGAGCTAGAAAGGCTTTAGTTTGTTTGCACAATGATGGAAAGAATAGAATGAACAATAACTAGGTTAACTTCGACCATCTCATTTTTGTATGGGCAGTTGTCACTTGAGAAATTGCTGTTCTCATCCGTTAGGTCATCTTATGATATATACATGATGATTTTACCCAGATATCTTTATGATAATTTCATTGATCAAGTATCAGAAAAACATGTCACATTAAGTAGTCAATAAATAACTGTTCATTGTGTAAATCTTGGCAGTGAGGTGTCTACACTGTTCCTAAGGAATGAAAAATACTAATATCTAATGATGTAAATTGATAATAATCAGATGGTCCACTCTGGGTACACTTATCTCATAAAAGAAAGTAGAAACATGACCTTATCTCAGAGGCCTGTTTGGAAAGCTTCATGGTATCAAGAGTTGCTTTGTCTTTAAGAATTTTTAAAATAAATTTTATTATATATTTACAGTTTACAACATGTTGTTATGTGATTCATATAAGGAATAAAATGGAGCCAAGTGCACTGGTGCACGCCTGTAATCCCAGTGGCTTGGGAGGCTGAGGTAGAAGGATGTCCAGTTGAAAGCCAGTCTCAGCAACTTAGTGAGGCCCTCAACAACTCAGCAAGACCCTGTCTCAAAAAATAAAATAGGACTAGGGATGTGGCTCAGTAGTTAAGCACCCCTGGGTTCAACTCCCAATATATCCCCCACACACCCCAAAAAAGTAAAATGGCTACTATAGTGAAGCAAATTAGTTTATCATCTCACAGAGTTACTTTTTGATGACAAAAGCAGCTGAAACCCACTTATTTAACAAAAATCCCTAGTACAATTTTATCAGTTATAGTCATTGCAGCATTACTCATAATATCTAAGATGCGAAAATAATCTAAGTGTCCATCAGTGGATGGCTGGGTAAAGATATGTGGTATATCCATATGTGTAATGGAATAGCACTGAACCTTAAAAAAGGAGAACTTGCCATTATCCACAACATTTATGGACCCATAGGACATTATATTAAATAAGCCAGACACAGAAAGAAAAATATATCACAGTCTCACTTATACCTGGAAACTGAACGAAACAATTCAAAGGTCAAATATATAGAGATCAAGTATAAAACAATGGTGGGTCAAAGTAGTAGCAGATATGTAGGTTGAATAAGTGTAGAGATCTAATTTATAAGAGGAGTTATTTTTCTTGTGTTCTTTTTCCCTTGGTGTTTTTCTGAAAGACATTGATCAAATGTACATTTCATGTCTTTTTCTCAGTGTGCAAGTAAATTTTACATAGCACAGTTTCTTTCTTTCTTAGGGACTAAACCTGGGACACTTAACCACTCTGAGCCACATTCTCAGCCATATATATATATATATATATATATATATATATATATATATATATATATTTAGAGACAAGGTCTTGTTGGGTTACTTAGGGCCTTGCTTAGTTGCTGAGGCTGGTTTTGAACTCATGATCCTCCTGTGTCAGCCTCCTGAGCCTCTGGGATTATAGGGATGTGCCACTGCACCTGGCCAAAGCTCAGTTTCTGACACTAATTTGATCAAATTTTAAATTGTAGGTGGCTATTTTTTAAGTTCCTAGAGTAAATGCCACAGGCTGACCCCCATTTGCCAGTGCATTTGGAAGGCAGAGCTCTGTGAACTATGTATGTTTCTTTTTTTTTTTTTCCTTTCCAAAAGGTAACAAGCAATAACCTGTTGTTGATAAAATATGAGTCTCACTTCTGGTATTTAGTTGAAATGGAAAGTAAAACAAAACAAAACAAAACAAAAAACAATGTGTAGATAGCAGAAACAGAATGCCCTACATGTTACTGTGCATGTAAAGTGGTATTGTAACATTTGGCAGCTGGTGGATCATTAAATAAACTTGATTTTCCTAGAATAGTTCCAGGAACTACAATTGTTGACAAAAACATTCATTTTTATGGTTGAGTAACTGAGGGCATACTCTCTATCCTGCCTGTCTATGTGCCTGGTATGCACAACAGGACTGGTGGGATGCAATCGGAAAGCAGCTTGATTTTCATCTCCCAGTTCACTGTGCCTCTCTTCCTACTCTGTGTGTTGTTAGTTCTGCTGGTGGATAAGATGTTGTGATCCCTTTCAGAATTTCTGCCCTGCAGATCCCTTAATGTGGGCAAAGGTGTCCATGTTCTCACTGTTGCTTACATTTCCTTCCTAGCCTCTGATGTCCAGTGGTAGCTCCAGCCTTTTGCATCCTTGTTGCTGCCCCAGGCAGCCCTCTGGAAAGGATCCAAGCGCACCCCACCTCAGCCCTCTCTCATAGTGGCTCACTGCTAGAACCACTCATGCATTGCCACAATAAATTGCTGGAGTGCAAACTAATTTTGACACAGTAGCAAACCCTCCTTGGACCAGTGACTTAGCATCTGGCCAGCCAATTTCTGGACATTTGACAGTATCCAGTGCTCAGTGTCCTTCAGAGTGCAGAGGATATATGCATGTGGTCTAAGCAATTGCTTTGAAGTTTCTCTCATGAATGGGATCATAAAGTTTCCCAGAAAGAGCTAGTGACAGCTCAGCCCTCTCCCAAGTAACTTCCCTCTCTTTTCCATCTCTTCCTACCTTGGACACATTAATATTTTCTGTATGCATAGGGTTTAAGAAGTCATCACCACCACCTACATTACAAATTATGCATCATAGTGTCACATTGGATTTTGATCGTGTCATCTGTTTGTTCTGATGCTTCAACTGAAATTTTCATTTAAACATGGTTTTATGTTAACAAAGCTAATAGTTTAATACAGCTATTAAATTTGTTGTAAATTTTGATGTCATGGTTTCATTTTCAAAGTTTGTTTCAAATTTTTAATTTTTAAAAAATTTTTTCATTAAATTTTTTTTTTAGTTGTAGATGGACACAATACCTTTGTTTTATTTATTATCTTTATGTGGTGCTGAGGATCAAACCCAGGGCCTCACACATGCTAGGTAAGCACTCTACTGCTGAGCTACAACCCTAGCCCAACTTTTTTTATTTTTTAGCTCTTGCAAACTTTAAAAATGATAAAATTAATTTTTGTAATTTAGCAGCCAAATTTAATATTTGGGCTACTTTTGAGTCTTGGATTAAAAACATTAACACGGCACTGACCAAAAGAAATATAATGTGAGCTCCATTATAATTTAACTTTCCTAATAGCAACATGAGAAAATAAAATGAAAAAGTTGAATTTTATTTTAATGTAGTATATATTGCTTAACCCAATATATCTAAAAGTTTTATTTTGATACTCAGTAAGATATACTGATAAGATATATTGTTTTCTTTTTTCCATACCAAGTCTTTGAAACCCAATGCATATATTATACTGCATCTCAATTAGGACCAGCTGATAGCCTCATATGGCTGATGGCTACCATATCAGACAGCTTAGCTCTCAAACCCTGCTTCCATTGATTTACATCAAAACTTCAAGTAGGTCTCTATAGGTCTCCAGTTTCCCTTCCTTCTCCTCCTCTTGCTTCTGCTTCTCCAACTTTTCAGAAAGCAGCACCTTAGTAAGAGAATCAATGAGAGGCTATGTCATTATTTGAAAATCAAACCAATTAAAAAAATAGAACCAAATTAATTTGAGGGGCCTCAAATTAGAGTTTAATTCCTCAGGATCTCTTAGTGGAATCTTGTTCAAATAAAAGTGATAAGCACAGTCTTCTGTAGTCATGCAAATTAGATATAACAACTATAACAAATATTTAATAAAAGCTCAGCAGAGAGCTAGGCACAGTGATAGAATCAAGTAAATGGTTCTATCATCATGGCCTTAAAATGTTTCTGGAAAGACAGACAAATATACATGAATCAGGGCAAGGATTTAGCTAGACAGGGAAGATGAGGGAACGAGCTACAGAAGAAAAGAGAAAGTATACATGTTGAGGCTCAGTTTGACTTGGGGCAAAGGGAGGACATAGTCCGTAGGGAACCCCTTCTGTGCCAGCTTTCATGGTGCTGGAGTCCTGTGGGAGAAGAGGCGGAGGTGCAGTGCTAATTTGCCCAATTTCAAAGAAGGGAGAATCTATTGCATGCCTCACCTCCGTTCTGCTCAACTGTGTTTCTGCGAATGTTCTGTTGGAGGCAGCATATTGGGATTTAAAAAAATTCTCCTTTGTGTGTATAAATTGGGGGAGAGGTCTGATCTATTTCTGAAACTGTTTTAGCTTAATCTTATGGATAGCAGTCTGGAGACCCTTACCAGTTTTTATAGGTTCAGTTGAGAGTATTCAGAACACTTAGTGTTTATGCTCCCTAGTAGTTATGGTCTCTAGAGAGTCTATGCTGTTTTTAGTTTATGAATATATGTTGGACAAATATATGGAGCTTCATGGTCCAGATGATGTGCCAAAGTACTTTTTGTAGAACATTAGTCCCGTGGGGGCTTCCAAGAAATGAAGTTTCCATGGTCAATATCATTTTGGAAACTCTATTCCATGTCCTTTGTTGGAGAGGCACTGAGCGTATTAGCTTATTACCTCTTGGGAGTCCTGCAAGAAGGAAACTGTTTTGTCTTAGTTTAACCCGGTGATTCCAAAACAATCAATTCTAGAATCCTTTCCCTCATTTTTTTTTCCCTTAACACCTTCAATATTCTTATCCTGAAAATCTGGATTCTGATTATTTTGTAATTCATTTGATAGGTCTATGACATCTTCATATTCTATGTAGATATTTTATCTCTATACATCATCTTTATTTTGAAGAGATGAATATTTGTCTGAAAATCTAGACGTTTTGGGGAGGAAGGTCTCTGTTATATAGTCACTACCTTTGTGTTCCTAAGAAGATTAATTTGACCATAAATTTAAGTGTGGCATAAGATACTCATTGCCTTGCTTCTCAAAGATTTTAAAGAATGACTTACACAAAGTAGATCATCCCATTAAACACTGGTAAACCCATGGTTCTAAATGGTGTGATGTGGTTGGCATGCATGCCATCCTGTTTCTTATCAGCCTTGGGGGTACTATTTCTAGAACTAGTAAAATCAAGAATTCTTAGAGCTGGAGCCCATTTTTCTGGACTGGTTAAATCCTTTTCTTTCAGTGTCAAGTGTAAGGCTCATTCTCTCCTCAGTCATTTCCTGATTATAGGGAGCTTCCTCACCTAACTTCATCACTTTCCATGCAACTTTGCTGACATCACCACCTCTGGCTTCCTGAACCCCATTCATCTATTAAACTTTTGGTCTTTAGTCATTCGTGTTAAAGATTACATCAGCCATTTTAGCCTTTTTATTCCTCTAATGAGTTCTTATTTTTCTTATTTTTATTACATTTTAAAATAATTGGGTGAAACACTCCTTGTCTTTGGAGATATGTATTGATGGTTGTTAATGATATTTACTAATAGATAATGAGCTTATTATTTGCCTTGCTCAAAAACTTTTTTCTTTGTATACTTATTGATTCTTGTGTTTAAATACTAATATCACCATAACATCTGGAATCCTGTGTTAGGAGTTTCAAGAAGCCTTCTCAACAAGTTTGAATATTTTAAGTTTTCTTAAAAACATTTTTCTTTACTGAATGAAACATAAATGATTTGTTGATTTCTAAAATGAAGTAATTATGAATGTATCTTTTAGTATTTTCCCTGAAAAGTGGACTTGGCCTATCAGTCCCATGATGTGGAAATTATAAAATTTGCTAATCTACTTTGAGGATTAATAAAATACTGATTTATGTGTATCTCAGTCAGACTTTGGCACTTTCCACAAAACAAAGACCAAAATTATGTCTGTTGTTTCCCCCTAAGGGCTATAAAGAAAGTAGGTATTTATTAAGCATTTGATGATGATTTACCTAATTTAGCTGTGGAATAATCGTTACTAGGAGAGTTACAAATCCATCTGTATCTAATATGAAAATGTGAATATAGATATTTATAATCTAAATGTGTGGGAAATGAATTCTATGAAGTACATGAAAGGAACTTGTTCTCTAATTCTCCTACCATATTCCCTCAACAATACTCCGTTTTCTCAAACTTATTCAGAAGAGATTTATAGGTCAACATAGATTGGGATATTCGTTTCCTCAGAAAATTATATTCTAATGGTTCAATTCATAAAATAGGCCCATTTCTATTCCTGTCCCTAGAGAACCCTTATGTTCTTACCTGCCTTCTCATAGGGGGCATCATTGATCTTCACTGTTGCAGGACACCAAACCAGGGCAAAAGGGAAGGCTTGCAGGTGCCCAAAGTGAAAGTGGTTGTGTAGGCATGCATGAGCTCTTAAGCAGTTACTTCTTTCCTAACGTTCCAGTGGAAATGCTCATATTCTGTTAGGGAATCCAATGATAAATCTTTAAACTAAAACGAATGACCTTTAGAAGACCAAGGCAAAGCCATAGTCCTGCAAAAGTAAATTTTGATTCATTCTTTATATAATCATTTCTAAACTTCACTTGAAGAGTGATTATTTTGGAACCTTCTTTGTATTATGGGAAAAATAAAAGTAGAGGCATACACAGTGTCTCAGTGATATAAAACTGGCTTCGGAAAGTAGTGTGTAATAGAATTTGAACTGTCCTTTCAAGAAAAACAACCCTTAAACACCATAGAAAATTCTTTAATTTTTTTCAGATAGCATAATTTGGAGTGGGACAGGGCTCTTCTCTTCCGACCTTATTTAGGCCTCCTTTCTCTTTCCAGTGTTTTTCCACATTGCCAAGCAGAATGAGCTATCCCAAAACCTAACAAAAGGCCACAACTCTGAGAAGCTTTCACAGCTCTCTGCTGAGCCAACTCCAATGTACACAGGGCTCTCCTGTTCTCATGACTCCTGGGTTGTTAGTCTTTACTTTTTATGAATGAGAACAAATGATAGGGAAATTATTTCCAGAACTAAATTTTATTCCAAAGGAATCCTCATTCCAACTTGTCAATATTAAGTGATTATTTTAATGTTTTCATTTAAAATGCTTATGTAGGTAGCTATGTTTTTAATTGCTTGATCAGTCCTAGAAAACTGGTTAAGAACTCAGACTCTGAATATAAATCCTGCCATTTGAGACTGTGGGTCCTTGGGCAAGTTACTGTACACAGTGTCTCAGCCTCATTTTCCTAATTTATACAATGGGAATAATAAGAGTACTTATCTAATGAGATTGTTGGGAAGATTTAGTGAAATCATTCATGAAGTACTTAGCACAGGGCCTGGCATGT
The DNA here is from genome assembly GCF_001458135.2 of Marmota marmota marmota. Taxonomy (NCBI): domain Eukaryota; kingdom Metazoa; phylum Chordata; class Mammalia; order Rodentia; family Sciuridae; genus Marmota; species Marmota marmota. The sequence continues at coordinate 30,815,078 of NW_026000229.1, forward strand.
ATACGTGTTTAATAAAAAAATGTTAATATTTTTATTCTCATAAAAATGAGAATATTCTTGCTTGAAAATTGATGTTTCAGCTTGGTGTGGTGGAGCATGCCTATCATCCCAGCCACTCAGGAGACTGAGGCAAGAGAATTCCAAATTCACGGTCAGCCTGGGCAACTTAGTTTGACTCTGTCTCAAAATAAAAAGGCCTGGGATTCTGGCTTAGTGATAAAGCATCTCAGTTCCCAGTACCAAGAGGGAAAAAGAAAAAAGAAGAAAATTATTGTTTTATTAATGATATCATGAAGTTTTCATGTATCACTAAGGTTGGACCTAAACTTAGACACCCCATTGCACTTTTTTTTTCCATTTAGAAGTTTTGTTATTTTATGTGCACGATGTATTTTTCGGATGCTCTATTCAGATGGAGCCAGCATTCCTTGATGGATATGAGAGCAACCATGAGCTTTTCTTTAATCCACACCCAACTGCTGCAATCCCAAGGAAGCCTAAAACCACAATAGGGCAAATAGCAACACAGGGAGGAGAAAGTGAAGGGGCCACGAAAACCCTTTCTGTAACACGTAATGTGACTGTGGCCCTGAGAAACATTTGTCTTCCTAGCAACTAACTGAACGTTAGTAAAAGGTTTTTTGTTTTGTTTTGTTTCTTTTACTGACACATACTCAGATACCCAAGGGGAAGTGAACTTGTCTCTTTATAAAAAGCCCGCATTGAAATATGAGAGGAACATTAGAAAAGTGCTGTCTTAGAATACATGGGAAGCAAAGGACACTTATCCATCAGCAAAATAAATTGAACACAAATAAAAAAATAGTCCGTTTTGAGGTGGATTTGAGTCTACAATGTGGCCTTGTCAGGTGAGATGGGGGTGAAGAACTGCATGCCTTTCTTCTTTGGTTTTAAAGGAATAAAGGTGTTAGTCCCCGAAGACTAAAGCTAGCAAAACCAAAATATTGGGGTAAACTCAAAAATTTCAAACCACCTTCATTATTGTTCAGTTTTGTATGATATTAATCTGAAAAGAAATTGTTCCAAGAAGGAAAAGAGATGCGTTTATCTGTAGTGCATCATTTATTTTCCAGGCACCATGATAAAGACTGGAGGTGTGTAGTAGTAGAAGAAATGCAGCTGCCCCCACCTACTGTGGTGTTCCAGTGGGGAGAAGTGGGCAAAGGACGCCCGTGGGAAGCATTGCAGGCAGCCCATTAGAACATGTGCAGTGCACCATGACTCCTGTCAATTTTTCTACAGCACATCAGAAGCCTGATGGCTTAGGCTACCCATGAGACGATGCCTTAAAGAGCCTCCAAGTACTGGCTTTATTAAAGTGAGAGAGTTACTTATGTGTTTCCAGTCTCGGGCTATTTATGTTGCTTTTCCTCTAATCCTCATGCTCCTGTAGGAGTGCTGACCCCTGACTTCCGCATAGTTTATTTAAATGGAACTCATGTACCCTAAAAATGCACAGAACAAGCATACCATGAAAGTGGTTTGTTTAGGCTTCAAGCATTTTGAGATAATGCATGCTTTTGAGTGGATGCCTGCAGACTTGTCCCCAGGGAACGCCTCGGGATGTCATAATAGAGGAACTTGCCTCAATAAATCATTTGGTATTTGAACAAGCTGTGGCCACCACCTCAGTTACCAGATATGTTTGTAATGGTTTATGTAAACAATAACAACAACCACTTAGCAACATAATACTGTTTGGTCATCTCGTTTTTCCTATTGCCACATGTAGGTTTATAGGCTTTAGAAGGTAAAATTTTACTTTACTGTGTCAAAAAGACATTGAAAATTAAACAGCATATATTGTTGGAGGCCCACTGTGCACAACAGGTGAAATCAGGATGCATGGTGTGTGACTTTATATAAGAATGATACATGGAATTTTGCATACAAGTACTTTTCTACTCCGGGAGAGAGGAATTGTATTTGTCTTGTTCACATTTTATGCCCAGGGTCTAGCATCCCATAGCTCTTGAAGTAAGCATTTGTTGACTAGATATATGAATCTATGAGTAGTTTTTAGGTGTAGTTTATCTCTTCATTTTTGTGTAGCTCAAAAATGAAATGAAGGATCTACTGTCCATATCTTTAGTGGATTGTTTTCCTCTTGACTTCTCTCTCTCTCTCTTTCTTTTTTTTTTTTTTTTTTTTTTTAGTTATACATGACAGCAGAATGNTTTTCTTTTTTTTTTTTTTTTTTTGGTACCAGGGGTCGAACCCAGGGGTGCTTTACCACTAACCCAAATTGCCAGCCCCTTTTAATATTTTAAGACAGGGTCTCACTAAGTTGCTTAGGGCCCCGTTAAACTGCTGTGGCTGGCTTTGAACTTGCCATCTCCATGACCTTTTAAAACCACGAACAGTGTCAAACATAGCCAAGTGAATTCTGTGAAATGTTAATACTTCAGAGAAGCCAAATTTATGGGGTCTTTCCATTTATGCAGAGCTTATAAACATACCCTACCTCAGCCAGTCCTTGGAATAACACGTTTTATAACCAAGGAACCTGAGGTTAGAGGGAACCTCTGTGACTGCTCAGGCAGGTGCCTAGGAACCAGATGTGTGTCTTCTGAATCGGCTCCCAGATGATGGTGGTGCATGTTCAGCAGTGTTTTTAGAACTCAACAGTTGTCTCTAACGTTACTTTTAGCCATTATTAACTATCCTTTTATAGTAGCCCTATCTTTGTTCTTTCCTCTCATTTCACATACTTCCTTGGCTTCTGGTTAGGCTTCTGGCACTTGGCCCTTTTTGTTCCATATATTTTCATCTTTTGGTCAGTTTTTAAAAATTCTCAGTTTTAGGTAATTAGATAAATCTTTTGGATTGGGGAGAGCTCATCTTTAATTGTGAGTGGATGTGGTACGGTAAAAACACTTCTGCTCAGGCTGTGATGAAGTCAGTGAGGGATGTGGGAGTCTCTGAGATTGAGCTGTGGATAGAAGAGGAAGAGAATGTGGTCCCAAAGGAGCCTGAGGACACACAGGATAGAGAACTGCAGCACGTGGATGGAGGTAGCGCTACCATGTGGCTCTGCCCAGGACCTTCTGCTGGTATAATTTCTGTAAGCATAGAGCTAGACCAGGGTTGGAGTGATGATTCAGGGAAGAGTTGAGAATGAGTTTCCTTTTGTGATCAGTTTGATACACATATAAGGAAATTTGAAGTTTCTTTCTTATAAAAATGACTGGGAATTTAGAGTAGGATTGTCTCATGAGTTCCACGAGAATTGGGATTTTTGAACCATCTTGTCATAATCATTAGAAAATGTCTTACACATAGTAGATGCCCAATATATATTGGTTGAATAAAAGAATTACCTAGTGTTTGCCCATCACATCACTTTTAGTAATAGGACTGAGTTCAGAGTGCAGTGAGTGCTTAGCTAGGCCATTGCTGTGATGAGATTCTGAGTTTACCCTGCCCCAGTTGTGAAATGACAGCAAGCTCAAGCCCTGTCAGAGTTGGAATTTGGTTCTCTGCACCTCTGCTAAAGTCATGCAGTTCTAATCACTGTTTTAGTGGGTCGTTTCCTACCCATCTGACTCACTATACTTGATTATGAGATTATAATTGGCTTTAGTTTATAAGACAGAATAGTAACTGTAGCTAATCTGTGGCTGAACATAGGGGGATAAGAATGAAAGGAATTAAAATGGATTGCTTTGGGTAGCCCGAAGTGACATGGATTAATATGCTATCAATTTTCTTCCCCTGAGAAACATTTGGTCACAAGGAGATCTGGCTTTCGGATGAAATTCAAATTTGGGTGTGTGGCTTTTGGCACAGTTCAGCAACACTGGAATGGTCTAAAGTAGATTTTTGTTTCCTTTTTCCCATGCCTTACTGTGGTTGCTCAGAAAGACCCGGTCTTCTGACCGGAGGTTTGTCTGCCATCCATAGACTGAGCATTGTCTTGCTAATCCTTATAGAGAAACCAGTTTTCAGAGTCCACTTGGGGCAGTGCAAACACTAGGCTGAAGCATCTCAGAGAGCCTGAAAACTGATGACAAGCAGGAGAGAATATGAGCTTCCCAGGAGAGTGGAGAAAAAGACTGGTTGATTGTTTGGTCTCCAAAGGGCAAGGGTTACATTATGTGTTTCGTAGTGCTTGGAAATGGCACACTTTTAACAGAAGTTTTTCAATTGCCCCAAGAAATACAAGTGTCATGTTTGTCAGCTTGTCAGGAGTGAATGGTCTTAAGGATTATATGTTCTCTTTAAGCCATGCTTCATGTACAGGCTTTATGTTCTCTGATAGTGTCACCATGTGGCTAGGTATGAGGATCTGCTGGCTGAGGAACAACTGGAAAAATTGGACGAGGAAGAAAAAGAAAATGAAAATAAGATGTTGGATTGAGAAATAACAAATAGGATGGAAATTTTAAGCTTTTGCTTTTAATTTTAACTTCCATAACTGCACTAAGAAGAAGAAGAGGAGGAGGAGGAGGAGGAATCAAAATGTCAGACTCTATCTCTTCAATTTCAAAATGTTTATTGTGTAACTATCCAGTGGCTCTTGTTTCTTCTTTATGCTCTAACTATACATTATTAGACATATTTCAGAAACTTTTTCTCTAAAGAAGTAAAGTGTTAACATGAGGTTGCTATCACAGGGAGTATTCTCATCCAAAGTATTTCAAAGGAGTTACAAGGCAGGCCATTTCCTGTCTTAGAATCAAGGAAGAACTTATTCCTTTATCCATCATGAATTTATTCTTACAATTATTATTTGGGCTCTTTCCCTCTATTATCATTCAGTAGTTTGTTCCATCCTATAATAACGTTTGTCAATATACAGTAATCTGATTTTAGAATAAATGTTGTTCTTTTAAGGGTCTCCTTTTTAAACTTTGTGAAGTCATTACTCCTTTAGTATCAATGGTTGCTAAAAATATATGCATCCAACCCCACTGAGGATAATTTAGAAGAATTGAATCAAAGTATGTGTAGGTTTTATTAAGTATGTAAGAGGTATTCATTGATTAAGAGCATTTCATAGGAGCCTGATTTGTAACCTGATAGTTTCCTCTAAACTCTTTGGGAAGAGAGGGACATAGAGTGTTCATTCTTTTCTTACATAGTTCTTTCTCAGATCAGTGTGGACTGAGATAAACTTTATAGATGAGTTAAAGTACTCCACATAAGTCAAAAGTTTTCCAGAAGTATTCTCCCCATTCTTCTGCAGAGTCCCAAACCATCCTAAATATGCAAGGATTAAAAATACTCTAGAAAGTCGAGACTTTCTAGAGTATAAACAATGAGCATATCAATTCTTCCCTGTTTGTTTGTAGAAGTACACATTCAACTGTATGGAGTTGAAACTGCAATATAAAAAGAGAAAGTAATGATCATTATTAAAATCAAGCATCAGAGTTAACAGTAATCGTGTTGCTATCTTGCTTCGTAAGTGGGATTTATTCCTAAATTCAATTGACATGATATTTCTATGAATTGACTTTTGTCAGGAAATTGTCAGCTCCAAGCATGTAAAGAATAACTTCTTATTTTCCACCCTCATTGCTTCACTCTGATATTTAGCATTTCACAGAGTAAGATTCATTGCTCCTCTTAAAAATCTCTGGTTCTCACATCGCGTTTGCCCTGCCTGCCCTCCTTTCAAGGCTGTGTTCAGCCCTCTAGTACCTCATCACTCAAAGTGTCTACAAGCTTTAACATGCTGGAGATGCATTTCTGCAGATGACATTTTTCACTTAATAATAAATCACAGGCTGCACTTTGGAGAGCACATATCTAGAAGTGGAACATCAGCAAAGGGTAAGTCAAACCACAAACACTTCTAGTGGATTCAGTTCACAGTGTTGCCACACAGCCTGAAAAAATAACATGAAGACCAACAAAAGTATTGTCCATAACTGTTCAGTCATTACCTTTGTGAACCCGCCTTTTGCAGAGCCATGTGAATGTACAATGCCCTGTTCCTCTTACCTTGGAAGTGGAATTTTCTTCCCTATTTCTCTGTTTTAATGAGTGAACTAAAAATGAATTTGAGCTATTTGCCAACCTTAGGTTTGATTTAGAAACATTTTTTTCTTTTCGGATAGTTGAACCAACAGAATCACTTTTGATTCCTTATTCACATTCCCTGGGCAAAAATACATATTCCAATCTTCAGGTTCCTCTTGTAGACAGCCTGTACCAGGATTATTTGTTTGTTGGTGTGGAGACATACTACTTTAGGAACAAGTGCATAATAATCGTTCAAGGCTCTTTTGAAGTGTTAAACTGAATAAATCTATCTTCCACAATAACAGGAATGTTATAAATATGCTAATCTTAATGGTGTTTGCACCTGGGACTGTGTGGAAAGGGGATATGAATAGGATGTTCATGCTGTTTTAGCCGCCTCACTTCCTAACTTATGTTAATTCATGGAGAGTCAGCCATCAACATATGAAATATGAAAGAAGAAATGGCACAGCTGACGAACCACAAGCTGTTGACCACAGGGGCAGTGGACATTCTTAATTCAAGAAAGAACAGGGTTTCTTTACTTAAGAGCCCAGTTCATCTTTTCCTGATTATATTCTTATTGTGAGAATGCCAAAGTATATTACAATGGATAAAATTGGAGAAAAAGAGTATAATTTAAGTGGGCGAGGGAAGAGTGGTGGTAGATGTTTGAATGCCCCCCTTGGACTTAATCAGTGGTTCATAAACCTAAAATACTTTTTTGTTTTGAGAACCAAGTTTTGGACTCGAGTTACACAAGAGAAAGTGTTATTTGGCTTGAGAAAGGAAAAACCTTGGTTCACATGAATTTGCGCACAGATTCTTTTATCATGGGAGAATTGTAATTAGGGATTGGGATCTCGAGAACATGATTGTGACCTAGTTATTCCCGTACTGCAAGTACTCTTGGAGGTACTGGCTAGATCTGAAAATAATGAATTAAAAGATTCCAGCTGGGATGTGATGAAAGCATTTTTGGGAATCTCTGTATCTTGGCTGGATCACATGGATTATAACTTGGAGAGACCTGAACTAGTAGTAGTACATTGACAGATTTATAGTCCAATTGATGTTGGGCATCAGAAAAAAAGGCTGAGGTTAAAAAAAATGGCTTGAGAATTATGAGTTCTAAAAGATTTGCCATTGGAAGAGATGCTGAAGAAGAAAAGCATGAATTCCTTAGATGAAGAGAAATAAATGTTAAGGCATTGAATGAGAAACATAATAGTTTGCTTTTCATAGCAGCCAAGGTACCCTAACTATCTTTGTTTTGTAGTCCTCCATGATACCTCTTCCACCTTGTCTAGCTTACTGGTTATCTAACTCTTCGTTAGATTATTAAACTTCATGAGGGCAGGGACTCATCCCCTTTCCCACCCTTCCTCTCTTTCTCTCTCAATTCCCCTCTTCACTACACTGATCTTCCCTATATTCTTGTGGTATCCAAGTCCCCCATATCCCCTCACTTAGCTTCCACACACGAGAGAAAATATTTGACCCTTGACTTTCTGAGTCATGACGTTCTCCAATTCCCCAGTTTTATCCATCTATTGGTAAATGCCACAATTATACTACTGTTCGTGGCTGAGCAAAACTTCATTCTGTATATGTACCACATTTTCTTAATCCATCCTGATGAGCATTGGGGCTGGTTCCACAACCTGGGTATTGTGAATTGTGCTGCTGAGATGGGGGATAGGTTACCCATAGGTAGATAGAAATGAGAAAGAAATGGGGGACTTGGAGAATAGGATCCCACCACCCCAGATTAAAACTCTAGGCTAAAGCAAATTTTTTGTTTTTGGACTGCCTGACTGGAAGGCCCCACTTATGCTTGGATGCCCGTACATTGTGTTGTTGCCCCAGGCTTAGTTGACTACCCTAACATTAGTCAACCCTAAAGAGTTGTTTTTGAACCCAAGCAATTCTTATATTTTAAGGAACAAGTACAGGACAAACTCAGGTTAACAAACACATTAAACCATTCCATTATGGGAATAAGCAATTCAAATTGTGTACTTTCAATTGAGTCAGAAAAAGAAAACAATTGAGAGACTTTCCTATGAAAGTTTAATTCCTCATCAAAACACTAGAAAAACCTCTAGACAGAGAGCCACCAACAGTACCCTCTTTGGGACTCCTCCCATGCTGTGGGAAGTTAAGGAAAACATTTTCTTAATGGAGACTTAAAGATTTGAAAATTAAAGATTTGTAGAATATAGAAGGACTTATGAGAGTCGATTTTTTAAAAAATGACTTGGTAAAAAGGATAAGACCTGGAAGAACAAGCTAGCATGATCAGGAAGAGTGCCCATAGTTCATTGGGAATGGAGAGAGATGATCTGTAGCAGTGACCCTGGAGGTACTAAAATAGTCATTTAAAAATCATTGACTTTGCAGGGTGTTTTGTTGTTTTCATCAAGTGAACTGAATAGATTGCACAACGCTTCAAAGACTCGGTTACTCAATGTGAGCTTGGGTCGTCTTGTCCATACATTTCCTAGCTTCTTATTTGCACCCCCCCTTGCCCCCCCCCCCCACCATGCCCTAGGCTAAGAGTTATGTGGAGTTCTGAAGCAGGGCTGCCATTTCCTTGTCAGTGCATGATTCTCAGTGTGGACACTTTCATTTTAGCTTTTAATAACCAGGTTCAAGGCTGTTAGGTCCATGTTAGGACAATGGCTCTTTCAGGCTAATTTCCTTATCTGTGATTGTGAGTAGGGCTTATCTCTGAGAAAATTCACATGTCTTTCACGCTATTCATTTGAGTTTATATATACTTCATGCCACTCATGGCCTATTTCTGGTCTCTAATCTGCAAATGTTGCTCTCTGGAACCTGTTTTTATGTTTAAAACTATAGGCTTTAGGAACACCTAACTGTTAGGTAAAGTTAGACTGCTGTGTTAATTTGATCTGAATTTTAGTGATTTAAAAAAAGCACTAATATCTATATGTGATGGATTCATCATCATATGTATGCATTTAAATTGACATTTAATATTATATGAACAAAACAACAACAATGATTTTCATAAAATTGGACGCTATTTTGTGTCATACTTGAGTTTCCAAATGGAAACCCCTAATTATCCTTTCCTAATGCCACATGGAAGCTGCTACCTTCTCCTGAGCTTCTTTATGTTCTTAGTAATTTTGATAACGTTTCTTTGAGTCTTTTCTCAATTATTACATTTATACTGGTCTGGCATTATAGTGATAAGAAGAAAGGGAAATATTTAGGGTAAAGATGTATCCATATGTGTTGTTTGCACAAAGTAAGTGCTTAATGCATATTTGTTGAAGAGTGAATCAGAGTTATATTTTTAAAATGGACATTATTTCACTCACTGCTTCCTACTTCTTTTATGAAAAAGTCCAGGTTTTTTTGTAGAGCTACTCGACCATTTATAATCTGGAGTTGGTGGACCTTTTTTGACTTTATCACTTGCTGTCACAAAATGATGCAGTCTGTAATATCGGTAGCTCCATACTTCACTCATTTTATTCCTTCTGTCTGACATATTCTTACTGATCCACCAGATGAGAAAACCACTCTAACTGTACAGTAGAAGAATGTTTTATATGTATTTCCATGATAGCTCCCACTTGGTCATTTTGCTTTCTGTATTTATGTCTTGTTTTGGGTGGCATATGAGACAGGTTCTATGTTACTTACCTTTGCATCTCTATGGTCTAATGTTGTGCCTCTGAACATATCAGACTCAGCAATATTCTTTGAATGAATAAATTTGGTGAATAGACTGTGTCTTTGCCTGAGAACCACCTGGTTCCATGGCCCCTACTCCACACCATGAAGACAGGTGCCTCGCAGTTGCCACAAGGCTAAAGAGGCCTGACCCTCAGCTGGGGTACTGTAGGGTCCTACCCACGCTGAGTTTAACCTGGAGCCTCTTACTTGGCCACAGGCTGTAAGAGTGACTGTTGCCTCTTTAGGAAGCCTTGGGTCAGGCGTGTCTGCCTGGCCGACTTCAGAGATGATTCCTTTGATTGTGCTGCTCTGGGTCCGTCACTAGAAGGCTTTCCTGAGACAGAAGATCCCTCAGAAGGCTGTGTCTAGTTCTGATGGTTCTCTTACTTGTTTGTCAAGCATCTGCTGAAAGATATTATGACAGACATCAAGGGATTAATGAGAATCCAAGGTCTCCTTACTGGGCCATGACTTGTAATTAAGAGCTATGTCTTAGGAAGGTAATATAGATTGTGTGATTTTACATTTGCTGAAGCCTCTCTGATATTTAACTGCCATTTCATTTAGCCTTATAAGACCTTTCTATTTCATTATAATTATTACTTTAAAAAATTTGGCTATTGTGCTTTTTGTTTTCATAACATAGTAAGCCATATTTTTAATGTATAATTTACTATATTCTATTAAGATATAATGAGACAATGATGATGTTTAGTACAGAAATGTGATGGATGTCACTCAGTGTGTCATATAAAATTAATGTGCACCATCACACATCCTGGCAACCATGTGTAAACCTTCCACCTGGCACTAAAGAATATCAGTGTTTTATGAATTTTGCCATTTATCTCAGGTAAAACTTACATCTTTTTTCTGCTCTGCTTCTTTGGCCATTCCTCTCTCTAGAGGCATCTGTCTTCATGAATTTGTCCTTAAGTTCAGAATCTCTACAAAGACCTTTAAAAATTTCAACTATTCCCTTAAAAATTCTGATCTCAGGGTAATAACATGCTCATAATAGATGATGTGAAAATTACCTAAAAAGAAGTCAGAAACATTCAGAGGAGTTGGAAAAAAACAATCATAGGCCCCTGGGCAACTGCTATGAATATTTAATGTACTTGTTGAAGAAAATGTAGAAAGCAAAGGGAAGTAGGGAGAAAACTATCTATCGTGCTAATATAATCACTATTCATATTTCTTTCCAGTTTCTATTTTTTTTTACATAATGATTTCCTTTGTAATCAGGTCATAAGTGCAGTTTGTATTATCTGTTTACCTACACATAAACATTTTAAAAATATTACATAATACTCTGTTTCCATTTTATTAAGCCATTGGGCTCATTTTTTTTCTATTGTATTACCTTTGTACTTTGAACAGAGTACAATTATTGAGGTGTGGTTATGGAATTCTTAAAGGTCTTAATATGTATTGTCATTGTGTTCATGTGTGTGGCTGAGTGTCTTAGTTCTGGTTTTGCCTTATTCTTCTCAACATGAATTTTTCTTTTCTTTTTCGAGGTCATTAAGAAACTGAAGTTTTTTATTTTGTCTTTTTAGTTGAAATATTTCTATTTAGGTCTTTCAATCATTTTAACCTTTTTTTGTTGTCATTGTTCTTTTTAGATGTACATGACAGTACAGTATATTTTGACGTAATGTATAAAAATATGGAATATATCTTATATTAATTGGAATCCCAGTCTGGTGGTTATACATAATGTGGAGATTCATTGTGGTGTAGTCATATATGTACATAGGAAATTTATGTCAGATTCATTCTACTCTCTTATCCCTATCCACCCTCCCTTCCCTTTATTCCCATTTTTCTAATCCATTGAGCTTCTTTTCTTCCCCTTTCTTCTCCCCTTATTGTATGTTAGCATCCACTTATCAGAGAGAACATTCGACCTTTGGTTTTTTTGAAATTGACTTATTTCACTTAGCATGGTAATCTCCAGATCCATTCATTTACGGGCAAATGTCATAAAGTCATTCTTTTTTTTATAGATAATATTCCATTTTCTTTTTTCATTCATCTGTCGAAGGGTACCTGATTGGTTTCATAGCTTAGCTACTGTGAACTGAGCTCTATAACCATTGATGTGGCTGTGTTACTGTAGCATGCTGATTTTAAGTCCTTTGGGTATATACTGAGGAATGGGATAACGGGGTCAAATGGCTGCCATTCCAAGTTTTCTGAGGAATCTCCATACTGCTTTCCAGAGTGGTTGCACCAGCATTATATGAGATACACTTTTCCCCACATCCTTGCCAACATTGCAACACATGAGTTTTTTTTTAATATTTATTTTTTACTTTTAAGGGGCATAATATCTTTAGTTTACCTTGATGTGATGGTGCTGAGGATCGAACTCAGTGCCTCAAGCATGCTAGGCAAGCACTCTACCACTGAGCCACAACCCCAGCCCCAACATATGAGTTTTTAAAACAAACAAATACACAAAAAAACCTCGTTCATCTTGTTGATAAGCCTTAGCTGTTTGTAGAATTAAGTTATTAAATCTTTGATTACCTTACTTACTTTAAATATTTTTCAGGTGTTTTAATTTCTATTAGTATTCAGATATTTTTAGTTTTTAATGTTACATGTGGATCTTTGTGATTTTGTCCATAGCTTTTGAGATTAGCGAGTTCTGCATCTAAAGATTCGATAAATATTTTGATTTATGTTCTACTTGTTTTATGGTTTGATTTTTAAATGCATTGGATGCTTTAGTCCAATTTGAATTTGTTGTAGCTTTAAGATAAATGCTACTGGGTACTTTTGTTCTGCTGTATCAGGTTCAAACCAGTGGTGAGTAATGGATTCCAGGATTCCTCCTGGAACCTGATTCTTTATTAAAAGTGTTACTTACATCATACTGAGGGATGTTGTTAATATGTTGGGCTGACCCTGGACTTCCAGTACCCAGGCTGCCTTTCTGTGGATCAGTGGGAATCTGAAGGTGTGTTATCTTTGTTTTTTGAGTGTCTCCAGCTAGTTCATGCTAGTTCTTTGGCCTTTCTCTTGAACTTGTGAGCTCTGCCTTCCAGCAAATAATGTGCACTCAGCATTGGCCATTTTCCTTAGGCTCTGGAAGATCTAAGACAGAGGGTCATTCATCTGCAGGCAGAATCCCTTCTAGTCATCTTTCCTCCAGGCCCTGCTCACCCTTCATCCCCTGCAGCCTGGCTAGCAGATGCCTGTTTGCGTGACCTACTCTGCACACATAGGCCTCCTTAGTAAGCTGAAAGGTTTTCTTTTCTAGCTCCACAACTCTAGAATAAACAGAAATGCTGTTTATAGCAACAACATTGTTTTGTTTTTTAAGGAACGAGTATGGTGCATATGATTCAATAACTGAGTAAGCATTGACATTAAAATAAGTGAGGCTATGTAGTAACTACTTAGAAGGTAGTCTCTCAATCACATTCTTACCCACCCTAAGATTCTAAAATTAAATGTGCATCTCATTTCTGACTTTTCCTATTTTTCTCAAAGCTTTCTCAACATTTATAGTCACAGAGACACAAAACAAAGTTTTTAAGATCTAGGGCCAGTTTGGAGAAAATAGATTCTAAAAAATATAGGAAAAAATAGGATTGGAAAGTGAGTTAATCTGCCCCAGGGATTAGAAACACTTAGCAAATAAAGCAAACAAGTAGTAAGCCAATATACTAGGATATCTAACTGCAGACTCACAGGATTTAGTTTATTGTTTTATCAGTTGATAATATATGCATCTTTTCAATAGTTATAGGAATTGATTCACTGATATTTTTTCCAAAACAGCTTTATGGAGATGTAACTTACATACCATAAAATTCACTTATTTTAATTGTACAGTTCAATAGATTCGCATAAATTTAGAGTTTTGGAACCCTTGCCGAGATTCAGTTTTAGAAGATTTCTATCACTCGCCCCCCCAAGAGATCCCTCGGGCCAATTTGCAGAAAATTCCTGCCCTCAACCCCAGCCCTGAGCAATTACTAGTTTTCATCTCTAAAATTTTACCTTTTTTTCCCCTTGTGTATAAAGGAAATCTTATGTAGTCTTTTATATCTTGCTTTCTTGGCTTCGTATAAAGTAATAATATGTATCAGTAGTTTGTTCCTTTTTATTATTGAATTATATTCCATTGTATCGATATACCACAGTTTATTTTTTCATTCAGCAGGTAATGGATATTTTGGATTGTTTTCAGCTTGGGGCAATTAAAAATAATTCTGCTACAAACATGCAAGTCTTTGTATGGCCCTATATATTTTTTTCTCTTAGGTAAATACCTAGGTATGGAATTACTGGATCATATACTAAAGTTTATGTTTAACTTTTTTTTTAAAACTGAAAAACAATTATTGCACATACTTCCGGGGTATAATGTGATGTTTCAATACTTGTATTATTTTTTTGTGATGAGAACATTTAAAATCCTCTTTTCTGAGGATGGTTAATGCGTACGGGGGTGCAATTGGATAAAAGGAAAAACTCCTAATGTTCTATAGAACAGTAGAATAATTATGGTTGACAACAACTAATTGAATATTTCAAAATAGCTGATAGGATTTTGAATGGTAACAGCACAAAGAAGTGATACATATCTGAGGTGATATGTATGTCGTTCACCCTGATCTAATCATTACATATTGTATACATGCATTAAAATGTTACCCCATACTACTTAAATAAGTACAATTACTATGTGTCAATTAAAAATTAAAATTTATAAATTAAAAAAAACTTTAAAAATCCTCGTTTTGAAATATTCAATATTGTTAAACATTGTCAGCCTCCTATGCATTAGAACACCAGAACTTATTGTTCTTATCTCACTGTAACTTTATACCCATTGACCAGTTATTTAACTTTGCAAAAACTACCAAATTACTGTCTAAAGTAGCTGTACCAGTTTACAGTTTACATAAGTATTTTGTGAAACTGATATTCTAGTTTCTCCAGGTCCTCCTAAATACTTGTTACTGTCTTTTACATTGTAGCCATTCTAGCAAGTGTGAAATAATGTCTTATGATTTTGATTTTTGTTTTCTTAGTGACTAATGAGATTGAGGGTCTTTTCATGTGCTTGTTCCTGTGCCTTCATAGGTAAAATATCTATTCAAATCTTCTGACAATTTAAAATGGTCATTTTGGCTTGTTGTGGGTTATCTTCTGATTGAATTGTAAGAGTTTCTCATAGTTTTTAAAATGCAAGTCCTTTATCCGATATTACAGATATTTTCTCCAAGTCTGTTTCTTGTCTTTTCATTTTCTTAATGGTTTATTTTGAAGTGTATATTTTTGATTTTGATAATGTTCAATTTATCAGTTTTTTATGACTTCTATGAATCATGCTTTCAGTATTTTATTTAAGAACTCTTTGCCTAACAAGATATTAAACTTTTTTCTCATATTTTCTAGACATTGTATAGTTTTAACTCTTATGTTTAAGTTTTTGCTCCATTTTGAATTAATTTTGTGCATTCTGAGGTAAGGATCATGTTTTTTTTGTTTGTTTGTTCATTTGCAGTAGATATCCATATCCAGTTCTCCTAGTGCCATCCTTTCTCAGTGAATTTCTTTGACACTTTCATTGACCAGTTGGAAGGGTTTATTTCTGGCCTTTCTATTCAATTCTGTTGAAATAATTTCTATTCTTCCTTCTTCATGACTGTCTCTTCATTATTGTACGTGCAATTATAGTAAGTTTTAAAGTTTCCAACTTAATTTTTTTTTTCTAAATTGTCTTAGTTCCCAAGTCCTTTACATTTCCACGTAAATTTTAGCTTTATCTTGTCAATTTCTGTGAAACATTCTATTGGGATTTTGATAAGATTGTCTAGAATCTATGGACCAATTTATGAGGAAATTTCATGTTAACAGTATTGATTTGCCCATTCCACGAACATGGAATGTCTCTTCACTTATTTAAAGGTTCTTTAATTTATCTCAGCAATGTTTTATAGGTTTTGATGTGAAATTTTACACTTTTGTTGTTAAATATATTCCTATAAACTTTATTGCTTTTATTGTAATTGTGAATGGAATTTTTGAAAATTTCATTTAAGATTATTCATTGTAGTATATAGAATCTTATATTCTGTGACCTTGCTAAATTGTTTATTAATTTTTGTAGATTTCTTTAGGTTTTATGTGTACAGGATTATGTTGTCTGAGACTAAAGATAATTTTACTTATTTCTTTTTAATCTGTATGGTTTTTGTTTCTTTTCTTTGCATTATTACCTTGGCTAGAACCCAAAATATAATGTTCAATAGAAGTGGCAAGAGTTGATGTCCTTGCCTTGTTCCTGATCTTAGAAAGCATTATTATTTCAGCAGTGTGTATTGAGACTATTTCTAGGCTTTCCATAGATATCCTTCATCAGGTTCAGTTACTTTCTTTTTACATTTTGTTTAGAGTTTTATTATTATGAATGAACAGATTTTTCATATGCTTTATCTAATGAAATGATAATGTGTTTTTTTCTATAATTCTATTAATATGTTTATTACATCAATTGATTTTTAGATGGTAAGCTAAACTTACATTTCTGTGGTAAATTTCACTTGCCAGATAATTCTCTTTATATGTTGTTGGATTTATTTTGATAATACTCTGCTGAGGGTTTTGCATCTCTGTTCATAGGGTGGGGGGGGAAGCTTTTACTCTCTTTGTCTAGTTTTGGTCTCAAGGTAATACTGGCTCATAGAGTGAGAAATAAGCCAATTTTTTCAAATGATTTCAGTTAGGGTGAGGGAAGAATGACGTACAGAGTATTTCTTGCTTTATCTATGATGTAATTCCATTTCAAAACAATTTCTCATCTTTTGAGAATTGACACTTTTATAAGATACAATAAAAATAAATCACTAGAAAAATTATATAAAATATGCAAATACAAGTCCCATTTATAAAAACTTACTGTTTTAAATTACTCTGTTAAATTGATTCAAATGTTTCCAAAGGCTTATTCTTAATTTCTATATTTACTTCACCACAGACTGGACACACACAGTTCTCACAAATCTGAGACTCAACTTTGAGTATGGTGTAGATCCAATCAACTGGTGTAGATCCATGCTTCTCAAACTTTGATATGCCTCATAATCACCTGGGGAATCCCATTTGAAAGCAGATTCTGACCCAGTAGGTCTGGGGCAGGGCACAAGGCTCTGTATTTATTTTTTTATTAGTTGCTCAAAACATTACAATGATCTTGACATATCATATATCATACATTTGATTTAAATGGGGTATGAATTCTTATTTTTCCCACGTGTACAGATTGCAGGATCACATTGGTTATACATCCACGTTTATACATACTGCCATACTAGTGTCTGTTGTATTCTGCTGCCCTTCCTATCCCCTTCCTATTCCCCCTCCCCTCCCCTCCCATCATCTCTCTGTACCCCATCTACTGTAACTCATTTCTCTCTCTCTCTCTCTCTCTCTCTCTCTTTTTTCCCTTCCCCCTCACATTCTCTTATACGTAATTTTTCTATCAAGCTCCAGGTGATATGGCCACTGCTATTAGTCTTCCGACCACATTTGCATACCAAAGCTATGAAATACAATGCAGACAGTAAATAATGTGAAATTTTTTATAACCCTGTAAGAAATTGCTTTGGGACATACTTGGTTTTTCAAAGGCTGTTATATTGTTGCTCAATCATCATGATTCTCTAGATATCAGTTGTTTTTCTTGGTTCGTAACCTTTCTGGGCCTCCAACGGCTCATCTATAAATCAAGGGACTTGAACTAGAAGATCTCTGAAGTCCCTTCCAGATCTCACAGTCTGTGATTGTAAGTCTTGATGTCATGGGAGAATTATGGCTACATTTGCATTTTCTTTTCATATAAACCTAATAAAAATATGAACCCAAAGTTTTATGTTACAACAGTTCTTAACATGATGTTAAAAAAATAACAATAAACATACTTTACTAAATTTTGGATGATCCGGAAAGATTAATATCACCATTCAAGGATTTTTCCATGTTGAAGTCTAGGAGAAAAAGGGCGGAGGTCTTGTTTAACCTTATAGTTGGAAATCCAATTAAAAAATAATGACTTTGCTTAAACTGTGGAGAGACAAGTAAAATAGGTGTTTATATTATGAAATTCAAGTTGACACAAAATAGCTGAAAGGCTTCAATTTTAGCCAAGTAGAAATGATCTCATTTTCCTTTATATTTCATTATATTTACTGAAGTACTTGAAACTTTTCCCTTCATTGCCTAAAAGCAAATGAAAAGGGTGGTAAATCAGTGATAGAAATGTGTTGTCGAAACCTCCACAGGCTGTACCCTCAGCCTTCAGCACATATTAGACTGATTTTGCTATTCTTCCTACAGAGGATTACAGTAAATTCTTGCAATGAAGGGTGAGGTGCTTGGTCAGCCTCCAAAGAAAGTGACTAATAATTGACCTAATGTACAGAGCACATGAATAACATATTCTTTGGGTAATAGAAAAAAAATTCTGGTTTACGGGGTGTGTGAGAGTTCATATTCCTTTTTCAGTTCTTCCAAAAGATTTAAAATACTCAGCTCTTCTATTACATTTTCAATTCCTCAGACTCAAATGCAAATCACAACATTATGTGCCACTATTCAATTCTATTTAAGAGCAGACTTTTGGGCTGGGGTATAGCTCATGGTCCTGGGTTTAATCCCCAGTACAGAAAACAAAAACAAACAAAAAACAAAAAAAAGTTTAGAATTTTGAACAGAAATAATATCCATTTTATCTCATTTACACTTATATTGATGCTATACTATAAGATAAATGTTTAGTTTTATACCATTGAACAGTCGTTTCCCTTGATACTGTTGTTTCCTTTGCTACAGAGATAGGAAGTCTCCAAAAATATGGGTTTTAAAAAAATTTGCTAAAGAGATTAATGGAAAGTAGAATTTTCTCATTTTTCATTTAACACATTGAACATCATTTAACTAAATGATAAACTTACTGTATTTCTGTTATTCTTGGCTTATCTGCAAAATATTTTATGTGGTACATTTCCTTTTATTCATTTAGAATAATGGAGTCAGCTTGACAGACCGTTTTTTTTTTAATTAACACTTTATTGTTGCACTTGTTAAGACACATCCATTGATGTTACAAAGGACATGGATCAAAATATTTGCAGTGGTTCTTCCTGGATGATGGGATTATAGTCAGATTTCATTTTCTGCTTTTCTTTTTATGTCTTTTTAATGTTCTTGGAAGACCAATAATTTTCTAGGTTTAAAGACCAGGGATCTTTATTATTTATCCACAGAGGAAGAGAACTTTTCATGTGTCTATGTAATGTATGTGGTATATCTACTATATGCCAGGCTTTGTTGAGTCGAGGGAGAAGGAGATAAGTGAGAGCCAGCTGTTTACTTTGAGTTCAGGCCCTGGTTCACCATCTTGCCAAAATATGATCAATGGGGGATAAGAAATGGTACCCCATTACAATTACCATCTGAAAAGTGGCAGTAATTCTGTGCATCTCACCTACAGTGTTAAATTGAGACTGTTTACAGTTGATTGAGACTGTGCATGTAAAGCACCTGTCTCATACGTGGTACGGATGAAAACTTGTCATGGTTACTGTGCTTCCCACGCTTGTGGTAATGGGACACTCATTCCCTTCAGAGGCAACTTAGTCTGTGTTTGGATGGTTTGGGGAGAAAATTGAACTACACACCAACTGAAATTTGTCTCTGGAAGCCTCTGCCATTCCTGCAGTTGCTCTTCCACGAGGCATACTTTTAAATACTAACTACTAGAAGTTTGCCTAATACCTTCATTCCTTCCAAGTCAAGTTTCTTTTGGAACTTTTCTCTAAGAAAACATCTCTGGTTTTATCATGAGGGATAGTGAGGAACTAGGATTTATTTTGTAGTTATGCAACTATTTTTATCCGGTAGATATTTATTTTGTAGATATGCGAGGGCCACCTGAGATTTTTGCCTTTCAATTAATTAAATTACTTTTATATTATCACTTGAAAATGAGCATTTGAGAAGAAACAGATATAACTAGGAAAAAAATACATCCAGGATTATCTAAAGCAGTTCAGACGAAGAAGACGTTGAGTCCAGGAGCATCCACTTAAGTCTCTCCAAAGTGTCTTTCCTGTGACCTCACAACAAAGCACACTTAAAACCTCACTGGCATTGTATCACAGAAATGCTTCTCTGTCCCAGCAGGTGATTCTAATAAGTTTGCTTTATTGATCTCATTACAAGGGGTACTGTCCAACAAATAATCCTGTACAATAAAAATTCTCTGGAGTGACCATGGAATGGGCTGGGTGGTGTTGGTGTACAGGCAATGGTGAGGATGATGTGAGGAAAGCTAAGCTAATCACAGGGTCACTGTTCTGCAGTGAAACAGCCACAGTGTCACTCCACGCTCCCCACATGCCTGCCTCCCATACCAAACATTGCAGCCTTCCCTGACATTTCTAGACCACCCACTGTAATAATACAGTATGTAAAAGGATCCAGATGCTTGGAAAGAGAATGAGTGAAGTATAGAGCACTCATGACACCTTCTCCTTGGCCCTGAGAGCTTTGGAGCATTGTTTTCACATAGCTGGCTCACTAGAGAGATCAAACTTCATCCCCAAGTCCACTTTTCGGAGCACTGTGGTTGGGAGTGGCAGGATTAAACATATTGCAATATATACACATTTTTTTAAAAATGTACTTAATTCGGGGGTCTCTGTGTCTTTAGAGCCTGCACCTCTTTTCAGTATTCCTTTGAGAACAGGGAAAGTGGATTGTAGGATGTGCACACACATTGACCTCTAGCAATAGGTTGTGAGGAGTAGAGGAGAAAGAAGAGAGTGTCCCATGAGAGAGAGTGATAATCATGAAGAGCAAGCACCCATATGTGTGGAGTTATCCATTTGCAAAATAGCAGAAGAGAGCTGGCTAAATACAGATAACTTATAGTTTAAAGCTTCATTTGGCAATTTAAAAACATGCTTCATTTTATACACTTTTGGAAATAAACATATATTTGGAACTTAGGCCACTTGGCAGTTTTACTGTGGTTTAACTGGTGCAATAATGGTTTTGCAATAGTTTGTTCAAAACAAATTTAAGGTGTGGCTTTTTCACCCCTCTACCTTCCCCTCAGAATAGATTTATAAAAGTCATCAATCCTCTTCACAGGAGACTCATTCATTCGTTTATTTATCCTAATACCTTCATTTTCTATCACCATCCTATCTAATGTTGCTCCCCTAGTCCCTCTACTACATGATTATATTTAAAAAATATTTTTCCCAAGTTCTATTTCTCTACATTGAAAGTTAAGTGTCCGAAAAGTAGGAGCTAGCTACCTGTTTTTGATTTATTTGTGTTTTTTTTTAACTGTAAATGTTCATTATCTAAAATAGTGCCTGACAATAGGTACTCAAGAAGTATCAATGATAAAATGTGGCTTTTCACAGAATTCATGACAAGAATGTGAGGAATAAATGTCTTCTAACTAAGAAGACTTGTTTGCTCCTTCATTCATCTATCCCTCAAACATCTAGTGAAGACCTTGCTAAGAACTGTAGTGCTAGGTAGGGGGTGTATAACCTTGCTCCAAAGGAATTTACATAGATAAAATCACATTAAACTATAATGCAGCATGATGTCTTCATTAAATAAAGGAAAAACTAATGAAAACTCAATTTAAAATGTTTCATTAAAATTTTTAGTATTTCAAAAGACCAAATTTGCATTTATCAAAATAATAATACATTTTTTTCCTTCTAACTTAAATGTAATCAGAGGGCTCATGTGGGATGTTCTCTGCCTAATTGAGACTGACAGCTGCAGTTGTAGGGGAAGGTGCTTTCCCAAAGCCAGGGGCATAAGTTGGGTGCAGGTTGGTATGCCAGTATTGGAGTGACAATCTGCCAGTGGGCCATTACCACCCAAGTGCTATCATTTTATCCTTGAAAATGAAAATGTTTTGGTTTTAAAAATATGCTTCTCTTTCTAAGAAATCCAAGGCATAGGTTCTCTAAGATATCCAAGGCACAGGTTCCCTTAAAGTCATGCACATTTCCCTTTGCTAATGGCTGAACTTGATCACATGCACAAAGCACTATTCCATTTGAAGTTTCTGACGTTGACTTAGTTCCCAATTTGTAATACACAGAATTTGACACAAATAAGTTTATTAAAGCAAAGAAAAATTGTAGAATACTGTGTCGTATGCTCTTTTAGAATATGCAGTTACCTGATGTAGATGCATCACAATAACACTCCGATGCCTTGTGACCCATTGTTCATCAAAATTGCCCAGAATATCCCAGCATCATGGCATGGACCTGAAGAGGGGGACTTGATGGTTATCTGGCTCAATCTCTGCTTTTTGTAGAGGATTCTGTGGTGTTTAAGTGAACCACAGTTACTAACCAGAATGTCTCATAGCTAGTTGGTGAGAGTCAGATTTGAATTGTCTCTCCTAATTATCAGTCTAAGTATTTCCCACTTACATTGTAGTTGCCATGATTCCTCAGTAAACTGTAATTTATGGTCCCCAGTGGAATCAGAATTACTGGGAGGGGTTCAATCCAGATATTTACATTTTATGCGCACTAGCATTTGGGCTTATACCAAGCAGCCTCAAGACCTTCTTCCCAGGAAAAGCCATTTGCTAAATAGTTCTTCCAGAATACTTTTTTAAAGAAAAACTATCTGCCTTCTTATTTTGCTCTCTCTGCTGAATATGTTGACTGTATAAAGTTCTTAAAGATAAGTTTTAAAGATGAGTGAAAATATTGCTCCTAGAAGCTAAAGCCTCTAATTTAGAGAGAGATTTTCTCTATAGTGTAAGAGTGGGAAATTTTCATTTGAAGGTTTTTGATTAATTGGATCAATTGGAATTGTTGATAAAGTCTAAAAAGTTAAGTGTAAGTCTTTAGTATTTTGAATTGTGTCTAATGGATCTTGAGTTGACACTGAATGCATTCAATCTGCTTGTGCTTTCACAGAAATCTTTATGGGTGAATATTTAGGGTTCAAATAAAGAGGCTTCCTGTTTGGTGGGAGGAATGTGCAGAGGAGAGGCGAGGCGGGAAGGAGGCTTTCCATGAAGACTTTCTGTGCTTCTTGATTCCTGAACCCTATGAATAGATTGCCTATTCACAAACTTTGGAACAATATGAAAGTTTAAAATATTGTCATGCATTGTAAGGCCTTCATAGGTGGTCACTCTAACCCTGCCCATGCTACAAGAACACATATTCTAGAATCTACATCTTCCTGCAGCAGAAGGTAATGAACATTGCTAAAGGTCAGAGTCAGGAAGGGAAAGACTGCAGATGCAGCTAGTTTAAAGGAAATCACTAATTGGCTTGAAAATATGGGCCATTGTGATGTAGCAATTATACCCATGATCTTAAAACCCCTCCCTGACAGGCCACTCATCACTGAGTTTTGGGTGACCTTGAACAGACCACTTAACCCTCTTGAGACATAGTTTTCTAGTCTAGTAATGATGGACACTCCCTGCTTTTCAATTTTCCAACTATTCTGAATACATTATTTCATTTAACCCCCATAACAACTCAGGGGTGGGCCGTATGCTGCCATCTCTATTGTTCAGATGAGAAAATTATGGCCCAGAGAGGTTACATGGTTTAGGAAGGGTCAGCTAACTTTCCTTACTGGACTCTTTCCAAAGTGACATGAAGGGGACATGAATGAGGCAATTTCCAGGGCCCTTTCCAGCATTAAAGTCCATTAGTCTGAGCTATTCAAGGATCGACTTTTGTTGTATAGTCTTTTGGAGAAATCCAAAAGAAATTGTAGCCATGGATCCTCAATTTTAGGAGCTTGCATTGTAATTAGAGTAAAAGAACATGTCCTTTTGAAGATAACTGAGGAATAGTTAAGAATCTATGTGTTAAAGTATGCAAATTATAAATATACTAGAAGATCTTTTATCACATAGCACAAACTCTGTACCAAACTGCCAAGAGAGTAGACCATCCCAATTTCCAGGGAATAATAACATTTTACTGTCTCATCCTCTCTATGAATAATAATAGTTCAAAGAGAACACTTTGACCTAAGAATTTGTTGTATATCATCCCATCTCACCCTTACCACAACCCTTTGAGAAAGGTATTATTATCCCAATTTTATAGATAATGCGATTGAGAGATCAAATGATTTGAGTGACTGGCTTGTAAGTGGTAGAGCCAGGTCACTTGCCAGGGCTCTCTGTTGGTTTTAGGTGTGTGAGCACTGTCTTGGTGCCTGTCTTGTCTTCGTAGTGGAGACTGCATGCAGTGTAGTTTCAGATGAGTCTTTTTTTTAAGAATTTTTTTTTAGACATTGATAGACCTTTATTTTATTCACTTATTTATATGATTTATTTATATGCGGTGCTGAGAATCAAACCCAGTGTCTCAAACATGCTAGGCAAGTGTTGCTACTGCCCCAGCCCCGAGATGGATGTCTTGTAGAGAGAACTTAACTAACCCCTGCCAGTCCATAGGACAAGCTTGATTTTCTTTAGAGGCAATTTAAGTCACCTTCAGTGGGTCTGTCTATCAATAATGAACCCATGAGCTCTGGCATTCTTGTCTTAAACTATTATGTGAGCCTAGTTTCTCCTAATGTAGCATGTTATCTCATTTTGCCTTCATTTATAATAAGTAGAAATAGAAGTAGGAACACTTCACTCTGGTAGGTAAGTTCATTCACCTGAAAGCAAATGATAGGCATAGTAAACAATTTGACAGCCTTTTTCTCTGTAAAAGAAGGTTTTTTGGGGAGTGGGGGTGGGGGATTAAAGAACTTTCAGTCTTTCTTTTGAATATGTTTTGTTCATTATTTTTCTGCCAGTTAGATATGAGAACTTTTTTATCATGCTTATGCCATTCTTTCTTTCAACCCCTTGCCCATTGCCAGAGTGAATTCATTCTTCCCATGAATGCTGAAGAAACCCCTTGGCAGTTAAAAAAGACTTAGCATTTACTCAGTCATTCTGGGAAGAGAGGGGAATTTTCTTCGTTTCTTTAGTTCACATGGACCCAGGCAAGGTATGTAGCTTGGCTGGGTAGGCTGGAGGCTTTTGAAGATTGTAAAAACTGCTTTGCTTGGGACCCTGGCTCCTTGCAGAGGTCTGTCTGCTTGTCCTTAGTCTGTGTCCTCGGCAGGCCTTTCACTTGAGTCAGACTTCTCTAATGAGAGAGTTCTTGGGTTTCAGTGTGGGGGAACCCAGCCTCCACCCGCCAGACTTCCTGGAGAGCTCTCTGCTGATGCTCAAAGTGCCTGGAGCCTGGAGGATTGGATGCAGCTCCCTTTCGAAGGGATCTCAAAATTCTTTAGACATAATATATTTGTGGCTACAATTTGTTAAGAAAGGAACTAGGCCGTTGCAGCCAATAAATTGTCAAAGGAGCACATACCTAAGATAGAGAAAATGGTTTGCAGTAACGGCTCTCTCACTCCCTTTTCTAGTGCTCTGCATTCAATATTTCCAGCAACTTTCAGTAAAAGCTTCTAAGCAGACTTCTGGCTCTGCTCTTTGCATTTACCAAAACCCTTGGGGCATGTGTTGACTGAGGGAATGCCATTTTATTCACCTGCTTCCTAATCCGAACTTCAGGTAATCAGTGCTGCTTGTTCCCAGTGTGAATCCAAAGAACTCTGAAACAACATTTTCTTTGTCAGGGAAGTAAGATTTCTCTATAAGCACGTATATCATAGTTCACTGAGTAAGCTTATCTAGAAAGTTTGAGCTATCTAGCACTTGCAGGAACTCCCAGATTACTTCAGAGATGGCCATGACATAAAAATTAGCTCTCAGAAAAATAGACCTCATCACCTCATCCCACAGTTGTTGCTTCTTTGAAAACACTGTTGATATCTATTCCTACTAAATCTCTCTGAATCTGATCCCTCTTATATTCATATATTTCTGGTTTTGTATTAGTGTATTCTGTAGCCAGATACTTTACTAGTTTATATGAGTTTTCTTTACCTTTTCATAATTCCACCCAACTTCTTAGCTATAGAATTTCTAAAGCTAGTTGTCAGTGTGCCAAAACAGCCTTCACATTAGCAAAATTACTTCATGCTTTGCTTGACTGGGCTCTAAGATGACTTAGATAATTTATGTTTCCCTTCACCGCATTTGAGGGAAATGGTCTTATATCCTGGCTTGGAATTTATCTAATAACTTAAAACTTTCCCTCCTGGAATTACCAAGATATAAAATTAAGCCTCCTGTTAATAATGCTGAAATTGAATTGATGTTCAAAATGATACCCAAATATTAGCAGTTCTTTATTTTTTATTTTTATCTTTTAATAGCACAAGCTTTATAAAGGAACACCTTTTTTTTTCACATTGTATTAGCAGTTCTTTAAATCCTGAACTATTTTGTTTAGATGAACAGAGAGGAGATATGCTGGGATAGGAAATGGTTGACAGAAACAAGACTGAGCATAGGAGTATAGGAAATGTGTCACAGTATGAAAGGCCTACCAGATCATACAGAGCAAGGAGAATTAGCAGGGAGGTGGAAAATGGGGTGAGACGGTAACTTGGCCTGGCTGAGAAGACATGGGGTGCTAATTACTACTTATGCCCAACTTATTTAAGAATTCTCTTCTACAGGAAATCATATTTGAATGGAGGGGAAAACCACTTTAACTTTTGACTTAGCCACTCACTACAGAAGAAGGCTACTTACTCAGACCTGAAAGCCTTAATCCTGGCAAATTCATCTCTTAGTGATGGCTTAATTATATTTTAGGATACTGTTTAAGGTGAAGGTTAAATATTTTAATTTTTAAAGCGAGAATAGAGCAAAAGCAAACATATCAAGTGATGGCAAATGTCCTAGGGACCCTCCATAAGCAGCTGAGTGTGCTCTGAGCAGCCTCAGTGTGGGACAGATGCCATAGAGGAAAACCCAGCCATCCAGTACCTTTCCTTCAAATTTCACCTAATCATTTTCTCTTGCTTTCCTCAACCCAGACCCATCTTGCCTAGCCTTCTCAATGAATGCTTGGCTTGAACTTCGTTCACTCAACTCCATTGCTGACACACCCGTTGTACTGACGGAATCCTGGCTGGAACAGAGCTTGCTCAGCTGTGCTTTAGACAAACCCTGCTGGCTGACCTGGTTTAAACCTGGCTTTCTTGACGCCATCTCTGGCATGTTCCAAGGTGAAAAAGGCCCCTGCTGCCCCTTCCATCGCTCCTCTGGAGGGGGAACCAGTTGCCACTTGGCACCAGAGTTTATCAGGCTTGCATCCAAAGTAGTAACATGATTTAGTGAGAATAGTACTGGACAAGGAGGCAGGAAACTCGAGTTCTGGTGCCGGCTGTGCTTTTCAATAGCCATATGACCTTGGGCAAATCATTTCACCACCCAACCTCAGGTTTTACAACCGTAGAGAAAAGTTTGACTAGATGTTCCCTAAGGACCTTCCTGATCCTGAAAGTTAGGGATTCACATTAGGCTAACAAACTCTCAAATGAAGAGAGTTTGATTCCACATGCATTTCTGTACCATGTCCTGCTGTCTCTTTCCATGGAGCACGGATGCTTTCTCTGTAGCTTCAGCTTAGCTCTCCATCCTGGGATTACCTCGAAAGCCCTTCTTTCTGCCATACAATCCACTGCAAAGAAGGGCATCTTACAAGTCTATAAATTGGGCAGGTGACTCTGCTTATTGACTCATCTCTCATGGATGCTTTACATTAATTAGTTTAAGAAACTTTTTATTAAAAACTTACTCCTTTACTCATTTTGTTGTCAACCCCTTTCTAGGTGAGGCTTTCAAAGATATCATTGATAAAAAAAAAAACTGTGCTTAGAAAAAGATATTTTACATATAATATTTCCCCCAAACCTGAACAACCTTAAAAGGAACTTCTGTCATCTCCACTTGTCAAATGAGGGAATTGAGGCCCACTGAGGTTATACAATTACCCAGCACTAATAACCAGCAGAACTGGAATTTGCATCAGACTTATGTACATCCACAGCCTGAACTCAACTGTGGCACTGTCTTCACACTGAGAAGTGGCTGCTATTATTTCAAGAGTACCTAGTATTTTGTGCAAAAGGTCTCCTTGTTAAGGTCTTGAAGAGATGATTTCTAACTGCATTTCACATGCTTGGAATTTATGCTCTGCCATGCACTTTTCCACTTAATTTTAAATCCATGAGTATTTCAAGGGGAATTTAACCCATATGGTTCTGATTCACTTGTACTTAACTCATCAAAGAGGATTGTTTTGTAAACCTTAGTCTCTTCTTATGAGGACTTTTGAGCTCATATTTGGCTGGCATTGCCTGGATTTTGAATCTGCCATGGTTGAAGCTTGATTTTAAATCCTCTTTCTAACCACTATTTCATAGTGGTTTCATCCTGCAAGTACATAAGGTGAGTCATAAAAATCTCTTCCAAAACTGCACCCAAGAGTCCGGTCATCTAAAAGGAGAGCTACTACCTTTTGAGGTTTGTTGCACTCACCTAAAGCCTTACTCAATAAGTTGTTGAATCATGTGTGGATATGATCTGTGAGAGTAAAAAATAAATATATAGATGTGACATTTTCCTGTTGGAATGGCATGGAACAAAACCATCTTTGAGATATAAGTTATTTCTGGATGTTAGATATATTGCTACTTTGGAAAAGGGCTTTTAGTATAGAATTTTCTGTGTGTGAGACATTAGAATTGTATAGCTGGTGGAAAGTTTCATTCAGAGACCCCCATTAGAAATGTAGAAGGCAAAACTTGTTTATTATCTTTGCATTTAGATGCGTTGGGTACATTCAGTTCTGTTAACCTGCTGAGTTGGAGATTTAATTAACTTGTCAAATTAATTTCACATGAGCTCCTCTAAGGAATGTGTCTAATTATTGGTAGTTGTGCATGACCCAAAGGGAAGTAAGAATGATTGTTGTACCTGGTTAATATATGTTTGGTTCAATAAACATGTATCGAGTATTTTCTGTTCTTGGCAGTTGGAGATAGAGGACAATAGTCCAGAGATGAACAAGGGACTTTTTCTCCTAGGGAATTTGCCATCCATAGATGGTGACCTGTATGCTTCTCTCTGTATCATAAGGCCAAATGATGTGACTGCCAAATAGGCAACATAAAGCAGCACAACCATGGAAGCCTAGAAGATGAGGATGTTCATTTTGATTGAACAGCAGGATAGACAGGCTATCCCCAAAATGTAGTGTTTAAATTTGGTCTGGAAGGATGAGAAGACTTTTGGAGGGGTAGGGGCATTCTGAGACAAGGCAGCCTGACATGTCTTTGGGTATATGACAGTGCCAAATAGCCTTACCAGATTTCTTCCCTGCTTAGACATGGGGTGGGGTGAGTCTGCAGAGATGGATCAGAACTTTGGAAGCTTACACAGAGCTAAAGGGGGTTGTGTCCTTCAATAATGAGCAGCTGGGATTAGCATGACAGCCTTTAACTGAGCATGGATTTTCACTGCTGGGACAGTTTAGTCTTGGATTACAGAGGGAACACAGGAAAAGGGCAAGAAAGGGAACAGAACTTGAAGGAACAGTGTGTGAAATGTACACATCACCATTGCACACCATGTGTAAGTAGGACACTCCACATAACATCTTAACCTGGCCATGTATTTGAATAGTACACAAAGCCCAGTTCCATCTGTTGTCTGAGAAACCAATCCAATGAAGTATCTTAGGTAAAAAGATTTCTTCTATTTACAGAGTGATTGTCATGGAATAGAAAGAACTATAATTAGACATAAGATTAAATATTTATTTCCTATAATTCTTTCAAATATCTTTTCCTATTATTATCACTGTTTATCATTGAGAAAACTGAGGAACAGAGAATAAACAACTTTCCCACTTTCACATAGAGACATAAAGTACTTCCAGCTCAATCTACACATATGATGTGTATGTATGTGGCTTACCATTTCTATTTTTCAATGCTTTTCAATGCTCTGTGACCCATGTGAAGAATACACATGTCACTACGCCAGTTACAAATTGAACAAAAGTATACGTATCACCCAACTTACACGCTAGAACATTACCAATATGTATTTTGGCTTCTTAACCCCATCTCCTTCTTCCCCCTGGGGAGGTAACCTCTGTTGTACATTTTAATACATGTATTTTTTAGGTGACATCAAAATTGCTTCTGTGTTATCATGGTTCAGGGTGAATATATTTATGAAAACAAAATAGGGATAATCAGCATTTCATGCAAATAATACCCATTACTGCACTGGGGATTTAAATATAGCTAAAGATTTAGGAGTACATGAGTGAGAACGCTGAAACTGATCTAGACATTGCTTTTATTCTGAGAGTTATGATTTAAT
Organism: Marmota marmota marmota; assembly: GCF_001458135.2. Lineage (NCBI taxonomy): Eukaryota > Metazoa > Chordata > Mammalia > Rodentia > Sciuridae > Marmota > Marmota marmota. Next base: position 30,845,151 of record NW_026000229.1, read on the forward strand.
CCCGAAGCACAGGAAGGCAATGGTGAGTCCAAAGAGGAGGCATGAAGTAAGACAGGGCCTGATCTGAGATTTGAGAGATTTCAGTTCTAATTCTGTTTGCATTAATTTGTTTGGTGACATTCAGAAAATTACTTCACCCACTGGGTTTTAATTTACCCTTGTGTTTTTAGTATGATTTCTTTCAAAAAGACAAAGTATTGGAAGAAAGCATGGGTTTTAGAATCAGAAACATAAATATTTGATTTTTTAAAAATATATTTTTAGTTGTAGATGGACACAATACTTTTATTTTGTTTATTTTCATGTGGTGCCGGGATTGAACCCAGTGCCTCACGCATGCTCAGCAAGCTCTCTATCATTGAGCCACAACCCCAGCTCTGAATTTTTGATCTACCACTTACTCTGTACAACCTTGACAAATTTCTTAACTTTACTTTGAGCCTCAGTTTCCCCTTTGGTAAAATAGGAGAAAAGTCTTCCTTCAGAGAATTAAATGAGACAACATGTTAAAGTAGCCAGCATCATGCTCCACAAATGACCATTGTTTTTCTTCTTTAAGTTTCTTTCCAATTCTAAAATAGGAGATTCCAACGCTCATCTTATGCCTAAACGTTTGAAGCACAACCATCTCATAATTATGGAATTTCCTGTAGTAAAGGGCTCAACATTTCTCTCAAATCAGACTTGTCATCAGAAGACTTTCCAAGGTCTGGATAATTCTTTTCAAATTAATAACAACATCTAGGATTAAAAAAAGTTTCCTGGTCTGGGGTTGTGGCTCAGTGGTAGCGTACTCATCTGGCATGTGTGAGGCACTGGGTTAGATCCTCAGCACCATATAAAAAAATTAAAAAAAATCCTCTCACACTCAGAATGAAGAGAAAGGAAAAGAAAGACAAATATAGTAGTTCACTTTTCCTTGAGCCAAAACAATAGGTTCTGTGGTGAAGACTCTATTTTCATTATAAGTCATTCATATTTACATAAAGTATCAGTACTGTTCCCCTATTTAAAAATTGAATGATTTCCCCATGTTACTGCAATAGTTACCTCTTGGTGTTCTTCTCGTGTCTTCTTACCTATATACTTGCTAAGCATTTACATAGTTCTTTGCTTTCTTCTCTGTCCATTCTTATTTTTATATAGTTTGAAATTGGCCACTATTTGGTAATAACTCAGGAATTCTGTTATTTTGATATATACACTATATTTTTATGTCTTTATGATTGTTATGGTAACATCAAATACATAACATTTGGGAAACGGGGGAAGGAATGGTGGTCATCTGTCTACAGTGAGGGTAACATAGGATGTATCACATTGAAAATATCTCAATCATCTATAAAGTAGAGAAACACAGTCTTCTAACAGAGGTATTAACAAGTTTATTCTTAAAAATGGGATGAATTTTGCAAATGAGCACTGATGGCAATGATACACATGGCTATTTGTATGTTGATTTAATTTGAAAAATATATATACCTCAAAGAGAAGTATATTAAGGCAGGTCACCTGAGTTGAGTCATGTCCCAGCATTAGACATCTTACCCAGTTTCCAGGAAGGAAAATTGAATTGATTCTCAGAATACAAATTGATGAAGGAATAACATCTCAAATTCTCATTTGAATTTGGATGAAATTTGCTTATGCACTTGACCTACTTTGCTTGATCATTTTGCTCCCAGTCTTTATAATGGGGCAGGGCTAAGTTTTCCCTAAGGGAGTCCCCAGGGCAAAGATAATACATGATACATAAAAATTTCAGAAATTAGTATCTTTATAATACATGATACATAAAAATTTCAGAATTTTTAATAATACATGATACATAAAAATTTCAGAAATTAGTATCTTACTCTTGGATCATTCACACAGATATGTGTCAAAGGACAACAAAATCTATGCACTGATGTCTCCACCAGAAGTGAATTTGGATGAAAGTAAAATAAAATATTTGTTTCAGCCATAATGGCTTAAACAAATAGGGTTAATTATTTTAATGTATTTGGAGGTCTGGGGTACTAAAACTCAGTGATAGAGTGTTTGTCTATCATGTGAAAGAACCTCAGACTCAATCCCCAGCCCTGCAAAGGAAAAAGAAAATGAATCTGGAGGTAAAGAGTTGTAGATGGTGATTCAGCTGTTCAAAAATGTCACGAAGGACTGGGGCACTGCTTGCTTTCTGTTTACTTTCCTTAGTGCGTGAACTTGAGTCTTCATGATTTCAAGTGGGCTGATGTACTCTTAGGCATCACATCTTTCTAGAAGGATGAAAGTGTTAAAGGGCAAAGGGTGGTCCATGTGAGTATCCCTCATGTTATCAGAGAGTGAAAAGTTTTCCTGAACTCTGGCGGCCTCCCCTTGCATTTTAGTGACCAGATGGGCACGTGTCCACTGCTAGCTTGAGAGTGGCTAGGAAGAAGTGAGTTGTGAAGGAAGTGGATTGGTTCTTCACCTGTCTTTTGTCTTAGAGCATGATTGTCATGGATCCAGATTTAGACTTGTATTAGGGCCCAGCCTGCACGTCACTTTCATCTTGGCCCTGTTTTGAAAATTTCAAGTCTTGTTCATATGAGAGGGCCAAGCAAGAAAGTAAAGGTAATTTAGAGCTAATCTATTAGCCCTACAGAAAGGGTTAAATGATGTGTGTCCTAGAAACTAGGGTTTGGTGGCATCATCTGTTTTTAGAACATCAGAATATATTGGTCATCTGTAGCCATCATATGTGAGGAATTGGGGAGGACATAATGGAAGCACCTGGGACTGTGGTGGGTATTTTATATATGTGGTTCCTTTCTCTACACAGACAACCTCAGGAGGTAGATCAAACTGACTCAAAAGGTAACTCACTCACTGCCACATTGATGATCAGCATTCCAGGACTCAAATTAAGCATGGTTGATTCATGGAATCATAAGAAGTTAATTATGCCTCCAGCACAGGGAATGAATAGTGTAAAAGATTAAGTAAGGATTTAGACTCACTTAAAAATACTTCATTGTCATTTATTCATTCATAAGTACTTGCATGCTTATTAGGAGACTACAAACTATTCTAGGCCAAGGGGATACAAAGTTTAATGAGACAAAAGAGGCTCACGGTCTGATGAAAGACAATCATATTAATCAGTATTATCATGAAGTGTGATTAGTGCCACAGAGGAAGGAAGGAGAAAATGTTAGGGAGGATTTCCAGGAAGAGGATTTAGCCAGAAAAACAGAGGGAAGAAAGGTGTTCCAGGAGGAGGGAATAGCAGTTTGAAAAATGTGTGGGTAGGAAATGGTGCTAAGTTGAGGAATGCCAGTTCCCTCAGTGCTTCTGGAGAGGGACTGCAATTAAGGAAGAGGCCAGAGATGCAGCTGGGCATTGTACCAAGTGCCTTTGTCTCACACGACTTAGGTTCACCCTTACAGGGTGATAGGAAAGGGTGTCTATACTACCAGCAAACAGTGGGTTTTAGAGGGGCAGGTAAAGAAGCTGTTGAGTTAGTTATTCAACTGACAGGGTCTGCAGGTGATTGAGTGTGGGATGAGAGGGCTACTGTGTCTCTCACCCAGGCCTGTGGCTATGTAAGTAAGCAGGGCTATGGCAATGGCCTTCGCCAGAGTGAGAAGTGTGGGAGCAGCAAGTCTGTGGCAGGAGGAGCTCCTGTCAGAGATATCCATCTATATTCTCCGCCCTTTCTGCAGGATAGAAACAGCCTACTCTCCCTCACCTGACTGCTGCCCTCCTGGCTCAGGCCTGATGAAGGCTCACCCGGGCATCTGGCTGGTTCAGGACTTGGCCTCTTAGACCCCCAGTAGGCAGGTGAGATGTCTTACTCAAGACTCACTTCCGGGCCTGGAGTTGTGGTTCCGTGGTAGAGCACTCGTCTCGCATGTATGAGAGAGTTTGATCCTCAGCACCACATAAGAATAAATAAATAAAATAAAAGATATTGTGTCCACCCGAAAGTAAAAAATATATATATTAAAAAAAAAAAAAAGACTCATAGCCAATTAGTTGCTGATCTGAGCCTTCCATGCAGGCCTCCTGACTGGTGGGTCTACTGCTTTCAGTTCTCCCCTGTTCCATGTTTTGCTCCAACAGGTGAGCTAAGATTATCAGAACATGCCTGCCATTGTTTGGGGAATATCAGCCCAAATTTTGTGTGTGGCTGAGGTTACCTACCAACTTATATGTGGCTGTCATAACTTTCATGCAAATTTATCTGTTTCTCTGACTTCTTTTGAGTTATAACTAAGGGAAGGTGAAAGCTGAAAGGCCTTTTTTTTGGGGGGGGGGGTTGTTTTAGTTTCTTTGTGATTGTGCTCCTAACTGGGAGCTAGGCGGTGTTTTATTCATTCATGTATTTATTTTTCAATCTCCTTCAAGAATGAAAAGAAAATATGAAGTGCTTTCGGATAGGTCTGGACAAGTCACCTAATTAGTATCACACTCCATTAATTACTTCTTATTAAGTAGTGTGGAGCTTTATTACTCTTTTGAGTCATGGATACTTCTAAGAATATGGTAAAAGTTGTAGACTCTCTTCCTTCAAAAAGGTACATACTGGATTGGATCACATTCTGCTGGTTTCAAGGAAGGAACTAGCTTAGGCAGAAAGAGGAATTTGTTATGAGGAACTCAAGGGCATCCTGATTTCTAAGCAACTTGGGGAAGGAAGTCCTGAAATAGGGCTTGGCCAACAGCTGGAAGCAAGAATCCGATGCTGCGTCTCTCTCACGAGTAACATGGTCTCTCCATATTCCTGTCCCTTCTCCATGCAAATGAACTGCCCTGCACTTCTTTGCATCCATGTTACCTCATGGTTCCCAAAGCAACATCACCTGAGGTTCCAGCCAGCAGCAGAAGTAAAGGCCAGTGTCTCTCAATCCCAATTCCAAATTTCTGGAAGAGAACATGCGGTTGCCTACTTAAATTGTGTTCATAGCTATCAAACTTGTTCACACGATTTATGTATAAATTCAGGGCATCTTTGGACCTACTACCCCCAAACTATGGTCTTCAAGTGACAAACCCATGACTAGAGAAATTAGGTGCTGATAACCAGCAGTATTACTTTTTAGCTATAAAACTGCTGCAAAAAAAAAATGATAATACATTTGAGTAGAGGGTACTTACACAAATATAGAGCCTAAGAACATTTGCTCTGTGTAGGAGTTGTGAACTTTGAATGTCAGTTGAATGTTAATAAATTCCAGTATGGTGAATATGATGCATATTGAATTATAAGTTTCCAAGGTTATTGATACTATATTCATAACTTTTGCTCTTAAATGTTTAATAACAAGATGATAATATAATATTATATTGAATTATAACAGTTTCCAAGGTCATTAATACTGTATTCCTAACTTTTGTTCTTAAAGGCTTGGAAAATTCAATTTTAATTACTGTTAACATGCTTCATAAATATCCAAGGGAATATAATGTAGACCTGTTAATACATCCAAAAAGCTAAACTCTGGTTCAAGTTGTTTTTTTCTTCCACAGTTGGAGAAAATTGTGGTGTTTGGCTTGCCTCTTGGGGCATGTTAAACCACTTTTAACGCTGTCTTTTATTATTTTCTAACCATATACACTTTCCACACATATCTAACTAGTTGCCTTAGATGAAACCCGATGTCTGGCCAAGCAGATGTAAATCTCAAGCAAGTGGCAAGTGGTAACTGAGGAACACAGTCCCCTGCTTGTGTTCCAACAGTATACGATGGGATGATTATAGACCTCATGGTCTCAGAAAATTTTAAATTTTTTTCAAGTTCCATAAGATGAACTGACAGCAGTGGGCAAAAACTGGCTAATAACTGGATTGACCTATCTGCCTATATTACATAGTATTATTAATGGTTAACTCTTCGGATCATTTACCTGGGATTTCTGGGACAATTCTTCACTTCAAAGAACAGAGGCATATTTGTATAATTGCTGTTCTCTGCTGTAAACAGTCACCACTCACATCAAAATCTGGAGGTTTCTGTGAAGGTCACAAGACGCCACCATGATTGCCCTGTTAGTGACATGTTCTCAGTCCATGTAGCAGATCTTAAAAATGGATGCCATTAAGTAACCACAAAAACCCATTGCTGGGGGTTTAATGCTTTTAGTCTCTGGTCTCAGAAAATCCACCTTCTGTCATATTTTATTGACTAATTCAACCTACATAATTGGGTTTGGGTACCACTGCCTCTCCTGTCCCCACAGCTTCCATGCCTGTCCTTTACACAGTTCACTCACGTGTTCTGAGTAACGCTTGTACTTTCTTCCAACTTGTCTTTCTTCAGTTGAGTTCAGTGCCAGATCCTGGCTGGAAACAGTCTCAGGAATTTTTCATTCATCAGACATTTTTTTCCGAAGTTCTGAGACTAGGAGGGCCACCTTGAGAACTGCTTAATAGTGTGTTAGCATACTTCAGCAGGGTGTGCGTGTGAGTGTAATAAAGAGAGAGAGAGAGAGAGAGAGAGAGAGAGAGAGAGAGAGAAGGGTGGGGGGAAAGAGGAAAGAACTGCCTATATACCACATGCTCATCATCAAATGCATATTTGGTGAGGGGCCAATTCTAGAAATAATACTTGCCAGCCAATATATCTAGACTATCTCACTGCTGTTATCTGACTTGATATTACAGAAAGCTCATATTTATATGAGACATTTCTCAGTGGTGGTTAATAATGACTGAACTTTTGTCCTTACTTTAAGTTTTCCACCAGATCTCTCAGAATTGATGATGTCACTGGAATGAGTGTGTATCTGTTTCCTGTAGAGTGAACTCAGGGCTGGCAGCTAGATGTCTAGTGGTCTTGGATTCCCATGCCCTGTTATTTTCAAAAGCAGCAGCGAGGTTCCTCTGGAGGCAATCCCACCCACCACACCAGAATTCTATCACATATTATTGGTCTGGACCGTGTGTACTTAACACTCAGGTTTGTGTGAGAATTGGCCAAATGTGTTTGAAGTAAGATTCTCATCCATAGCATTTATGTGTGAATATCTGAATATTATTAGAGTAAATGCTTGTTCACAAAGAAGAAGGGAAGTAAAAGAAATTTAGTGAAAATATACAGTCAAGATATAATTTTATTACATGCAGGTTTTTTGATTGACAACATCAAGATTTTCATTCAAGGCCAGTCTCATCAATTTTAACCTCCTGTCCTGCACTAGATTCTTTTTTTTAATATTTATTTTTTAGTTGGGCACAATATCTTTATTTATTTATTTTTATGTGGTACTGAGAATCCAACCCAGGGTGTCGCATGTGCTAGGTGAGTGCTCTACTGTTGAGCCACAGCCCCAGCCCCCTGCACTAGATTCTTTACTGTGAAAATGTGAAGAATTTTTATACTGACTTTAAATAGTGTTTACTCTTCCCTCAGTTCCCCATGTTAATGAACGAGTGTTCCTATACTCCACTACAGAAGCCAGAAGCCTGGACTCATCTTTGTCTTTGATTTCCCTCATCCTTCACCTCCAGTCCATCAGCAATCGATGTTGATCTTGTTGCTCAGAGACATCCCCTACCTCCAGGCTTTCTCCATTTCTATACCATCAACCTTGCCAAGCCACCATCGACTTTCACCTCAAATCCTCAGTAGCCTCCCTGCCAGCCTTCCCATGTCCTCTTTGGAGGCCTTGGAGCAGTACTCTGAAAATAATACATCATGTTTTTAGTAGCTTCTGGTTGAACTTAGGGCCAAATCCAAATTCCTTACTGTGGCCTGGAATGTTTTGTATAATCCAGTCTCTGCCTAATCCTCCAACGAGGAGGCGTCCCCTTCTTTGCTGTGGTCGCAGTGGCCTTCTTTCATTACTGGAGAAGCCAGGCTGTCTCCCAGCTCAGAGCCACTGTTCTTGCTATCTCCCATACCTGGAAAGCACCTGCGCACATTTTACACAGCTGACTTGTTCTCATCTTAGGCCTTGGTTTAAATGTTACCTCCTCAAGAAGTCTTCCCTAATCACCTTTACCAAGCGAGGAGTCTCCAATCACTCTCTATCATAGCAGCATACTTATTTCATGTGTAGACTACATCACAATCTCAAATCTAAATTATTCTTATTGTATTTACCTATTTATTGGCTACTTCCCATACCGGATCATAAACTTTGTATGGGCAAGGACTTCATGCTATGCTACTCACTAATACAGCACAGTAGCTCCATAAATATTTGTTGAGTGAATAAAGAAGCCCTTGATTCTAGTTTACAGTTGTAAAGTTTACTTCTTGAACCTAAGCATTGAAGTAAAAATATTTAATTTTATGTTGTAGGATTTTTTTTTTGTGTGTGTGTGTGTGTGTGTTGAAGTACACATAATATGAAATTGACAACTTTGACCATTTTTAGGTATGTAGTCCAGTGTCATTCAGTAAATTCACATTTTTGGACAACTATCCCCACTATCTATTTCCAGAACTTTGAAAAATCTTTCTAAACTGAAACTCTTTGTCCATTAACTCTCCTTTCCTCCTTGTCCCCCAACCTCTAGCAGCCTCTATTCTACTGATGTCTTTAAGAATTTGACAACTCTGGGTACCTCACAATAGTGGAATCTACAGTAGGGTATTTTTAATAAATTTATTTTTATTGCCCTTTTACTAACATAGGCCTTTATTCAGTACTCGATGTTGCTACTGATCTGTTACTGAAAATCTCATTTGTAATAATACTCTAATGATAAAAACATTAAGATCCACTGAAATTTGTGTTCATCTTTTGTCAAACTTATAATTGGAAAATAAATAATCTCATAAGGCACCTTTAAGATATGCAGGTTGATCTGGAAATATTTATATTTATTTATTTATTTTTTAATTTTTTATTGTGGGTTGTTCAAAACATTACAAATTTCTTGACATATCATATTCGACACTTTGATTCAAGTGGGTTATGAACTCCCACCTTCACCCCATACACAGATTGCAGAATCACATCAGTTACACATCCATTGATTTACAAATTGCCATACTAGTGTCTGTTGTGCTCCGCTGCCTTTCCCATCCTCCACCCTCCCCCCTCCCCACCTCTCCCCTCCCCTCCCCTCCTCTCTCTCTACC
>NW_026000229.1:30857889-31063325 GCF_001458135.2 Marmota marmota marmota
GCTGGCCTCCTCTGTGGTCTGACCGGTGTGAAGAACCGAAATGGACCGCTTCCTTCCCCCGTCTCGAACCCAGAATTCAGCCCTGAGTACGGTGCTTGCGCGGCTGGCAGAAACTGCAGCGCTGTAACCCTGCGTCTCTATCCCAGCGCGCGCTGCAGACTCTAGCCGCGGGGCGATTTGCTGAATAAGCAGTGTTACCCTCCGTGCGACAAACCTCTCGCGTTTGAGTCCCTGTAGCCGATCCTCGTGCGATGGAAATCCTTCCTCCAGGTTCCGGAGCACCCCACTATTGCTGGAAATTCCTAAGAAGATATCCTTTAGCCGTCCTGACTTGTCATACTCCCACACAGTGAAGCAGCACACGGGGGCAATGCACTCCCCTCGCCGCCATCTTCCTTCTCCCGAAATATTTATATTTAATGTCATTGATTATAGAGCCCTGTACTGTTATGTTCTTACTTTTGCTTTAAGATTGTAGAGAATATTCTTTGCTTGGTGACTTTAAAGAAATTGTAACAGAGCAACTAAATCAAATTGTTCTCTGACACTGTTATTTTTTTTCTTGCTTCTGCTCAGTAGTTGCTGCTCTGTGGTGAAAATAGAATTTGATGTAACGTGGCACTTCGTACAAGCCATTTTAAAAGTGAATAAATCAGAGCCAACTGGTTCTTTGAAGTAGGATATGCAGACCATTAAAAATGAAGAAATCCTCTATGATTTTATTATCTTGATGGTAATATGTCACCCAAACCAGGATTTGACTTCTACCCATTTCCCATCCATTTTTTCTAGTAAACGTATTTCAGTGATAACTTTGGGGGGAAATGCAAGTCAAAAATGACATGAAGGATTTACAATGAAGGAATAAATAATATCAGGTAAATTGTTATTTCAAACTGAGATATTCTCTTAACTGAACATGATTTCTTACTGTTTTCTTCATCATGGAACAGAATAAAATGTGGTAACAATTTTCTATAGTTGAATTGCTGCCACACATAATTGGGTCCCACAGAACTTCAGCCAGGATTTTGGTGAATTGCTTAGTCTGCATGTTAGATTAAAAGGTGTACAACAAACCACCTTGTTTCTGCAGTTTTGAATAATATTTATATTTAAGTTTATAGTGATAATACTTTTAATTTATGAACAAATTTAAAATAGAAAGTGCTAACAGAAATATTTTGTGCATATTCTTATGCTTTATTTTTAGTTATTTTAAATTTAGTGACAGTTAAAGCATGCTTGAGAGACAGTGACTAAAGTAGAATCATTTTTCATGATGTTACTTAGTAAATTTTTTTCTTTTCTTTTCTTTTCTTTTTTTTTTTTGGTGGTGCTGGGGATTGAACTCAGGGCCTTGTGCATGGGAAGCAAGCACTCTACCAACTGAGCTATACCCCAGCCCCTGACTTAGCAAATTTTGATTATTGTATTCAACCTAACTACGAGCTTCAGCACTGGGAAGGTACTGTACATGGACATTCATGGTAGTGGCACAAGGTCATATATATCAATGCACTTTGAAAAACCAGGAGGAGGGAGACTGGAAATGGATTCCAGTTAATTATTACGACAATGCAATAGTGGGTAATCAGTCTTTTAAAATTTTGCCTTTGTTATTTAGTGTGATGAGTTTTCAGTTAATGTAGTTTATTATAATATAATTAGTAAAGAATATAATAAAGTTTCATAAGAGAGCAACATTGTGGAAATGAATATTATTTTGCTGTGATTAGAATGCCCATCCTAGTGAAGAAATACTGGGTTATGTTGAAGTCAGTGATGCCAGTTTATGGGCTATTTTATGTTTTTAAGGTTTTACTTTCATGTAAGCAGTTAACCATCTTATAGACATCTCCAATTCATTATGGAACATTAGCACCCCTCAGTAAAACAGGGAGAGAGAGAGAGAGAGAGAGAGAGAGAGAGAGAGAGAGAGAGAGAGAATATTTTGAGCCTTTTAAGGGAATCACCCTGGGGAGTTTTTGCAAAATGTGGATGTCTGGGTCCCATGCCACCTGTCCGATTTCATGGGGGAAGTCTAGGAGGGGACAAGGGTGTGGCCCAGGCATCAGTATTTTGTAAAAATTCCCCAGGTGATTCTGTGATGTCCTAAGGTTAATGATGACTGGAGGAAGAAGAAGTAACAGCTGTTATTATGAGGCGGATTATGATAATGGGGCCTCTTGCTTTGATTTCCTTTCGACTAAAAGTTCTCTGAACTCCTTCCTCTGAAAGTTGTATTGAAATCCCACAGACCAACTTACCTGGGAGAAATAGGCCTACTGTGACCCTCTCTGTCATGAATAAATTGATATCTCATTCTTTTATTTGTAATTTTCATGAAAAGAAGGATTTAAAATAATTGGAGCCTAGTGCCCAAAATTATATCCTTGTGCCTTCCCTGCAGTTTGTGGTTTAGTGACTGGGCAGGAGTGACAAGAATTCATTGCACCACAGAATATTCTTTCCCTGTAAATGATGCATTGGCTTCAGGGTGAAGTCTGATTAGAAATGAAAGTGAAATAATGCTATAAACCACAGCATTCTGAACTGCAGAGCTGAGAGTGAGCTGAGCTCAGAGGCCACAGATGCATGGTCTGAGCCCAAGCCTGGAGGACAGATTGAATAGGACTGAGAGAAGTCCTTGTACTAACCACTCAGAATGGGAACATGTAGCGGCAGAATTTCCCAGGAACCAGCCACACTGCAGTAAGCCAGTTAAAAACAATTAAAATTTCATTTTAATTTTGGAAAGGCTTGGCCTGTTGCCCTAGTTGATGAATGTCTTTTAAGGAAGTGATTGTAGAGCAATTCGCAAATAGAAAGTAGTTCTAATACTATATTTTAGTTGCTTTTCGTTGCATTCGGAATGATGATTTACTTTGAAGCCAACAATGAGTCAGACGTTATACAAGCATTGAATTAGGTACATTCCTTGACCAGTGTTGGGACTATCTGAAAATAAAAGAAAGAAAAAAAAGAGTATGTGAATTTAGCTTAATATCACATAAGTGCTATGTGAATAATTGTAAATAATTGGATTATTACTAAAGAATTGGGAGGTGAACAGATTTCTTTCTCTGGTTGGAGTATTGAACTAAAAACAGCAAAACTTTGGCAAACTCAATGAAGTACAGGACAAAAAGCATATGCCGCCAAATTGGAATGACATTTGAAAACCACGTTAACACACATTTCCAAGAGATTTTATCTCCAAATATATTTTATCCACATTATACTTCTCTCCAATCAGAAATTTTTAGTAAAAATATGAGTCTCAAGTATATTTATGTTCACTTGCTAATCTTTATTTTTGTGGGGCGTGGGGTGCTGGGGATTGAACTCAGCAGCACTTGACCACTGAGCCACATACCCAGCCTTATTTCATACTTTATTTAGAGACAGAGTCTCACGGAATTGCTTAGCACCTTGCTTTTGCTGGGGTTGGCTTTGAACTTCCTATTCTGCTTCCTCCACTTCCCCAGCCGCTGGGATTACAGACATGTGCCACTGTGCATTGCCACTAATCTTCACTGTCAAGCCAATTCTTCCTTTTTCTTTACAGACAAAATTACTTTGTAGTGAGAAGTATCTAGCATGGAAGTAGGTGAAGTCCATAAATTTTTCTATTCCATAAACTCAAACTATTTGCCAAATACCCAAATAAACTTAATAAAGATAGGTCCCTGTGAACTATGGAGACACTTGATGTATGTTGTCAATTGACAAGTGCCATACCTGTCTGATGCTTTTTTTATTGAAATAAGAGCAGAAAAATCTTGAGGTTTCTTTCCTCCCCTTTTATGAAGATCTTCCAACAAGGAATCACATCTGAAGTCATGAACCAGTGTGAGACAGACCAAATTGAATTTTTCTTGGCATTTCATGGGGTGCCTGGATTTTGCCGGTGTCACTCACAGAACACTATGTTGCATCTACCCTGAATTTTTGAAAACCTCATATATAATTCCATAGAGTATTTTGGCAAAATGAGGAGGGAAAACAAATTCAAGAAGTGTTGAAGAACAGATTATAATAAATTTAAGTTCACTTTCCATTATGCTTTTTCAAAATAGATTGAAAATGGCATGCTAACATGAATCTGTTTGATTAAAGCATTTGCACTTGTGTCAGTAAATTAGCAGGAAAGAAATAAATGAAGCTAAATTCTCTTCCTTGTTAGCTAACATAGGAAGTTGTAATTATTTTTTAAATAAAAGATTACACTGCTGTAATCTTTTTAATCTCACAAAGTTCGTAGAATCATAAAAAACTTGATGGCTGTTGCATGAACTAGACATTTTTCATTCTAAACAGACTTCATCATCAGTGTACACTGAACATTATGTATAATAATGAAAAATTATAAATAAATTAAATGATACATAGTAAGAAAATTATTGAATAAATTATAACTTGATGGAAAATGAGAACAGTTAAATTGTTTTGCAGTAGTATTTAATTACTTGGGAAATGTTGTTGTCACTGTTTAGTGCAAGAAAATAAAGATTTAAAATTGTATATTTAGTAAAGTCTTTATTTTGTGACTAAAAAATAAAACATGAATTTATATATGATAATATAATCAATGTTATCAGGTGGTTCAGTATGAACAATTACATTTCCTATTTATGTACTACTGTCTTTTCTGTCAGGCAATGGGGCTAGGTAGGGCAAGATGTAGAGATTGGGAGAATGGGTCTAAGTTTGGTCTTTTGGAAAAGTAAGGCTGGTGATATTCATGTAAAATAAACACAGTTTTTTTTTCCTTTTTTACTAGTTTATATATCATTGTGCTAGTGTACCCTTAAATTTTTTCTTTAAACTGAGTTAAAAGTGTCTTTAGGTCTAAGGATATATATAATTCAATGTATACTTGCCTAGCATGTGTGAGGCCCTGGTTTCTATCCCTAGCAGTGAAAAAAGAAAGTATTTTAAAATTCATCATCATGCATACATAACTGTGAAATCACAAGTATGGCACATTTATAGTTCTTATTAATTAAAATTAAAACAAATAAATGACAATAAAATAAAATCCAAAGGGTGTTGCATCCCATCAGTAATGCACACAGCACACTGGTAGACGCTGGCTTAGAGGAGGGGAGATGTGGATATGACTCTAGTTTTACCATCCTGCCTGTTTCCCAGGTGCTATGATAATTAGAGCTTATTTCAGTGTATTTTCCTGGGGTGGAGTTTGGTGCTTGGAATTCCTCTGAAGGATGATCTTGCAGCACGGGCTTTGGGGAGGTGCTATTTCTGCAAAGCCAGTGACCAGAGGTTCACTCCAGACACTACCGTAAAGAAGAGTTGTCCTTAGTAAGTTACATGTCTGAATCCTATGAACTGTTTGACTAAAGAACAAAAGGAAGTAAGGAGGGATGGAAGGAAGGAAAGAAGGAAGGGAAGGAGGAAGGAAGGGAGGGAGGGAGGGGAAAAGAAGAATAACCCAGTGGTTTCATTAGCATGACAAGTGATTTTCATAAAACTGCAGAATTAGTGGTGAATAGCAATTTGGGGATCATTTAGGTCAACCTCAGTCTCATGGTGAACATTCTACAATTTCAAAGATGACATGAGGAAGTGTTGGGAGGTCGAAAGGGCTTATGAGTCCTGCCCTAGCCCTGCCTTCCCTATCTGTCAAGGCCACTGCAGAACAGAAAGAAGTACAAGGGCCCTAGTTCTCTCACATGCTAGATTTCCTCCTCTGTGCTCACTATGCGCCTTAATCTTCCTTGTTTGTTGGTTGCTGAGTTCAGATCTACCTTCTCCCTATAGGGCAAACAAAAAATAAAAAGAGAAGGCTGTGCTTGGAAATCCTCCGGTGCCTTTAGCTTTTTTTTTTTTTTTTTCTGTTTACTTTAAGATGGTCCTTTAGCCTATCGTCCTTACTGTTCATATTAAATACCTGTTGTGTTATATATGAGTACATTTTTCTAAAAAAACTTTTGTTTAGTTGATTATTTTTATTGAAATATGATGGTCTCAATTCAAAAGAAACAACCATTTTTTTGTTCAAGAAATTCTCAGGAAGAAGGTTCCATGACTTGATTCATTGAATGTTTTGAAATTCTTTGCTTTCTTTCACCCAAATAAAAACAGGCTATAAGCTCTTAGAAGGCGGGCATTTATTCTCTATCATTTAATTTTTTAACTGGTACACATAAATATAAAAATAGTCCCTAGTATTGTGGTAATGTAAAGTTTTAATACATCTACATATTGTATCATGTGTAAACCAGGTTAAACCTATCTATCTCCTCAAACACTTATCATTTCTTTTTGGTGAAAACTCTAAACATACCTTCTTCTAGTTTTTTATATGTATAGGTAACATTATACCTATCTGTAGTCAACTAACTGTGCAGTAGTACTCCAGAACTTCTTTCTTCCACCCAACTTGGTACTTATTGGTCAGCCTCTCCCCATCCTCTCTCTTCCCTACTCCCCCCGACCACCAGCTTTAGAAACTACCATTCCACTCTTAACTGCCGGGAGATCAGCCTTTTGCATTCAACATATATGAACTAGATCCTGGGGTACTCGCTTCTGTTTCTGGTTTGGTTCACTTAACATGATGATCTCTACTTCCAGGCCCATGATAGGATTTCATCTTTCTTAAAAGTTGAATAGTATTCCATAGTGTGTATGTACCACATATTCTTTATCCATTCATTAGTCAATGGACTCTCAGGTCGTTTCCATTTCCTGAGTATTGAGAACAGTGCTGCAGTGATTATGGAAGGGAAGAGTCTAATTGACAAACTTATTCCAGTTCACTGAAGCATCTGTGTCACGCACAGGGCTGATTCAGTGTATGCACCACACATTTTCTTAGTGAATGAGTGGACAATAATATTAAAATGTTCTATTTCTACAGCAATTCACAATTATAAAGAGTTTTCTACCAGTTCACCTGATCCTCACAATGGCACCTTCAAAGTGGCTAGGAACAGATGCTCAGAAGTAGAAAGGTCAGCCTAGGGCTTCATACGGAATCAGTGGTGTACGATTCTCTCCCAGAATCCAATTCTCCATTTGGAGTTGAACAAGACAGGGCCTAGCCGTTTCTCTGTATGATTGTTCTTGCTTTTCTGGACTTTCATGGACTCCTTCTTTATTTTCAGATTACAGAACAGGCCCATGTTTCACTGTGGTCAGCAACCAGATGTGCCAGGGACAGCTCAGCGGGATTGTCTGCACAAAAACTCTCTGCTGTGCCACAGTCGGCCGAGCCTGGGGCCACCCCTGTGAGATGTGTCCTGCCCAACCTCACCCCTGCCGCCGGGGCTTCATTCCAAACATCCGCACAGGAGCGTGTCAAGGTAAACCTGGGCTCATGGAGTTAATAATGAATGCATCGTACTTGCTGTAGAGATGTTCTCCAGTGGAGTCAGGGAGAATGGAAAAGCAGTGTCAGAGACATAACCCCACAGTTTCACTGACAGCGTGACATTCAGCTAAGGGCTTAGGAACATAGCCCACGAGAGAGAAGCTGAAGTCTCAGTGGATTTTCTTGCCAGCAGCTTCCCCCTGACCCAGGATGTGTTTCCATGCACCTCTGACCCCAGGGGTGCTGTGATTCTGTTTACAGTGGTGCTGTGAGCTATGTCAATGCTGTGTGGAAGCACAAAGCAAGATAGGTGAACAAGGTAGATTATGTTGTTCTTTTTTTCGCTCCTTCATTTGAAACTGAGTTCTGAGTCTCATGGGTTGTACTTAACTGACCTGAAGAAAATTGTTCCTCTCGACATTTGACATGCTACATTATGCATTTTTTAAAACAAGTCAGAAATAAATTAGGATTGGTTTCACAGTTTTAAATATCCCCAGATGTCGCCTGCTCGCTGCTTCTTCTACCTCCCCTAGAAGCCCTTACTCTGTTTTTGGCTTTTATTCCTGTTCCTCCAGCTGTACAAATTCTTTTATTGTCTGGCTGTCTGGCAGGAAGGAGGAGGAAGTGAACAGAGGCAGTTCTACTAAACTGATGGGCCTGAAAACTCTCAGGCTATCTCTGTTTCCTTAGATGTCTTCAGGGCTTTTTTTAAAGCCAGTTGCAATAGTTTCAGAAAATTCAAGATATGCTTTTCTGAGGTGAACAGATAATAGTTTGGCCTTGTTCTATATGTTAATTCTAAGGGTGAGATGCAATAAAGCAGAACTTGAACTTGGTCGCATGGTTTTGTGGGTCTCTGTTAAATTATACTTCGATAAATTCCACATTTGATATGGCTAGCCCTGCACCCTGACTTTCAAATACAACAGACAAATCCTTTGTATGCCTTTGAACATATCCGAAGCAGCCAGAAGTCATTTTGGAGCCCTAAAATTATAAAGGGCTTGATCACTGGATTTTATAAAATTAAGAGTAAGTGCCATGTTTGATTCCTTCTTATTTTCCCCATTCTTAGAAAGGCCCAAAGTTTTGAAGAATTTGTTGGTTTTAGTGTTCTGAAGCTAGCCATGAACTTGTTGAACTTGTTGACAGTGACTAGAAAGGCAGGCCTTGAGTGCCCAGCTGCCTGTCATCGAGTCATGGTCCAAGGCTAGGGTGTTGAGAAGTGGGGACAGAGAGGGACAGAGAGGGACAGGGAGTGGGAAGAACTTGCCTCCTCTTTGAATTGATGTTCATTCCATATAATCTGGATTTTTCTCCAATTTGCTTCCTGTTCCTTTCTGACTGCTATTCAACATCTAAGGAATTTTTTTAAAGGCTTTTTTTTAAAACAAGAAAATTTGTGAAAACCCATGGAGTCAAAATAACTGTTAGGTTGCCACTTGGAGAATAGAGTCCTTCATTTTATTTGTTATTGTTTTGTTGTTGTTGTTGTTTATTTATTTGCCTTTTTGTTTTTTGGACCATCATGGGATATCTTCTTGCTATTTTCCCAGCCCTTGGGCCAGATGTGAGGAGTTGTTGGCAAATAGGTTCATAGAGGAGCCTATTCTGTTGTCAGTCTTGAAACATACAGCCAGGGGAGAGTTACCCTCATAGACATTTCCTGTTGGCCAAATATCTTGATCAGCAAGACATTCTAGATATGCCTGTATGTAAAAATCTTGATTTCATATAGCCTTTTAGTAAACATTTAACATATCAAGGGAATGGAAAATTCCAATCTAAGTTGAAACTGAAATTGGCTATAAAATAAAATTCAATTGTATTTCAATATAGTGATTCATTTGTCAGGACATTTAAAACAACAAGTGATATTTTTATATCAAAATAAAGAGCTCTTACTCCTTTCACTATGTGGTGACTTTTCTTGAGGAAGGCCTTACAAACAGCAGTGGCTTCCTTACTCTATGCAGTAAAGAACGAAACTAAAGTCACTGGTCTTCCAGGTTTCTAGAAAAACAGAGTACAGGAGGAAACAACTGTTTCAATGAGGGCTCTTTTTTTAAAAAAATTCTAATTTGTTATATATAATAGCAGAATGCATTACAATTCACATTATATATGTAGAACACAATTTTTATATCTCTGGCTGTACACAGAGTAGAGTCACACCCATTCATGTCTTCCCACATGGACTTACTGAGGGGTCTTTTTCTGTGATGTGAAGGGATGCAGAGATGGAGCGAGTGTGTGTGTACTTCTGCAGTCTTCATAGATGAATGCAGTGAGCCTGAGATGATCAATGTTGTTTTGGGAAGTTTAGTATTTGGGGTTACACAGAGGAGCACAGGTTAGTCCTTAGGTGCTGGGGAAAGAGCATTAAACAAAGTGGACAAAGTTTCTGCTCTTTGGAAGCTTATGTTGAAGAGTTTTCAAAACAAAACAAACATATGAATTAGGTCACTTGGTGTTGAGGGTCAGGGGGCCAGAGGTTGTGATCTGACTGCTCGAGGAAAAGCTCACTTCTCCAGTGGCATTGAAGCAGAGACTGAAGGATGGAACAGGATGAGCTACACAGCCCTTCAGGGAAAAATATTCCAGGCAGAGGGGCCACCAATACAAGACCCTAAGACAGGAGCACCCTGGATGTATTTGAGGAAGACTGTGTGATGGGAGGGGAATGAGGGAGAGGGGGAGGTGAGACCAGAGAGCAGAAAGGTTATGGAGGACTTTCTAGGACTCTGTGGACTTGAGTTTTGAGCTGGGAAGGGCATGATCTGACTTATCTTTTAAAAACTTCCTCCTGGCAGGTACTCTGCCAGCAGGAGAAGGCTTCAGCTGGGACAGCATGTTCACTGGGAAACATCTCTCACTGCTTGCCCTGATTTTTTGAATTTTTACCATACAAGACAGTTCTTCAGAATGTCAAGATGACATTTCTCACTTCATTTATACAAAAAAAAAAAAAAAAAAAAAACATTAGCTATCCTTGTAGCCTAAGAGATCTGAAATCAATTGTTTTAACTAAATCATCAGTACAATTCTTAAAAATAGATTCACTGTAAAAATAGATTGCATTTTGATTTCAAGGATTTCTTCAATAACTAGTTATTGCTTCCACTTTGGAGACTAAAGCAAGGCAGTGCGTTAAAAAAAAAAAATCATTGTACCCTCATACTTTGTTGCAATAAGACCCACAAAAGCTAATACAAATATTATCCTCTGTATGAGGAAAGATGAAAGGTGGGAAAATAAAGAGTACTTCTTACAGAACATTACTGACCAACTATATTAATAACAAATTTTATTTCATATAACATAATTGTGAGAAATAGCTTCTCCCATCATAGTCCAAATACGGTGTTGGACAACTTGATATAAATACAGTAATATAATTGTGGACAACTGTCACATTTTCTTCTGCAATAAATTTTATATGAATCTTTCTCTCTCTCTTCTAAAATCTGACAGATGTGGATGAATGCCAGGCCATCCCTGGGCTCTGTCAAGGAGGAAATTGCATTAATACTGTTGGGTCTTTTGAGTGCAAATGCCCCGCTGGACACAAATTTAATGAAGTGTCACAAAAATGTGAAGGTAAGAAATCTCATGCTTTGCAGCCAAGGGAGGTGGGGGAGGGCAGACAGAACTCATCAGCAACAAGCTTGTTTGCGAATTTCTCCTAAATCCTTCAGTCTTTGTCATCCCCATGAAAGTGTAAATATAATATTCCTACCAGGAATAATATGCCTTTGTGCCATTGAACCAGAAACACCCTGCAGCTTTTTCCAGTTTTGTAGACCCAAAATAAGAGGTCCATCTGAATCAAATTAAATATTAAAACATGAAATATTTTTGAACCAATATTTGGTTTAAAATGTTCAAGACACATGTTTTTGCATAGTTCTAGAGACATGAATTTAAATTTGATCATTAGATAGCACTAAAAATGATATATCTTCTGATGTTTTTCACGTTAAAAATGTGTGTTTCATTTGGGGGATGTGGGGGAGACCTGTTAACTCTTACATTTAAGCTTCTAGTACAAGTTTAGAATTTTCTGGGGTATGACATATGCCTATCAAATGGAAAACTTACTAATGTTAGTCAAAAAAAAGAACATGGAGTACATTTTTATATATGCATTTAGTTTATTGATTAGGCTTCTAAAAATGTGAATTATAGAGGATGTGTTCATATTTGCTACAACTGTTATTTGCATAAAGAGGCCTGGCTTCCAAGTGTGGTCATCATTTCTTTGTGAGAAGGAAGCATCAGAAAAATAAGTAGGTGGCATTGAATTCTCTTTTCTTTGATGACCTCATGTAACTTACATACAGCAATGTCCGATAGCCATGGAACAGTACCCTCACAGCTACATCACTCATTGAGCTCAGAAGAGAACATTTTTTCCTTTGCTCTCAACTCATTCTTCCTAGAGTGCTCTGAGATTTATTTAGGTGCATGCATTTTTATTGAAAACAGTTGCTGTGGTATTCATTCCTAGACTCTAGCAATGAGGAATGGTTCATTCATAGCTCAATGTCTGAATCTGAAATCCTTAACCTCTTTTTTTGGTTGCCCAGTATATAATATCAGCAAAAGACAGCTTTAAATTTAAGGTGCAATTCATAAATTACATGTCAGATATTAAATATCAACTTGGCCTGAGTGGAATATTCTAACTCTGACAGAATTACATATATAGGTTGGAGTTGTTTTTATGTTGTTAATCATAGAATTTATAATTACTGTTGCATTCTTGAATATGTTATGCATAGTTATTTGAGGTAGCTGTGAAAAATCCTTTAATTCCCTCTGAAATAAGCCTTCTTAAAAACATTTTTTAAGTTTCACAGAACAGTATAATTGACTCTCTATGGCTGAATGTACTTTAGAAGTTTTATTGTAGATTTGAGTTTGAAGCTGAGTGTTGATACTGAAAGGGGCAAAGAACTCTCTTAGTTCCACCCTTTGACATTATAAATTAAGGGACTGTGTCTGTGGTACATTAAGTGTTCTGCAAAGTGCTAAAATTGGCCTTTTTTGACTCACACTCTGTTGTTTTTTGAGCCATTTTGTATAGTCTTCTTTCCTAGATGAAAGCTATTATATCTACTTTACCAACTATATTTATTATCTAATATTTGGAACTCTGTAAAATATTATGGTATAGGTTTTCAGGTATTGCCATACATATCTTTTGTGAAGTTTATCCAATGAACTAGTAAGGTTTCTCACATGCAGAGCCCATCTCAACAGTGGATTGTGTCTCAAATTTTTAAGAATTATCAATTTAACATATTTAGCTCCAAGATATATAGTCAACTTCAAGAGTTGGGGCAGTATAGACCATGTTTTCTGGAATAATGGTAGCTTCCAGGCTCAAATAGAATTGACTTTTTGACTCTTGATTTTTACTCAGACCACGTAGTTAACAGGAATGGTCCACGGATGTGGACTAGACAGAAGGCACAGATTTAATTCTCACACTGAAAGAAAAATGATTCAAATCCTTTTATGCTAAGAAACTAATTATGGTGGTAAATCAAATGGACCAAAAATTCAGCCTGAAAATTACTTAATCCTTTTACACACACACACACACACACACACACACACACACACAATTTTTCCAGCTTCATATTAGAATCAGTAGCAAAATAAAAACAGAATACTTTTGGCTAGACATTTTTTTTTCCTTGCCATCTACTGTTACATTAAATTTGATTGATTTTTTTCCCCTTCTTTTTTATTTTCCTATGCAAAATTGATATTAGATTAGAATATCCTGTTAGTACTGCATGTACTCTGGCCTGGAAGATATTTAAGCTCTGTTGACCTGTCTTGCTCTGGTAGGAAAGTCATCAGAAAGTCCTCTGAGAACTCTTGGCGAGCTGAATCCACTCCTTCAATTCCCTTACTACTTTCCAGTTATGGCACCTCACTAGTTGGCATAGGCTAGCCTCTAGATAATCAATACAGAGAACCCAGGAAATCTGGCTCACAACCACTGAAAGGATAAGAGATCCTCTTTGTGTCCCAGGAAGCTGATCAGGCATAACAGTGGCATTCTGTGCCTTGTGTTTTACTCAGCTTCCCATTACTGTGACAAAATACCTGAGGTAATCAACATCAAAGGAGGAAAAATTAATTTTGTGTCATGGTTGCAGAGGTGTTAGTCCATAGTCTGTTGACTCCATTGCCTAGGAATATATGTTATGGCAGGAGCACCTGGTAGATGAGGCCTGTTTAACTCATGGCAGCAGAGGAATAGAGAAGGGGTGAGGTCTCAATAACCCTTTTAAGGGCACACTCCCAGTTACCTGTCTTCCCTCCACTAGGCCCAACATCCTAAAGGTTCGACCACCTCCTGCGCTGGTCCTCAAGGGACGGAGCCCTTACCACATGGATCTGTGGAGAACATTCTGAGATCCAAATTATAGTAATTCAATCAAATTGGTCTTAGCAGTTCCACAAGATCCTAATCATCATGCCTCACATGCAAAGTCTATCTTTGAGTTACTTTTTATGAGATCTTTCTTTTCCATAAATCTCCTTTCTTTCCTATACAATGTCCTTTTCCCCAAATTTAAATAAAATGTTGCAGACCAAGATTTATGTAAATATGCACAGTTTAGGTACATTTAAAATGTAAATTAATAAGCTGAACTGATTAAATAATTATTAAAGTTTCATACATTTAAGAAGAAAAAGATTGAGATTTATAGCTGTGATTTGAGAAAATGGGAAATTAAGTTCATGCCCATCTTTTTTGTTGATTTTTCCAATGACTGTAGGGTGCATGTACTGAAAGAACACATGAGCCTTTTCCTTTTGGAAATCAAGTCCATATTTGCATAGGTTACTGTGGGAGGAAATTAAGAAATAAAAAGTGTAATTAAAGGATTAAGTTTTACTTCTGGAAGAAGTCCCTTGGATTCCTAATTAACCACTAATATTTTGGGATTTAGATTATCGTCAGCCCAGCCTCTAACAATTAGAATAGCACTGCATGATGCAAAAGACTTTTTAAAAATGCGGGTCTTAAGTCCATGCACTCCCTAATATGTGAGCCAAAAACCTCAGGATTTACCCTTTCTAAAATAATGGCTCTTATTCTGTCAGGCACCAAGAATAATTCCTGGGACTGTTTAACCCATTGCTCCAGGTAGGCTGCATCATCTGAGCTGGTTGTAGGTCCCTGATTCTTACTGCTCCAGGTAACTAGTTCTCCATACAATTAGTTGGATAAAATCTCTGCAGTATGGGCAAAGAACCCTGAGAATAAAGAAGAGCTGGCCCTCATCCTGGTCAAATCACTAGTCCTCTTCATAATCTTAGACACATCAATTTCCATCTCTGAGTTAATTCACTTGTCAGATGAGGAGGTTGAACAAGAAGATATATGGAGGTTCTGTTCAGTTTCACATCCAGAACCCACCTTTACACTTAATATTATTTCTAAGTTGTGATCAGTTAACTGATGCCGCATGAGTAAGAAACCATGAAAACTGAATACGCGGTTGGGGCTCTAGAATAGCACAGCTGATGCTCTTCTCCACGAGGCTTGAGGAGTCAGCTTGTTTCCTTTTGAGTCACACCTTTTACACTGGGTTGAGTTTGTATAATAAAACAAAGTTAATTTCACAGACTCAGTGCCTTCATAATCTTTAGTGTCACACATGACTTTTAAACAGTTGCCACATTTTTTAGGTTTTTTTTTTTTTTTTTTTTTTTTTTATCTCACTGCGTCAGTGATTTAGACAGTCAGGATCAGGTAATTGGTTTCCCTTGTCAAGTCCACAGTCTTGGACAGAGCTTCTGGGTGGCTGAGTGTCTATCTCAGTGATGCCCTTTCTGGAACTGAATCATGCTGCATGCCATCTCTTTTCTTCCCTTCTGGAGTGAAAGAGAAAAGAAACCACCAAGGGTAGAACTGAAGGTTCTAGAATTAACATATTATCTAACGGCACATTTTAAGACAACTAGGGAGGGAAAGAACCTGCCACTTGTGCATCTTCTCAGGGTCTTATCAAGAAATCCATGAGGCCATGGCAGCTACCCAGGAACAGCTACTTCCTACCAGCTCTGCCTCTCTCCCACCACAAGGAGACAGGAGCAGGTGCCCAGAGCACAGTAATAGCTCTTCCCAGCCAAACCCGTTGCTGGCCAGCCTCCCCAGCTGGTTGACTTTTACAACTGGCATTTGATACAGACTGACTTGCAGAAACTCTGCAAAAGTCGCCATTCTCAATTTCTCTCTTACTTGGGATTCGTGAAATTCTATTAAAAGGAGATAAATGCAGAGTGGTAAGCGTGAGGGAATAAATACATCCGTATGAATGAGCATCAGAGTTTGATTCCCCTTCAGATGCTTTGTTTTCCTCTCAGCAGCTCCACCACAGCCTCGTAATGAGATCAACTTTTACTTTTCATTTAGAAATAATGGGAGAAGAGGTGGTTCAGGAAAGTAGAAAGACAAAAGGTGCCTGAAGAAAGAAGTATGTCATTGAGGAGGGAACATTCGGGAAGTTCCAAGTCATTTAAGCCGCTTTGAACATCATAATCTGCTCTAGTCCCACTTTTATCTGAGAATTAAGAAGCTGTGCACTCGAACATGTTCCTGACCTGCTGGCCTCTAAAGGCATGTACCCAAGGAGACTCCCCTGACCCCCGCCAGCCCTGGTCAAGTGGAGACTTGAGTTTAGCAGCAATTTTTAAATGATGAACTCCTTTGCTTTTATTTCAAATTTTACCCATGTCAGTTTTCTGAAGGTCTCTGTGGAATGCCCAGGCACCAGAGGTGTAGGACTAAGGTCCTGTTGTCACACCTGAATTGTGGGGATTGGATGACTTGATATCCAATCAGCATTTAGACAATGCCTGGCACTCTGCACTTGTGAACTCTCATTATTATTATTGCTTTTATTATGATCTTCATTAAAGGGTACAAATCTAACCTAACCAGCAGGTAGAAGATGTTTCCACCATCTAGCCAAATTCTGTTTTTTAAATGTCTTTTTTTTTTAAATATATGCAGTCCCTTTACCTCTTTGGCTATTGAAACATGTTGAGTTGACTTAATAAAGATGATAGCAGTTATTTATATTAATAGATAGAAAAAGTCTTTTTAATAGATGATGTCCCCTCATGTGATGTTTTGGTAGGTATTCTTAATAGATAGTGTTCTCTCCTGTGATGTTTGTGACTCAGACATTAACTTCTAGGGACGTTTTGAGAAAGATACATTTTGATACCTTTGCCTTATAGTTCTCTGTCCTTAAATGAGGTTTTGAGCCCTGAAGGCTGTTTGATAGTCTTGTTTGGGTTTTTTGTTTGTATTAAGTAAAGTGTGGCTGGGGGAATACAGAAGGCTCCATTTTAAGGAGCTGTCTTAAAAATGCGCCTTGAGATAATATGTTGATTCTAGAACCCTCAGCTCTGCCCTCGGTGGTTTCTTTGCGTTTTTCACTCCAGTGAAATTTATATCTGTTGGAATAGAGTATGCACCTCTACCATTACATAAATTCACGATGGCAGTGCTGTTTATGTTAGCATTGACTCTAACTTCAGCAGTGAAATATTGCTTGTTTCAGCCTCTAGCCTAGCATGGAAGGATGGTGATTTTGCTTTTCAAAAGGTTAAACTGCTTGTAAACAGTGTCACTGCTGCCTTTTTGACTAACAGGGTGAACTTGAGGTAGAATGTACTTAAATCTGATCCACTTAAAACCCTATGTTTTTGTTGTTGTTTCATTTATCATCATCGTCATTGTCGTCATCATTATTATTAGTACTAGGATTGAACCCAGGGGTGCTTAGTCACTGAGCCATGTCCTAACCTTTTTATTTTTCATTTTGGGACAGGATCTCACTAAGTTGCTGACACTGGCCTTCACAGGCACGCATCACCACAACCAGCTTTATTTATTTTATTTTATGCTTTGAGACAGGGTCTTGCTGTGTTCCCCACGCAGGCATCAAACTTGCAGTCCTCCTGCATTACACCTCCACGTAGCTGGGATTGTAGTGGCCCACTGTGCTTGGCTCCCTATTTTGGTTTTTAAATGAAGAGCAGCTCTAGACTGGAGAAGACATGTTCTTATTTTGAGGTCCTAACCCTTTCTGAGTTTCACTGGTGTCAACCTGGCCATTGCAGCATTCCTAGGAGGCTTGGTGCAAATCCAGCCAGTCCTAGATCAGGCCAGACAGCCCTCTATTTGTTTTAAAGAGGAGACCATGCAAATCAGGGGGTACCCGAGCCCAAGCAGGAAGTTCTCAGTTTTATCTCTCCCCCTCCTGATGCCACATACTGAAGTTTGTCTATATGTGAGTTGGGCTGTGGAAAGCTTCCCTTGAAGGAAATGGTCATATTTGTCCCAAAGGACACACTTATTGCTTCCTTAGAGGAGATCAGTGATCGGGGCCCTTGAGGGCTGACCCCAGATTTGGCCTCTGTAGCATTTAGGATGCTACTAGGCAGTGATGTCCTTGTTTAACCCCTGAGGAAGAGAGGGGAAAGGACAAAATTGTGCAGATGGAGAAGGTGAACTGGAGCTGTGGTGTGGTCCAGCAACAGCCTCAGCTGACCCCACCCATGGGGAAGTGGAGAATTGGAGTGGCCTTGGAGTTGTCACTGTGGGGTTGAAATGATCAGACCTTCGTTCCTCTTCTCAATTATCTGTCATCAGATGGGATACCTAGAGATGGTGTGACTTTGGGCAAGGCAGCCCTCTACAGCTCGGGTGATCCCTGAAGGGGCTGGCAGCACTTCCAGTGACTGGGGCAAGGCCTTCCTTGAATAGAATCTGGGGGAAGCACGCAGCTCCATGTCAGTTATTCATCAAGTGTGCATTCACCAAACCCACAGAAAACCATCATCATGGTAGTTTGGGTGTGCCCCCACAAAAACAGAGTTTGTACCCTTATGCTTTGAGACAGGGTCTTGCTGTGTTTTACCCTTAGTCTTGTCCCCCACGATGGTCAATTCTTGGTTAGCACCCAGACCACAAGGTCTTCTCTGAAGGATTTCAATGTATGCTTTGTAGAAAATCAGGTTGAAAAGAAGTACAGGAAGTGGAAGTGATGCCAAATTTAAAATCATAAGTAGGGGAGTTTAACTCAATGCCAAACATGAGAGAACTGGGAAAACAGAATTACAAAATAAATGACATTTGGCATGTTATTATTGTATTAGCATGCTGTCATGACTTTGCGAAACAATTGTACACAGTCTTAGATTCTAAAGGGAAGTTAGTTTATTATGTTCTAATCGCCTGAATTTGACCAACTCCTTGGGCAAATCTGCTGCAAGAAGTACTCACTCTTGAAATGGACTATTCTCTACACAGGTTTTCTAAAGATGGCTATTTCTAGTCTCATGATTTGACCAATATTATATGTGAATCATAATGATGAAGTTCTATACTGTTCTATGAATACTGAAACTCTTTATTATGTTCCAGATATTGATGAATGCAGCACTATCCCTGGAGTCTGTGATGGGGGTGAATGTACAAACACAGTCAGCAGTTACTTTTGCAAATGTCCCCCTGGCTTTTACACTTCTCCTGATGGTACCAGATGTGTAGGTAAGTTTAATCATAGACAGCATGTATGGTTTGTATAAGTCAGTTCTGCAGTGAACATCTTTCTCGACAAGTTTGTTAAGGGGGGCATGTAATCTCTCATTTGTGGTAAAAAAAATGTGCATTTATGGAAATATATTGAACTGTAAAGCATTCTCTCAAAGAACAGAGGAATCTTCTGGTCTTGTTTTGGGATTCATTGTCTCCTATGAAAGGTGGATAATCCAAGAGACACTACAGATATCCTCCAAATTAGCAGTGCAGTGGTGCAGTGTCAAATCTTGAAGCTATTATCTATTTATAACCCCACCTTCCATCATTTCCTAGGGTCTATGTTAATTTAGGACAGAAATTTTGCAGTAATATCTTAATTGGTCTCCCTGTTTCTTGGCTTCTCTACAATCCATCTTGTCAGATTTATCTTCCTAAAATAGTGCTTTGATTAAATAACACTCTTGCTCAAAAATCTCTGGTAGTTTTCCACTCAGGCTTGGAAATTAGCAGTTTTCAGTCTGTGTCCATTGGATCCTTCAGGTGCTACAGACTCTTCCAAGGCTGCTGGGTATGAAGGGGACAGTGACAATAGGACAGGCTCTTCCTTCATACACATCCTCCATGCTGGCAATTTCACTCTTATTTGTTGTGGCTTCCATGCAAGTTGTCAGTTAAAGGGGGCTCTATTTAAAAAGTAGGTTTGGCAACTGCTGGATCTAGTAATTGTTAAGACTTCCTTCAAAGTCTATTGTTTTAGAATAAAATTCACATTCCAGAAAGCACAACCTGATAGTCCAGGGGCTTCATTCTCTAGCCCCTTCCCAGCTTTACTAACCTGGCAGCACAGTCCAGCCTTCTCACCACCAAGTAGGCCCTTCATTTAGGGCCCCTTCATGCCTCTACTCATACATGTTACACTACTCTGAACACGTGTCTTCCCGACTCCTGCCCCTTTCATGCCTCCACCCAGGTTTTCTGTCTTTGAAGATGTCCCAGATCAACTTATTAGAAAGCAACTTACTCCCTTACTTGAGGACATGCCTCTCACGAATGGCCTAGTGGGGATACCTGTGTTGGCACGTTTTTGTCTTCCCCATTCAGTTGAAAGCTCTCTGTAAAGACTGGTAACTGCTCTCCTTGTATTCCTGGTGGTTCTCAGCACACTTTCTTGCACATAGTAGGTACTCAGTATTTGTTGAATATCAAAAGGGGTCATTCACTATTAGCTTTACCTTGCCAAAAATAAATGCTACTTTTTGATGTTTGTGTCTGGTTCATAATCTCCAAGACACTCAGTTTCACATCTTCATCATGTATTTTGGACCAAACTGAAGGGCATTTGAAGGTCTGGCCTACTTTTTCCTCAGTCACATATAACAACAACGCAGGCAGTCTCTTAGAGTTGATAGCTAGTGAGGGAAGTCTACCTGAACTTTCCTTAAAAACAGCAGTGGTGTCTGGATTGCCTGGTTTCCTGGAATAGTCATTGGAACTGCAGAGAAAGAAGGACAAGCGCAATCCACATAGCTCCTTTTTCTTCCCAAACGGCCCCAATTAGCAAGTGACCTCCAGTGGGTCTAACCAGCAAAAAGAGAGAGATGAGGGGCTTTTCTTGTCCAGACAGTGGGTACATTTTGTTTTTAACTCTCAACAAGAGCCCTGGATTACATTAAAGGGATTAAAATACATTTACATACCAGATGGTTTATATTTTGAAAATTCTTTATTTAATCAAATCTGTCCATGCTGCCTTTTTACAAAGGAAGAGGGGGAGGGAACTAAGATTCACGGATCACCTCTTAGGTGTGAGGTATTTTATGGAAACTGATTTAATGTTCAAAGTACTATAGTTGGGAGGAAGCGGAATTTAGAGAGAGGTTAGTAAATAATTTGGTACAATAGTTTAATCAGGAGATAAGCCTGGGAGCTGGGATCCCATGGTGGGCCTGTATGAGTCTGCAGTACAGACCTCTCCCCTTACCTTCTGCCATGATGCAGTCACAACTTTCTTGCCATCACCCCAGACACGCACTGTTTTCCCATTCCTGGAACCTTATTGCAACCACAATTAGCAACTTGCTGCATAATTTGATCCCAGTGACACCGCTGCCTTTCCTATCACTCATATTTCCCTCCAACCATAGAGGTCCCCAAATTTTCCCTAGTGACAAGAAAATACAAATAGTCCCCAACTCAAACGAATCCGAGGATTGTTTGTGAGTTGGTTGTTTAGAATTAGTGAATCTAACTAATAGAAAAACCTATTTGTAAATAGTCTTATGTAGTATTTTCTTTATGCATCTCTTACAACAATGAAATTCCCACTGTTACCCTCTGTCATCACATTCTGACCCTCTCAGGCTTCCCACCTGCAACACTCCCTCTTTTCTCTGAGCTCTTATAGTACCACTTGATAATATTTTTGTGTAGGGCTTCCCTTTTATATTAGTGTGACTTATCACTTCAACTTCTTGGGGTGATAAGGATGTCCTGTTCCCACTTTAGCTTCACAACTCCTAGGTCCTAGTTGGACACAACAATGTTAATGATTTGTTAGGTGAGGCCTGGGATGACCTGAAAATATCTGTTTTAATATGGGTTTTTTTTTTTTTTTTTTTTTTGGTACAATACGATTTTTGCTTCCTAGGATAAGGGACAAGTGATTCGGAAGATGGGAAAGGATGTCTGCCAGGGCAGATTGAAAATAGTTGAAGATGTCTATGATTCCTCCTACTTCTCTTTAGGCCCTCCAAATCCTGAAAGTCTTCATCCCTGGCTCCTGTAGGTCTTCACGTTTCCTAAAGCCACCCTGACCCTCTATGCAAAAAATGGTCCAGGTCCTGGGAGGGCTGCTTTCCCCCTGACTATGGCACTGCTACCTACAGAAGTGGAAAAACTTCAGGCTGTTGTGTTCTGAGCTCAGTTCCTCCAAATGGTCCCTGATTTTCACAGTTTTATTCTTCGTTTTCTCATTAGCTTTAGGTTTTCTTTAAAATTAATCCATAAATCAGGGACTTCCACTAATCCAGACACAACTTGTAATTTTTTGAGCGTGGACATTTACCATTTTGATCAAGAGTCTCTGACCCATTGAATTAACTTATTAGTCAGCCAGACAGGCAATAACATGGTATCACAGTTAATTTGCAAAATAATAGACATTAGCCCATTAAGAGTTTACCATTGGCAGCTGTAGATTCCAGTTTTTCTCTGAAGGAGATAGGTCATACTGAAAATTATATGTACAAATTTCATCATTTGGTCAAATGTTTATACTGGGTTTTGAGCACCAAAATAGTTGGAAGCTGGGATCTGAGCCAGTTTTAAGTATCTCTTCCTATTCTTAATAACTGTTGGTTTCCATGCCCAAAATATTTACTAAATGAGTATATAGAGTATTAGTGGCTTTAAGGCACTGCAAATCAGAATGTAGGAAGTGCCATTCCTCCCCCATCCCCAGGCGTCCCAGAGTTTGCTCCGCAGCCCCTTCTCTAGCCATTTGCCCAGCATCAGGCTAGAATAAAGCTTGTTCCAGCTCTTTACTGAGACTGTTAATCTGACCAGAGGTACAGAAACTGGAACCACAAAAAATTTCTGGAAAGCACATTTATACTTGCTAGTGGTTTTAAGTACTTCTCAGAAATAATCTTATATCTGTAAGGCTGACCTATAATTTTCTTTTATGGTTTGTCTAGGTTTGTTTTAGCCTTCTTCACTTAATGTTAATAATTTAAATGTTTCAAAATTAGTTTTTTTAATTTTATTTTTTCGATTTATTACAACCCTCAAAATTTGGAGGCTCTGTGTTTTTAAGAATGATGTTGATGATAAGAATTATAGGCATGACCCTCTGTGAGAAAACTTGATGTTTAATAGTTAGACTCATAGGAAACATAGGGATGGATTTGGGACTAAAAGATCTTCCATGTTACAAAAAGATTTGCTATTTATATTCTTTTAAATGACAAGCATAGTTAAAATATTATTTATTTTTCAAAACATAATTTTATAGGAACCAAACTGAGATATATTTTACTTAAAGAGAGGTGCACCTTCAACATGTGCCAGGTACATAAAGGTGTTTCATACTTTGCTGCTTCCTTCTCTGTTTTATTAGGACTATCTCAAGGCTTTTCCTATGCTAGACACTCTTTTTGATAATCCAGAGTCATACTGCCTGTGTCAGATATTGTCATGACAGTCAGACATGATGTAACCCAATAAAAGTGATAAATAGAAATGTGTCTTACCATGTTGCTTTGAGAAGATACCTTTCTGCCAAAAAAATAAATAAATAAAATAAATCTTCTAGAATTCTTATATTCTATAGGGCTAAGAATTTGGAATCCTTTATGCTTTGAACTTGTAAGTCATTACAGCCTTAAAAAAAAATCTGTTTAGGCCCCAGGACAAAAGGAAATCTTGATTAATAAGCATTAGATCTAGCTGTAAAGTGGCTCATTTCTTAAAAAAAAACTCACAAGTCTGACTCACAGTTTCAGACTAAAATATAAGAAAGATCTTTTTGAAACATAGACTATAGCTCAGACTTAATGTTGTTTTAAAATAGATTTATATAAATATTTGCCTAAAGTGGCTCAAATTAAGTAGATGGAAACCAAGGACAACCTAAGTCTCTCTTCAGTACAGAGACATGTCTTTATAAATAATTAACTGTCACTGCTGGTGATTTTCTTAGTCTCTCTTTCCCTATGGCACATATGGTTTTAATCATTCATTGCCACCTTGGGTATGGAATGTGGGCCTTTGGCCAAGTGCACCAGCGTGCAGGGGCAAAAGGTGCGAGACAAGACATTTCTGACTGAGCCTTGCACAGACACAGTGCTCACAGTGTCCCCTGCAGGGGACAGAGGAGTGAGTTCACCCAGCCGTTGCCTACGCATGAGGCATAGAGGTGCTGAGGCAATGGGGTGTGGTCACTGGTTGGATCTCAACGAATGAGTGTGTGTTTCTTTGTTTTCTCAGATGTTCGCCCAGGATACTGTTACACGGCTCTGGCAAATGGGCGCTGTTCTAACCAGCTGCCACAGTCCATAACCAAAATGCAGTGCTGCTGTGATGTTGGCCGATGCTGGTCCCCGGGGGTCACTGTCGCCCCTGAGATGTGTCCCATCAGAGCAACAGGTAAGGTCCCTTCCAGTCATCTACAGAATATTCCAAGCCAGTGACAGTGTGCATGATGCGCATCTAATGGAAACTTAGGTAAATAAGTAAGACTCCAGGAAATGTAAGAGATGACAGCCAGGGATCTTTCCCCAGATGATGTATAGGGAATCGCAGTTGTTTATACTGCAAGGACTGTTTTGAGACACTACTACTTACTTAGCTTGCATATCAACACTGAAGAGCCACCTTTTCAGGAAGTTCTTGTTTTCTTTTATTCTCGCTTAGGGACTCAGTAGCTCATGTTCAGTAATCAGACTCAGTAGGATAGAATTCAGCTCCCCCAGAACATATATTTCCTCTTTGCCTGACATTTGAAACTTTGCTCTTTCTGTGCTAACTCCTGTTGATTTTTTTTCTTCATGACGTTTCTTTTCTCTGTTATATTCCTTTCATTTCCAACTAAAAGCTTATTTTTCTCTGGCCCAAACTATTGCAGTAACCTCCCAAATTGTCTACATGAAATCCAAAGGCGCCACGTACATTTCCCAAAGTCTAACTCATCTAAAGTTGAGTTTTAAAATTATGTCTGGAGAAGAAGTAAAGAGAGATATTCAGAAAAATTTTCCTCAGAATGAACTTGGGCAATATTCACCACCAAAACACACCTAAGATTTTACTACTTAGTATGGCGTGATTGATGTCCCCAAATCTGATCTCCAGATCTTAATCTTTTAATGTTCTTTTTAGTAATTTTATTTCCTAATTAAATTATATGATTGAATTTTTTCTTGAACTCAGTCTAAGCATTTTTAAACTCAGTGTGTCCTATTTTTCTGAAATCCTTGCCTAGTTCAGGTCTTTACTCCCTACTGTCACCCTTGCTTGTTATAGACCCTCTGGTGTGTTAAGGACCCACCTAAACAGGACCTAATCCTGGGCATCCCAAGGTCACCACAGCTGGAAATACTCCCTTGTGCTTTGGTGGTTCCAGTTTGTACTTTTGCTGTGGCTCAGCTTCGTGCCTATATTTGTTCACCATATTGTTTTTTTTTTTTTTTTTTTTTTTACTATTTGATAAATCTCATTAAGAGGTCTCTTTCATCATTATAATTTCATATTGTTCATGCTTTTTTTTTTTTACTTCTATAGTCAGCTTTTTACTCTTTAAAAAAATCAGCATCATCTCTGAATTAAGTAGGAAAGCTAGACATCAGTTGGCTGATCCTGAGCACAAAGGGTTTCCCTGGAAAGTTATTAATCTGTAGAAAGTAGGAAAGAGTAAAGGACCTGGTGTGAGACACTTTCCTAGAGGGCTAAGACCAATTTAATGGCATTCTTAAAGTAATATACCCACCTAATTAACAGAAATGCCAATAAGCTATCCAACTTCTTTTATATAAATCCTAAAGAATTAAAAAAGAAAGGCTGAACTGGTGCTTACAGGTATTTTGGAAACAAAGTGAGTCCCTTGATATGGTTGCCATTCAGTTAAATCCAACTCATAGTTAATGAAATCCTCTTATGTGCAATTTACAGGATTGGGCTAAAAGTGAGAATTAGTTATGAGTCGCATATGATCCTTGACTTCAAAGACTGCACAGTCTCAGGGGTAGAGATTTGATGAAAGCAAGTGCCCAGGGATTGATGGATATGGCATGACCAGATAGAAAGAATCGCTGTGATTTGACAAAAGGGATTGTAGCATCCTGAGTCAGGGAAAAACAAACAATATAAAAGTCTTTTCCAAATATAGGGGAGTACTATGGAATCTTGTAGGCTTCAATTCCAGAAAGTAATAATTAAAAGGTAGTAATGGAAACTACTGAAAACATCAACTTGACTTGAGTTGGAATGTGAAGTATGATTAAAGAAGGTTTCGAAACAGACCAGCAGGTTATAGCAGGATATGTGGTGGCTTAGTGTAGGTAGCCACATGTAAATTGTCATCCTATCCCATGAGGTTAAATTATGAACACATCTCAGTAAAACATTACTATTCCTTAGAATAAGTCAAATTTCAGTCCACATGAAAATGAAGATATTAGCCTGATCTCTATCAATGACTAAAACTAGTATATAAAGTATTTATGGAAGAATCACTGTGTAACTATGATAATATCAACATTCTGGCAAAAGATTAAAAATTTTAAAATCCCACCATTAGTTTATAGAAGGGAATATGAAAATTAATAAAATAAATGTAGCCCTTGAAAACTGGATATTATTTTAAAATACATTTTTGAAAGCTCAGATAAAATGTGTAACAAACCAAAAGATCATTTATTCTGATAAAGACATAAAATTGTGAAAAATAGTATCAACCTAAACATTTGCTCCCTACTGATAACTACAAAACTTAAGCTTTTCCTCTAGACTTCAGATTCTCTTCTACAACTGCTAAGTGATGATATCTAACATCTCAAACTTGTGCGTTCAAAATGGAACTTGACTTCTACCCACCAAACCTGCCCCCATGGCAACTTTTTCCCTCTCAGTAAGAGATACCAGTGTCCACTCACCTACTCAGCCAAAAAAAAAAAAAAAATAGAAAAAGAAAAAAAAACTAGAAGTTATTCTTGATTTTTTGTTTCTAAGCTCTAACATTTACTTCTTTACCAAATTCTACTTATTTATCTTTAAAATGTGATTGGGCAAATTAGTCCACTTCTGCCAAATTTTATCATTACTGGTTTTGTCCAATCATCATTATCTTGTCCTTGGTTTTCTGCAACACCCTTGCCTCCTTCCAGTTCATTCTCCAAATGTCAGCAAAAGTGATCATCTGAAAAAATTTTATCTGATCATATTCACCCCTGCTGAAGACCTCCAGTTGGTTTCCAACTGCACACTCTTTAGTTCTCTGTGGAATCCACAGGAGGGACCATCTTATGTTTTAAAACTTATGCAAGAATCATGTTTTCCATGAGGTGAATTTTGATATAGTCCATGACTTTCTGGCTTTGGGGAGGAACATATTGTGCACTCTATGATGAGTTTGGAGTTTTGAATCATTGTTCCAATATGGTTATTACTATGGGCATAAGAAATGCAAATGAAATCCATGTTTTTTCCTTTTCTCCAATTGTGCAATGTGCTTTGAAGATCAATTTTTCTTTGCAAAGGGTGATTACTCTGGGCCTATGATATCAGCTACAGCTCAGCTTGTTGTATTATGTTGTGTTGTGTTTTTCCAGAGGATTTCAACAAGCTTTGCTCTGTCCCAATGGTAATTCCTGGGAGACCAGAATATCCTCTTCCACCCGTTGGCCCCGTTCCTCCAGCTCAACCTGTTCCTCCTGGCTTTCCTCCTGGACCTCCACATGTAGTCCTCAGGCCACCAGAATATCCATATCCATCTCGGGAGCCACCAAGTAAGAATTCAAAAGTCATCTTATTTTTCTTGTACTAGTCAGGGTGATATTTTTTATTTGCTTATGCTGCTTTAGTCCTTGATAAATCTATCAATTATTGATCTGTTTTTTAGTTTATATAGTATTGTATATAGTTTTTAATTTTCCTATTGCATAGATAAAAATGGAAATCTTTTGTATTTTCTAGAAGTAAATGCCCTTTTATTTTTGATGCTTTCAGCCACATGTGGGAGAGTTATAGGAAAGACTGAAATCATATTCACAGGATGAGTTAATAATAGAATCTTGCACTTCAGGTTATATAGCATACAAAGAACTTTTATAAATAGTTAAATATTGATAATTCGCTTCCTTAGTTGTTTTCCCAACTGAAGGCTTAAGGGTGAGTTAGCAAATGGGAGTCTGGAGCAGGCAGAGGAGCAGGCTGCAGCTGGGCTGCAGTACCTCCCCACCTGCAGCACAGTGCAGAGGTGAACTCTCACATCAGGAATGGAAATATGCTCTGTCGTTGCTCCTGTAGCAATGACTCTGCCCAGGGATAGCCCTCCTTCCTTTTTAACTCAGCA
This sequence comes from Marmota marmota marmota, assembly GCF_001458135.2. NCBI lineage: Eukaryota > Metazoa > Chordata > Mammalia > Rodentia > Sciuridae > Marmota > Marmota marmota. The sequence goes on from NW_026000229.1 coordinate 30,885,886, forward strand.
TCTTGTCCGTTATTGCCATATTAAGTACTGATCATTTTAATGGTGTAATAAGTAATTTCAATGGGGTTCAATGTTATTTTTTCTAGGGGTGCTGCCATTCAATGTCACTGATTACTGTCAGCTGGTCCGCTATCTATGTCAAAATGGGCGCTGCATTCCAACTCCTGGGAGCTATCGGTGTGAGTGCAACAAAGGATTCCAGCTGGATCTGCGGGGGGAGTGCATTGGTAAGTGACTGATCACTAGGTTGGCACTGTATTAGTTTTCTATTGCTACTGTAACAAAAACTCTCAAACCTAGTAGCTTAACACAATACAGATTTATTATCTCTCAGTTTCATAGGTAGAAATCCAACACAGTTCTTAATGGGCTAAAATCCGGGTGTAGGCAGAGCCATGTTTCTTTTGGAAGCTCTTGGGGAAAGTGTGTTGCCTTCCCTTTCCAGGTTCTGTAGGACACCGCCTCTCCTAGGACCTCATGGACCCTTCATCTTCACAACCTATCTCTCTCCAACTCTGTTTTTCTCTCCCAATTCCTGCTTCCTCATTTAAGTTCCTTTGTGATGACAGTGGTCCACCATCCAAGAGACTCCCCATTTCTAGTCAGCTGATTAGCAATCTTAGTTTCATTTACAACTTTAATTCTCCTTTTACCATGTAACATATTCACAGATTCTGAGGATTAGTATATGAACATATTTGGAAGGACATTATTCTACTTGCTACCAATGACTTCAAACCCATTATAAAATATATTCAAGGCATTGCTGGTAACTCTAGCCTGAGTCTCCCTATCAAAAGCTTGACCATTAAGTTATGAAAGCCTGACCCAAATTATGAAATTTTGTACATTTTACTAATGTAAATGTAGAACTTACCCACTTTCTTCAGTTATTAAAAACTGAATAAAGAAACTTCAAATCATGGGCAAAGCATTTAAGCTAGTGAAGGGAAGAAGTGTAATGCAATCAGTTTATTGATTGGATAAGAACAATCAGGTGCCATCTTATTTTAAAATAAATTCATCTCTTAGTTCCAATAAATTCCAGAAAATTCTACAATTGTGAGTCAGGCAAAAATGAGTAATTCTTGTTTTCTCAAGCTATTTCATTTCCTGGTGATATGAACACCCCTTCTGGAGGTCATCCAAAGCTGGGTCGGAGAGGGAGCAAGTAACTCAGGGTTAGGGAATGTGAGGTCAGCCTGCATCTTCCCCTAGGAAGACTGTGGACAAGAGAGTTATTTTCACTAAACCCTAGTTTACTCATCTTTACAAGCAGAAGGTAAAACCGTTTGCCTCTACTTACACTGATTATTCTAAACAACTGTAACAGCAGTGGGACTTCTTATGTTGAGGACATCTGGGGGTTGGGGTGGACTCCATGTTGGGTGATAACTGCCCTTTAAGCAACAATTGCTTCATGTTTTATTCTAATATTCTTAACAGAACTGAGCAGGGGATGTTAGATATGGGTAGGCCTTCTTTATATTAGAAAAAAAAATAGCGGAGCATTAAGAGATACTCTGAATCCTATCCAGAAGCCACTTGTGAAATGTTAACCTGTTCAATTTTTTTAGGTCAGACTCATGGAAGAGAAAATGTTTATTAGCTTAGAGTGTTGAGTTGCTATGCACTTGGAATTTTTCTCTGAAAAATGACACATGAAAGCAATACACTTGAACTCTTCTACCAGTCTTCCAATGGCTAGAACCAGCATGCATTGTAGTGGAAAGGAAAAAGAGCCTTTTGTTGTGCTATTTATTTCTTTAAAGGAACATGCTTTATACCTGTAAAAGAAACCTATAAAGTCTTATGAGCTGCTGCTATGTAATCTCTAAAATACACTATGTAATCTCATCTAAAATGCACTGTTTTGCAGATGTTGATGAATGTGAAAAAAACCCTTGTGTTGGTGGAGAATGTATTAATAACCAAGGGTCATACACCTGCCACTGCCGAGCTGGCTATCAGAGCACACTTACCAGGACGGAGTGCCGAGGTACAGTTCCCTCACAGAATATGAGCCATCTGTGCCTAATGACCTCTTTGCTTCGAAGGAGCTCAATGAAGTTTAAATAACCCTTGCCAGAAGAGGCAAATCCAGCTCCATTGCTTTTTGCACTTTCTTCCAGGAATTCCAAATATGGTACTTTCAGTCTGAGGACAGGACCATAAAGTCCAAATTCAAATTATTTTAAAAGATAACTTACTCTGACTGGAGAAAAATCTTATTTTCACTTCTTTTTTGTTTCCTCACTGCTGTCCTTTAGTTTTTCGTTTGGAAGCTGGGGAATGGGACTATTCTTTGTGTCACAGAAAGTGAGGAAATATTCAGGTGAAATTATGCAGGCAGCTCAGTTTTTAGTGGGATGGTCTGAAGGATAAAGGAGTTACCTGTAAGTTCTTGCTGTATATTAGTGCACTTAGCAGGGTTTCAGGTCCCACCTCAGACCTTTGGAATCAGAATCAGCAATTTAATAAGATTCCCTCATGATCTGCATGTATATTAAGGTTTGAGAGGCACTGCTATAAATGTTTTCTCATAAAAATCGGCCTTCAGGTTTATTTATTAATTAATTGTTAAGCCATTCAATATGGCTTCTATTAAATGACATTTATGTACTGTTTCTGAGGTAGAAATAAATAAGATATACTGCCCTCCCTCAGAGGACTCAGATCTTTATCTCTATCTATAAATTTGGCACAAACTGAACTGTCATTAATCCAGTAAAACCAGATAAGATAAGCAAAAACTGTTAAAATCAAATATGATGAGAAGTAAGGAGTTGTATATCACTAGAAAAATTGGAAGCCATTAATAAGATGTAATTTTGTTTGCCTCTCCTAGCAAAAGCCGTTTATGTGCATTGGCGACACACAGAGGTTTTCATTTTTATCAGCAAAATGGTCTCACAATCCTTTGAATTTTCCTTTGACTTAGAGATTTATTATCATCAGTATTTTTTAAATATACTATATTGAAATGGCAACTTTGAGTAGAAAAAACTATAAGGCAGCATTTCAACATGCTGATAATTCTATTAATGGCCTGCTACAGAATTTTAAGTCGGATGGGCTAAGTATTTAACTGAGTTGAGAACCTTCTTAATATTGCAACTATTGGTTCAAATAATTAGCAGTACTAAGCATTTTAAATAATAAAGAATAAAATGAAACCACTGACCAGAGGCTACACTGTTAAATAAGCAAAGATAAATGATTATTGAGTGGCCTAAATGGGAATGAGGACCAGACAGTGTAAATGCATGTGGTTGTCATCAGTCTGGGATTTAAGGTACTGGAGACCAAAGATGACCTGCAGGCCACCAGCTTTGTCCTCTTACAGAGTTAGTACTAAGCCACGTGCAGTGGTGCATGCCTGTGATTCTAGCAACTGGGAAATTTGAGATAGGAGGGTTACAAGTTCAAGGCCAGCCTCAACAACTTATTGAGACCCTGTCTCAAAATAAAAAACATGAGAAGGACTGGGGATGTAGTTCAGTGGTAATGCACCCCTTGGTTCAATTCCCAGTACAAAAAAAAAAAAAAGTAAGTGCTAAGTTTATCCTGAATAGAAGCTGAGGACACACTCCTGTTATTTGGTAGATGAAAGTCAAACGGCTGTGTACTTAGCAGAGAAAAAGTACATGAGGGAGTGGGTAGAAGGGGACAGAAGAGATAGAAACACAGTTGAGATATTTGAATGACAAGCATTTCATTTGTTTTATAAGGCAGTGGAGCCCCATAGCATTCTCAAGTTGGTGAGGAGGGAAAAAGATGAACTCTTTTTCCTGTTTATGTTAACCTTTGCCTCAAAAAAATTACAGAATCCTTTTAAAAAAGTCTGTACAAGAATATATGGCTTTTACTACTTTTTGGAGCGTGGAGCAAGTCAGATTTTAGCAAGGATTAAGAAATAAAGGAAAGAGAAAAGATCGTGGGTTGTTGGCACAAAGATCAGACAGAAGAAAAGCCCAGACTGCCATAGCTAGTCCAATGACTTGTGTGGAAACCACTGCAGGATCTGCCCAGAAAGAAAGTGCGTCTGAAGGTCAACCACAAGACACCGTGCAGACAGAATAACCCAGACGCCATAAATGCACATTCTTGTTGTCCAGGGGATATGTGGGGCACTTGTTCTCAGGCAAATATGTCCTCAACTCTGCACAGATAGGTCTGCTCCCATTCAGATCTGCACAGTTTCCTATCTGCTGAGAATGAGCCCTGGAAACAGCTGTATGCCGGGTAGACAAGACAGTCTGTGATCATCCTCTTTGATATTCATCCAATTTGTAGCCTCTACAAATAGAGGGAAGCAGATACCCCAGGGCACCATATTGTTCCCTTTGGGTGGGTTGTCAATCTTTAAGTGAGAGATCAGATACAGGTTATTTGAGTTATTGTCATTTTTAACACTTTCATATCAAGCCCTATAGTTTACTTTGGCATAATATTAAGCACAATAGAAAAAAGGGAGAAATACACCCAAAGTACCAATATTTTATTTGGTAGATAGAGTACTCATAAAATTATTTAAAAAAAAAAAAGACTAAGAATAAATGAGCAGTAAAACTGTTCTTGGACCAGAACTGCCATAAGGAAGATACATAGATATCTCACAGTCACATGATTGATGGTTTTCAGGGGGAATTAAGTGGGTTTTTTAAAATAGCATTTCTGTTTTCCTGTTCTGGTATAGCTGTAATATCTGCCCTTTCAATCATGTATTTAACAACACACACACACACACACACACATATGCAGACACACACATACACACACACATACTGGCTCAGTAAACTAGCTAGGAAAATGGTAAAGAATCTATTTTGTTTGTGGAATTGATTTAAATAGTCTTAATACAAAGGAAGTTAGATTGAATATGTTTGTATAGGTATATATATTTTTCTGTCATGTGTCTTTCAAACACTAATAATCCTAAACATTGAGTTATTTGGTGCCCAATGTATGTTGAAGAGTATTACTGAGTAATTGAAACCCAAAGCTAAGGCCGTGAGTTTTGAAATGGAGGGAGGAAAAAATAATCTTAAATCCCCTAACTAAAGCTGTTTCTTCCTTTTCTTACTGGACTTTAGACATTGATGAATGTTTACAGAATGGCCGGATCTGCAATAATGGACGTTGCATCAACACAGATGGCAGTTTCCATTGCGTGTGTAATGCAGGCTTCCATGTTACCCGAGATGGGAAAAACTGTGAAGGTAACAAACAGTGTGATAAGCCCATTTCTCTTCTTCCCTCGCAGTCTTGAGATCAGGAGTCTCAAGGCAAATATGTCAAATGTATTTCACATATTGTTATATGAGAAGCAAGCCTACATTTCCATAATATTCCTCTCTATAACTCACATTCATATGAGTCAGATAACATTCTAATATACTGAGAGCTTGCCTCTGAAAAAATCACTAGTGATGAGGAAACTTTTATAGCATAAATCATTGCTTTCTAATTTTATCCAATTGGACCATATATATTATGGAATTCTTTTATGAAAAAATTTGAGACACCTAAGCCCATATATTCTCTAGTCGCTTGTAATCCTTTTATTTGAAGTGCCTGCCTAATAATCAAATACTACTAGTCAGTGTCTCAAAATGTCAGATTTGTTTAAGGCTGACTGCTGAGCACCAGCCTTTTCTGTTGCCTCTTGCATTCATCACCTCATTTTGAAATGGGATGCTTCCAAAGTTTTGTTTTTGCTCTTGACAGTCTCCCCTTGATTAGAAAATATGATTATTATTTATGGGTTTTCACCTTGCAGACCTTTAGCAAAAAGTAAAGAATGCTGTTTATCCTGTTTCCCAATGTCTTTGGGAAGGTCCCAAGAATCTATTCATACATTAAAAGAATTTCAAAATTGTTCTTAGAAACATTTTTGGCAAAATACTATCTCAGTGATTCAATTCAGAGACGTAATGCCAAAATTCCTGGTTGGAATAGAATCCTGTTGAAAGAAAGAGAGAGAGAAAGGGGAGTGGGAGAGAGAAAGAGAGAAAGGGAAAAAGGATAATAAATTACTCTGGTCTGACTAAAGCTTGTAAGTGAAGACATATCATGTCTACAGGAGCAAGTGCCTCCCAAGATAGCTGTAATATTACATAAAATAGCATGTCGATGATTTTAAATAAAATTCCCCATAATCAAGGGATCCTAAAGGCTAGCTGGCTAAACTATATTCTATAGTTGAGTTTTGCATTTTAAAAAATCCATTTTTCCTACTCTTATTTAAAATTGCTTCACGCTATAAGCTGTCTTCTGCTTTCCACTTTTTAAAGAATCAAGATGTAGCCTAAATACATTTCAGATTCCTCCTAGTTTTAGCTTTGAAGTAATATGATGTATTAAAGTAATGTGATCCTGTGAAATAAATATATTCACCAGACTGTAAGACTTTTACTAAAACTTTGTGTGTGTACATATATGTACACATATAAATCTAGTTGTTTGCACATATGTCAAAGGTTGAGAACTTGAGATACGTATTTTATATGATCTCTCTTTGTATGATGTAATTTGGATGAAAACCTCAAACATTATAATAACAAAGAAAGAGATATAAGAATAAATATTTTGTACATGCCAAAAAGAAAGAAAGGTGAAGAAATAAAATTATATTCATGCAGGTTGGTTTCCTTTTGTAAGCTTACTCTTTGGACCTCAGGACACTCTATGTATTTATTTTTCAGATATGGATGAGTGCAGCATAAGGAACATGTGTCTTAACGGGATGTGTATCAATGAAGATGGCAGTTTCAAATGCATTTGCAAACCTGGATTCCAGCTGGCATCAGATGGGCGTTACTGCAAAGGTATATGCTACAAAGCTCAAACCCGCATTCTCTGCCTTCTTTTTCTCCACTTTTCCATGTGGATTCTCCCCACATAAAGCATCCCTTATTCTGGATTAGGCATCTTAGCTGGAATTCCTTCTGAAGTCCAGCTATCCAGATAGTGACAGTTTATGACCAGAAGGCCATTCTTATTTCACAAAAGGTATTTGAGTCCTTTCAAAGGAGCCTAAAAGGCTTCAATGTAGCAAATACATAAGCTAAACTGCCAACTGGTCTTCTGATAGATGTGGTTATCTTTCTAAATAAGTGGAGTTCTGCCTCTTCTTTCCAGCTGGGGGTTCAGAGCATTTAGGCTTCCTGATGGTTGTCTTTTCCACCTCTTACATCTTCACGTGGACAAAACATTGTAGATTCTCATTTGCAGTGATGAGATATCAATTTCAGTATCAACTTCCCTGAGATACTAAAGAAACAAGAAACTTTTTTTGTGGTCAATATATTTAAGTTTTATCAAGTTATATAAGCAAAAAGGAAAACAGGATTAAGCAGAAGACAGAAACAAACCAGGAGCCATTATTTAGCTTGATGACTTTTGAAATCATCTCTTTGCTTCAAGTACTGAAGCAGAAATTAAGAGGAATTTTTTTTTTTTTTGTTCTGTTGAGGTCAGGATCCTAAGAAGAGTCATCAGAGATAAATTCATGCTTAGTCTTCTGCCTTACGTAGTCAGGGATGAGTGATTCCTGCAGTTGGTTCTGAGATCTGAACTAGAACCAGACTTTTCAAAGACCCTTAAACTCAAAATAGGTACATAAAATCTGCTAAAATGGTGTACTCAGAGCCACTCTCCAGTTCTAGTTGCAGAAGTGTAGCTCATCCAGCTGCTTAAGGTGGAGAAGGCAGGAAAAAGCCATGTGAGGCCTCCTCTCTGAGTGTCCCTAGTGTACGGCTTGGTAAAGGTGTTATGGAAGAAAGCTTTGTATGTGTTCAGTCCTTGGCAAGATGTGCTTTTTCTTGGGGCTTAAAAGAGCTTCTAGGCCTTGGTTGTTTACCTACATTCTCTATGACCTCACATGGGTGGCTCTTAATATTGTGAAAATCTGTCTTCACAGCAAGAGAAAACAGTTGAATTTTTCAAATTCGAGGGAGGAAAATGGTTTCTGTCGTTTTAAGCTCCGTGCTGGGCGGAACTTACATGGGAAGACAGGATTAGTACATGGAAATATTCTACAATGTAAGACAGTACAAAACAAAGTGTCAAATTGTGCAAATTAAGTGCTGAACAAGTTGAAAAAAAAAGAAGAAGAAAGAAAGAAAGAACAAAAGAAAGAAAGAAAGAAAGGAAGGAAGGAAGGAAAGAAAGAAAGGAAGGACAAGGGAATGATTGCTGGAATATTTGGAATTAAGCTTCCAAACAAAATAACGGAAGGAAATGTGAAAGCCCCTTTGTGAGTGGGACTTCTGCGAGAACGCTTACTCTTCCTGCCAATATGCAGCACACACTAAGGTTCGCTTTTAGTGCCTCAGGGCTGCTGGTGACCCAGGCAGCAGTTCCCCAGCATTAAGTGTGACCAATGCATAATGCTATTTCAGAAGACATTATGACCTCATAGATGGAACTGGTTTTGCAACCATTGAAATAATATCTTCTCAATAAAGGGATTGTTCCATTCAAAGCGTTGATGACTCCAATGGTTTGCTTTGACTTTAGCATTCTGGCTTTAAGAGGGAGAAAGAGAGAGAGCATGCAAGCAAGCTTGCGCTCCAAAGCTGCGGTTCTTCTTTTTTTCTAGTGTATAGAATGTAGAACACACACACAGTAATAAGACTAACAGAACAAGAAAAGAAAGAATTCTCTTAAATTCTGACTTTCCCCTTTTTTATTCTTTTCTGTAAGACTTTCTCTTAGTGTTAAATATACACTTACTTCTGAGCCCTGCAAAGGTGTGACTGTTCAAGGCTGATCAACAATGCTCATTTAATCTCTACAGTGAACTACTCCAATGAACAGCATGGCCTCTCTGATCACTTTCTAAAAGTCGAGGCTGCCAACTCTGAGTGACCTTCCTCTGGATCTCTGCGACATCTTTGTCTCCATTAAAAAGCCCTTGTGTTACTTTTCAGACTGTAGTCTTCACTGTTTTACTGTAGATTTCAACTTGAACAAAAAGATGACTGAAATAACTGAACCAATTTGAGTTCATGGATTTAAATATAACCACTGTTTTAAATACAATCTGTACATGGAATCTTGGACCATCTGAATATATTTTGTGCCAAACAACACAAGCTAAGTAAAACACAGAGGTGTTTCACTCTCAATTTGCCTTTTTAAGGTCAGAAAAAAGGAAATAGTCAGATATACTAGTTGTATATTGTAAAAGGAGTCATTATAAAATGACTTTCTTCTAAGCATCCTGTGTTGTCCAACACACAATTTTAATACCTTTTTCTGTTTCCCTATATTAAAGGAGGAGAAATCTCTACTATTACTAGTGTGCATCTAACAAAGTCTTTTAACAGACCCCTCTAAGTTTATACATATGGTAGTACAAAATAAGGAAGACTTTTCTTTGCTGGCTTCTAGTTACTTACAGTGCTGTTATTGGTCCAGAGTCATCATCAAAATCATCTAAGTTCATTTTCTGTTCTTTTCTATGTTGTTCCTTTAGGGCTTCAGTTGCTCTCTTTTAACACTTTGTCCCAGAGGGCTAAGGCAAGGGTAGTACTAGATCAGGGACACAGCCCGGGTGTTGAATGCCAAAAGGAAAAGCTTCCTGCCCAGGGCAGAGATGCAGTTTGTTATCAAGCCAGATTTCTGGCACAGCTACCATGGGATGCATTACACAAAACCCTTTGTCTTTCAGCATTTTTCTTCTTCCTCCAATTCTGTTTTGGCCTTTGTGATTTTTATTTTGGACTTAAAAAAAATCTCTTGGGAGAATATGTATATGGAAGCTTTTTATGGAAAAGAAATAATCTTAACAATTTTTCTTGTTTTGTTTCTGTTCTTTTAAAGGAAACTGAGAATACATCTCATTGAGCTTGTATTGTTGATGCTGATGATTTTCCATCGTACCCATTTTCAAGTGTTATAATGATAAACGATATGGTTTAGATAAAAGTCACTTCATTTTTAATCAATGTCTCTTCCCACTGCAGATATTAACGAGTGTGAAACACCTGGGATCTGCATGAATGGGCGCTGCGTGAACACTGATGGCTCCTACAGATGTGAATGCTTCCCTGGACTGGCTGTGGGTCTGGATGGACGTGTGTGTGTTGGTAAGAAAAAGCAATGGCTTGATTTATGATAGAGAGGCACCTTCCATCCATCAACAAAGCCAACCAATAAAAAATGCCCTTTACCATAGTGGATAGGATATAATAGATAGTTGCAGAGCAGTACACCAACAGGGTCAGGTCTCTTCTTGCATAATTGTATATTAATTTAAAGAATAGAAAGATGAGCTGAAATAAAGGGAAAGCCAGGGGACCCTAACCTCTCCTTCTTTCTTTCATTCTCTAAATACACAGCTAACCTCAATTTTCTCCAACTTCTTTTTGTAGATATTTTGTAGACATGCTCACTCTCTCATGGTGAACATCTTAATAATGAATTAAATGACCAAGGAAAGTATAGAATGCAAAGAATATGGATAATTGTGAAACATGTAGGATAATAGTTTTGTGTGACTTCATAAGAAGTTTGAGCCTGTATAAGAAGATTGAGAAATAGATGCGAATTTTATCCCAATTATTTTTAAGAAAGGTACTCAGAAAACCCTTTGAATTGGGAAAGGATTGAGCATAGCCGGAAACTCCTACCTTGGTGGTAAAGATAACATGGCTTAGTTGACCAACATCTACAGATTTATATAATGAACCTTTTACAGATCAAACTTTCTCCTTTTTGGAAAGTACACCTAATTCAGATGTTCAATAATTGCATGTTTACTTTGGGGTAGGGTGCCTTTCTAATAAAGGTCTTGTTTATCATGGTGTGAAATTCAACATTCTTTCATCGTTTATTAAGTGTCTGCTCAGTGCATGCCTAGGGAAGAAAAAAATGAATGAGACATAATCCCAGCACTTAAAGGCCTCGCAGTTTGGTAAACCATGGTAATCCCCAAGAAATTGTCAGAGTCTGGCCATTGGTTTCCACTTTTGGGGAGCTAATGTGTTTTGTTGTTGTTTGTTTGTTTTGACTCCTAGTACCAGAGGCATTCTCAGTGAGTTAGAACAGGGACTATGCATATATAAAGGCAGCTTCAACTCTGATTTGGGGGAGGGGTCTCATGTGTTGAAAGTGACAGTATGATGATAGGTATTTCTTCCTGTTTAGACACACACATGCGGAGCACATGCTACGGAGGATACAAGCGGGGCCAGTGTGTCAAGCCTTTGTTTGGTGCTGTTACTAAATCTGAATGCTGTTGTGCCAACACTGAGTATGCCTTTGGGGAGCCCTGCCAGCCATGTCCTGCCCAGAATTCAGGTATGTGGTATCATGGAGGGGTCCTCACGCTTCTAGCCTTCTGGCTCCATCTGTGATCTTTGCATTTATGGAAGCGACATGGAATGATTACATTATGCTTTCCAGGTACACCATGAACCTTACTGGGGCCTTGGCAAGGTCTAGCCAGTGTCTCCTTACATTTGACTCACCCTCTCCTCACAATCATTTGTAGTAGGCAGTATGTTTATGCCTCCCATGTGAACTCTGCCACCTCAATAATAGTCATGGTCTGTAGAAAACATGCAAGTTCATGATGTTTGCATTTTGCAGGAGCTAACTATTATAAAAGCAGAATTTTATATGGTGTAAAAGTAAATAATTTTCAGACTACCTGAATATTTCCAGCAGTTTCCCAGAAGGCCATTTGTGAATTTTTTCACATCCCATTTGTTGATTTTGGTGTGCTTTTCTTAAATGATTTTATTCAACCTTGGGGAAAAAGTATTTTCCTGGTGGCATGACACAGTGAAAAGAGAACTGGATGGTGAGTCAGAATTCTGCTCCCTGTTCACAGGCAGACAAATTACTTAATTGGGTGTTTAGTTATTTGTACATTTTTTTCTCATTTAAGGATTTGAAATAACTTACATTAACAAATATGATTATAAAATAGAACAATAAGGAAAATGGATTTTTGGTCTTCTAGAAAATGAGTTGCCTTAGATAATATAGAAGGTTCTATGCAGTTGCAAATGATTTGTAAAGCAAAAATAGTTTATTGAAATTAAAACAATAGACTATCAATATTTGAACATGATTTTAAGGTAGTTTAGCAGATGACTTCTAAAGTCCTAAAATAAAGTTAGACCTAATATTGAAAATACTTTGTTCCAGTGGGTCAGTTTACATATGAGATTCAGTCTGTTCATTTCTGCACTAAATAAAATGAATTAAAGATTAACCCATAATTTTTAAAGATCTGTTATTTTTAAAAATGTTAATCTTTGAAGCTAGAGAGTTAGAAATTAAAATATACTATGAGACACTAAATATGAAGGGAAGACTGTTAATAAAATGAGGAATGTCAATTGAAAGAAAGCCTTATTTTGACTTTTTACTTCACTAAGTGAATAAGATGCAAATTATCATTTATATATGATCAACAATGAACTAAGTACATGTTTAATATACTCCAATTATACATAAACATCATTCCTTCAAACCAAAATACTTTGATGCAAATTTATAGTTGTGTGTTATTAATACCATCATTTGCCTGTTAACTATTCAAATGCTTTTCTTACATACTGTAAATTTATATGATAGATGAGTGTCATGAAAGCTGACCCACACAGTGTAGGTGATTTGTTTATGTTGATTTGGTCATGTTGAGGTCCAAGACTTAAAATCCAGGGAACTTGATGCATACAGTTTTTTGCTTTGACATTTTCCTCTGGACCAAATGCCTCTCCAAAAAATTCTTATGATACATAGGGGAATGGTGAGGGTTTAGAAAAAAGATGACCAAAATAGACTTGATTTCTCTAAGCAGTAAAGCTTGAAGAGAGTTAAACTTGAGGCCCAGGTCTGCTAACTTCTGATTTTTATTTGAATGAATTTGCAAAGAAAGGTCCATCCGTGGAAGTGGTTTCGTTCAGTTTGATTTCTCCACCTCTTTGGTGGATGAAAATTTCAAACCATGAAAGATCCAAACATGAGATAATCCCTCATTTCAGGAGAGAGAGGGAATTAAAAAAAAATTATTGGTACAATATAATTATACATATTAGTGGTATTCATTGTTATATATTTATACACACACAAAATAATTGAGCTAAATTGAAAAAAGGGATTTTTTCATATTTTTATTGGTGTGTTATAGTTATACATAATGGTGGGATTCATTGTTCCATATTTATGCATGCATATAACAATATAATTTGGCCACTATCATTTCCCAGTATTTCCTCTTTCTCTCCTCTCCTTCCTTCTTTCCTCTACTCTACTAATCTCCTTTCCATTTTCATGAGATCTTGGGAGATTTTTAAGTACTGAAAATATCCACAAAAAAATGTCTTTAATCCATTGAATGAGAAATTGTAACTGTGCAACCTCTAAAGTTATCAGTGAGTGGAGCAAGCTACATATGAAGCTATTTCTCACTGACTAGAGAAGCTGATTTACATGGCTCAGCAGGCCCTCTTACTTCCTCAGCCTTCAGACAGTGGTGTTTACTCCTCACAGAAACTAGTCATTTAAGCCTGCCTGAGTACAATTCTGGGAATTTTCCTGTGTGACCCCAATACTGCCGTCTCCATGATGCTACCTTGAGGTAGCTCAGCAACATCTACTACTTCAGTGTTTGAGCTGTACACAGTTACATGTTATCTCATTAGATTTATAGACCTGTCATATGAAATGGATATCATTAGCCCCAATTTGCAGAAAAGGAAACTATCAGAGGGAAAGTATTTGCTACCCAGCAATAAGCACAGTCTTCAACATTCAAACCCATGATGATCTGAATTCACCTCAGAGTCTAGTGCCAGATCCTGCTCAAATGAAAAATAATGGAGACAATACTTTGATTCCATTTAGGCCAAGCATCAGATAATCTAAATTACCTGTAAAAGTGCTTTTTACAAAACTGGTATGCTCTTGTTTTGTTTTATTATTTTAATTAATTGCTTATGTGAAAGAATAAAAAGGACCTTTTTTCTCTTTTTCTCTGGTACCCACCTTTCCATTTGTGCCTTTGTTGGCCCCTTTTATGATGATTTAAAAAAGAAAGAATTTTACTTTTTTTGTCATATTAACATTTGTTAGGTGACACACTTCTGAAGGATTCACCCTTAAGCTTATGTTTGTAGAACTCATTTGTATCTGCTGTCATCAAAATGCAAATCTCTAGCCTATGGAAATACAAGAACTATTTGCTTTAGCAGTGAGGTTCAGCCAGCCTCTGAAAAAGAGGCCCATTCCTAATATCCAGTTGTCTTTCCACTTAAGCACTAGAGATAGTGGCTGCCAAAAATCATGGGCAACTGAGGGACATGTTACTTTCCTTTCCTTGCATAAAATATGACTCTAGTTATTTCTCCATTCACTCTATGTTCACTGAAATATTATTGGGACTATTTGTAAAACACTGTATACTTTTAATAAATTTTCTACATATCAAAATTTTTCTTAAAAGATCTCACATTTTGATACTAAGCAATGCTTTCCCTTTGAATTTATCTTAGAGAATGCATCTACTATCCTGATGAATATTACCTTTTAAAATACAATTTGAACACACACAAGAGTAGACACCTTGTTGCTGTTCTTCTGAGGGGAGGCTCGAGAATTTGCAGAGAAAAGTGAAAAAAAAAATATTGGGAACTTGATTGTACTGAAAAAAGAGCTTGCACTCAGAAACAAAATTATTCCCAAGATGGTGGGAGAAAGTTTTATTAACAGTTAAGAAACCACATTTTAACAGGCACATTTCACTGTAAAGTGTAAAGTGTTCCCTGGTGAACCAAATCAAGTTATGGGAAAAAATACCTTTTCCAAAAGTGCTTTGCACAAGGAATTGCTATAACTTGCCTGTATCCTTCAAAGTCGATTTCCTCAGTGATGCGGATCCTTTAAAAAAGAGCCTGGTATAAAGGTGACTCCCTCAAGAGATGCCTCCTTTCCCTTTACCACGTTATTTTGGTTCTGCTCACTTTGGAAGAAATGATGTGTGCAAAGCTAAGGGCAGGATTGACCTGTTCTGCAAACAAGGGAATCATTTACTATCTGTTAATTTATTGCAGCGGAATATCAGGCACTCTGCAGCAGTGGGCCAGGAATGACGTCAGCAGGCAGTGGTAAGGATTCGTTTCAAATTTACTACTTTAAGCATGTGCCGAGGCAGCATCTGGCCTTCCTGTGGGTTTTCAGTTGGTCCCTTGACACTAGTCTGGCCTGGCTCCTCTCTGGCCATCATTGCATGATATACCTGGGATGCCTAGAAGTCCCCATGGCAGAGCCACTATGCCCGCCCAATGTTTCCTGGGATTTCAGAATGTGGGTGTGGGGCTCGCTCGCTGAAGGGGCTGGGATCTCTCCCAGGGCACTTGATCAGGGAACATAGGATGAGATGAAATGATTGTGGTTGTTCTTTCTTGAAAAAAGGCAGCCTGGACCTTCTTTAGATTTTCCTCCATCAAGTATACCTCATGATTATGTGCTGATAGAACTATCTCTGTCTACATACTGAAAGATTTCTTATCTCTCAAGGACTTGGTCATTATAAGGTGACAATAAGGAGCCATCTTATATGTCATAGCAAGCAGTGACAGCAACCAAGTTGGAAGAAAATAAGATGCTTGTGTAGGAGTTAGAACTAGAGAAATGTTGGGGCCATAAAAAAAATTAAAGAAAAATGAAAAAACTAGAACAAATGTAAAAAGAGGTGACAAGAAAGAAGAAGGGATTGGCTTACTAATATTAAATTAAATGATTTGATTAAGAGAGTTCTAGTGGACTGGTAGAATTAATTGTCAATTCATTCAGTATGTATGGATGAAGACAAGGAGTGGATATTTGAAGGAGAAAAGAGGAGAAATCAAGAAATTTATAACAAATTTGGAGCTAGTGGGTAGACAGTAACAAGTTGTAATAGGAACTTGGAGAAGGAAAAAAAAGTCAACCCTAATTTTTAAAAGGTTCCAGCAACAGGATTTGAGGCTACCCATGCACTCATGGTCATTCTGCATCTCCTTCACTCCTAGAGCTCTGTTTAGTCTTTGAGAGCTCAGAAGAGAGAGGACCCAGCTCATGAGGGCAGGGAAGTGAAGGCTTTTGTTTGAGCTGGCTTTTGATAAAAAAAGAGACCTGCTCCAGGCATTACCTCCACAGAGTGAAGAGGGCACTGTGTGTTCACAGAGGAGTGAGAAGTTTGGAGCAAATAAACAAAGGCTTCATATTTCAATTTAATCTTGAGGATATTATTGAACCCACAAAAGTTTGAGTCAAGGGTATGGCATGATCATCTTGCTTTTAGGATGCTCAGAATGGTGCAGTGTGGAAGGAAAATGGAAGAGGGAAGGGCTGGGGGCCAGGAAACCAGGGCTAGGGACTTGAGCTCTGTAGTGGATCTGCTTTTCCATCTTGGTGCTTGAACCAGGAGAAGTCCAGGATGTCTCTTTCAGCTTGATTCAGGAGGTAATCTTGAAGTTCTAGCTCAGATGCGGGTTTCTTCTCAGGGACTGGTGGAAGGAAGACTTGATTTAGGAATATCTTAAAATGAGAAAAAGGGTATGAGCTTTCCTCTTCTAAGTGAACCCTCCAACCCTCCTTAAATTCCAAGTCTATTACATTTATTGTGCTGTTTATTTTTTAAACAGTTAATTTGATGTTTATTTTAGAATGTCATTGATTTTGAACTTTTTGGTGGTGCAGATATAAATGAATGTGCATTAGATCCTGATATTTGTCCAAATGGAATTTGTGAAAATCTCCGTGGGTCCTACAAGTGTATATGCAATTCAGGATATGAAGTGGATATAACTGGAAAAAACTGTGTTGGTAAGAAGTTCCACCTGTTTTCTAAGACATTTCATGTATAATGTATCCCTTCTTTCATTGCTTGGAGGAAACTGCTTCTGATTAACTTAAAGGACTAAGCAGATGAATTCTTTGCACTTAGTGTGTCAGCACTGCATTTACATGTCTTAATAGCAAACATTCACATAACTGAATCTTGATAGTTTTTATTAATAGCCATGTATCAGATTCACTCCATAAAAGAAGCTTCCATAAAAGGAGCTTCTTAGATATTATAAAATGCAAAGATTTTGAGCCATTCTCATATGGCTACAAAGTCATCACTACTTTCAATAAGAGAGAAACAGTTCTTCCAACCACTTATTGGATTTAATCAGAATACAGCTTATTTTCGGTAATAACTACTGTTTCCTAAGTTGAGCAGTACTGGCTTTGATGCTCTAACAGTCTTTATTTATTTATTTTATTATTTTTTTAAATACACGACAACAGTGGAATGCATTACAATCCTTATTACACATATAGAGAAGAACTTTTCGTATCTCTGTATATAAAGTATGTTCACGTCAATTTATGCCATTATACATGTACTTTCTTTTGCATTACAATTCTTAATACTCATATATACCACAATTTTTCATATCTCTGTTTGTATATAAGGTATGTTGACACCAATTCAGGTCTTCATACATGTACCTTGTATAATAATGATGACAGTCTTTAATGAAGTTACCAGCCAGTAACTAAATGAATCAGTTGGTTGGGAAGAAAATGTTCAACATGGGTCAGTTTCTTCCTAGACCAGTATTTTGTGAAATGCATTGTCCATTCTGTAGTGGAGTGACATATACCTCAAGTTTTCTGAAGCTGAGCTTCCAAAGCTAACATACTCATTTTTATAGAATATGCCAGACTGTGCCAAAACTAAAATGTAAGATGGTACATCTTTTTGATTGGGAAGCCAAACACATTTTACATATGAGCAAACATATGTTATGGAATAGGACAAAAATTAATATACTTTAAGATGAATTAGGGGACCTCAGATATATTTTTTTACTGCATGATGTACCTGGGATGCCTAGAAGACCCCATGGAAGAGGCACTATGGCCCACCAGGTAGGTCCTGGGATGAAAAAACTGTATTGGTAAGAAGTTCCATCTCTTTTCTAAGACAGTTCTAGCTGATGATCTAATCAGACCCTCTCAATGCATAAAAAATTCTTTATAAATGTCTAGCCCATTTCATAGGCTGTCTGGAATAATTTAGCTCAAAGGGATATTACAAACTGCATAATTTCTACATTCCCTATAGTAATTCCTATGTTAAATCTTGTTTTTTCTTCAGATAGTCATATTATTCAGCAGGAAACAAGGAGTTTTCCTCAGTCCTCTGAATTGCAAGTCTGAATTCCCATGACAATTATAAACACTACAAATTGCTTCATACTTTGTAAACATAACTGGAGACAATTTAAATTATTTTAAGGAAGAAATGCCCATCCCAGAACTAATGCATATCAAAGATGGACCACACTTTCTAAATATTTATCTAGTTTCTTAACACAATAAAATTGGTTCTGAGTCTGACACAATGAAGCAATTATACAAAGCAATGATAAATGATTTCCAGCAAACCCAGGTTTTCTTCATACTGAAGAAAGTGAATTAAACATTGTCTAGTGACCTAAGGCTTTGTAGATATCTGGTTTTGATAACCAGGTCAAGCTTCTATTTTCCTAAAATTACCTCATTTTGTGAAAACCAATGGAATAGGAATTTTACCTGTTTTGGTGTAATTAATCATATCATTTTAAAAGATCTAATCTAAAAGAGCAAAGAAGTTGCTTTCAAGAGATGGGCTCTTTCAAATGTTCATTTTCATTGACTTTGCAGATATTAACGAATGTGTGCTGAACAGTCTACTCTGTGACAACGGACAGTGTAGAAACACTCCTGGAAGTTTTGTCTGTACCTGCCCCAAGGGATTTATATATAAACCTGACCTGAAAACCTGTGAAGGTAAACCATATGTTTTATTCTTATAATATGTACTTTGCTTTCTTTTGGAATGTCGTTGGAAAATCACAAGAATAAATTAGAGTCACTTCTATTTTAGACAATCATGCCCATTTTTAATTGAAGTCCTGTGGCTCTAAATGGCACTTGTACACACTTTGCAAGCCACTGATGGTATTTGTCTTCAATTGGTGTATTGTTTACCATTTAAATGCCACTGTGTTCATTTTGCCTGGCATATTATTTGCTATCACTTAATAAACGAAGACAATATTATACATGTCCCATTTGAATTCATAATTTGGGATCACATTGTACCTTTGTTCCACACTTTCTGAATGAAAAGATTCAGCCAATTACTAGATTCCATACCAAACAGAAATATCAGTTAGTATTTTGGCATTTCATCTAGTAGAGAAAAACTATCCAGTCCAAGTTTTGCTATCTGATGAAGAGTGTATGGTAGCAATCAGGCCAAAAGCAAAACACTCCTTTATGCCCAAGACTGGCTTTTAGCAGTAATGTAGACCTGTTTTTGTTTCAGACATTGATGAATGTGAATCAAGTCCTTGCATTAATGGAGTCTGCAAGAACAGTCCTGGCTCTTTCATTTGTGAATGTTCTTCTGAAAGTACTTTGGATCCAACAAAAACCATCTGCATAGGTATTTATCTTTCTGAGAATGATTTTTTTATGTTTATTAGTGCTGCTATACTTAACATCAACTTTTGCTGAGAAGAGTTTAAGTGTGGGAGCAGCATTTAAAACCATCAGTGTTCCTTGTTTTGTCATGCTATTCCTGCTATAAGTCCAATGTGCATGTTTGAATTTTTGAAATAGGTTCTACTAAATATCCATTAAATATCATCCTCCTCCCCTGCAGAAACCATCAAGGGCACTTGCTGGCAAACAGTCATCGATGGGCGGTGTGAGATCAACATCAATGGAGCCACCTTAAAGTCCCAGTGCTGCTCTTCCCTCGGTGCTGCCTGGGGGAGCCCGTGCACCATATGCCAAGTTGGTAAGAGAAATGGTGCTGTTCCCCCCGCCCTCATCCACTGGTCGATGTGCATAGAAAGGGAAAGATAAGTATTTTATTTATTTAAGTTCACCTGGGAATTTTGAAGGATTTGATTCTGATGGCCTCAATGAAACATTCTTGAATAGGAAATCAGAGAAGTGTCAAGTACAATAATTTTATGTGATTTGGTTAATTTCTATCTCAAAATGATGATGGGGTTAGTTTGTGAGTCTTCCTTGAGGCACCAGTTCCTGGTAAGGGTCCTGAGCTTTTAGCAATTCCAGCTTTTCTTCCAAAACTCTAATTGTTATAAAGAAACCAACATTTATGACTAAGCTTTATAAGGGTTTCTGCTCAACTTCTAAATCTGTTGGGAAGCTGAGGTTTGAGAGCCTCGCTAATCGTTTGCTGATCCAATGTTTTAATATATCAGTGTGTGAATTTATGTGATGTGAATGCTGTGGGGCTTGAGACCTCCAAATTCTTGGCTTTCTGCCCCTTTTCATTTTGTAGTAGTCTGATTCCCATCTTCAGGATAATAGAAAGAAACTTGCACTGGGTTTCCTTCTTAACTGTCACCTTAGTGTGATGTAACTTTGTATCTTTTGAGATATCTTAGAGGAACTGAGCTTTATCATAGGAGACTTTCATTATTGTTCTTCCTCACCTATGCAATCTCAGAAACACTATATCTCATCCTTATTCATAACATCTAATTCCTGTTCCAGGTCCTCTTTTGTGTTTGTTATAATACATCATAACTACAAAGTCTGGATATTGTCACCTTTCTTTTTTTCCCCCCCACAGATCCCATATGTGGTAAAGGCTTCTCAAGAATTAAAGGAACACAATGTGAAGGTATTTCCAATTATTTATAAACCATACATTTCTGGGTGTGTGAAGAATGCTTGTGTTAACTTGTGCTGGCTAAAGAGGTCCTATAACTTCACAGGGAGAAATACACAGCATAGGAAAAGAATGACAAGAACTGCAAAGCAGAGCAGATGTTAAGTTCACAAGCCTGTATGGTGCAGTTCCCAGTGTCAGAGCACTATGGCCAAAGGTCAGGGGGGCTGAAAATGTTTAGGTTGACTACGGTTTAGAGTGACTGCACTTTCAACATGCCATTTATCAGGAAGAGGAAAGCAGGAAATTTTTGGTGAAGCCGTAAAATTTGTATTTCCTTGGCTCTCCCTGGGCCTTGTTTGTTTGTTTCGTGCTCATGGCTGACTTAGAGGGATGCACTCCCTTGCCTCTTTTTTGAGTCTGGGTGGATTCCCTCCAGTTTGCAGTGATTCTTTCTCATGGAGTCCCAGATAGATATAGGTCATGGTGACTAACACAATCTGACATGACACAGCAGCTGAAATATTTTAAAAACAGCAATTAGTCCCATATGTGGGATGAAATGAAGTTCTTTCCCTGTTAAAACAAAGAACACTACAACCCCCACCCAAGGTCTTGCTTTCCAAATGATGACTGAATCCTTTGGCCTTTTCCTGGTCCAGACCCGCTATAATAACTTATCTGAGCTCAACAGCACATTTTGGTATTTGAGTGGCCAGAATAACAACAATAAAACAAGCAACTAAACAAAAACCAGAAAGGTATAGTTTCTCCACTCCAAGGAAAGATACAGAAATTTTTTCAACATTCCTGGCTTAGAAAGTTATTTCTTCAAAATAGGGACACAGTTTGTGTGTTTCTTAACTAATGTTCTCCTTTTTGGCACTGGCAAGTAAGTACCTTTCTTTGGACTAACTGGATGATGAATGTTTTTCCAAATTAAGTACAGTGAGCACACGGCTCCCATTAAGCAGACAGGGAAGGATTGGTCCACTTGAGAGAGATTGGGTGAGTGATGAATGGATGCACATGAGTGAACACCTTTGGACTCTCCTTGATCCAGGCAGGGACCACCATGATATTGCCAGGATAGCATGAGACCACTGCTAGGTTAGAACTAGTTACATAATTTCTAGTGATTTAGCACTTATCAAAAGAGACTCCCGACTGACCCACATATCCCTCAGGATTATTTTCTGTGCTCATCTTCAGGCTGTTCTTTTCTTTGCTAGCTTGAAATAGCAGGTTTCTAATTCTCTGTTTCTAGACACACATGCTAGGCAAGCACTCTACTGCTGAGCCATAACCCCAGCCCTATAGAGAGAACTTTTAAGTTTTATGAGACACCTCATCTCATAAAGCTAATTATATGGCCCCTGGGAACATCATCTGTTTATAGCTACTAGATCTGTCCCCAAGAACTCACATACCCACTCTCTGACTCAAAAGTTACCCCTGAGACTAATGGAGAATCTCTTTTATTATTAGTAATAGGTTGCTATTTAGACACCCTAGAAATTCTACGTGAACTGCTTGTATGGAAACTAGTTTTTTGAACTTATCAGCTTCAAAGTGTCCTTTTCTTTTCTTTTCTTTTTTTTTTTTTTGGTTGGAGACCCAAAGTTTAATATGATGGTAACCAGAGGGAAGACAGAGAATGTTGGCCCAGTGGGGCATGCAGGGATGGATGCAGTAAAAGCTTATAGAAATTTCACTAGACTTCTGTTCTAATGAAATAGCAAACAATCTTCATCTTAGATGGAAGAGAAAGATTTTGGTGAATTAAGGGCAGCAAAAGCATTTGAAATAATCATCTAGGAAATTAGGAGAAATATGTAATTATGGTAACAACAATCAAACAATATGATGAGTTCTGATTTTTTTATCTCATAGTATAATCAAAGTGTGTACATTAGCTGACATGGAGTAAAATGATTCATGTTTAACCATCCCCTTACCATAATATCAAACCACCAATATCAACCCCCCCCCCCACACCGCCTCCTTCACTTATGCTGTTTGGTTGAAATTTACATGAAATTACATGTAAAATATTTGACCAAAAGAAAATAGCAAACAGTTGTCTAACCATATGTCATACTGAAAATGTGATCGTGAAGTTAATGATTTTGTAAAGTCCAAGGAATCTAATTTGTTCCCAAGCACAGACAAACCCTGTGGCATCCTCCACAACTGCAAAGTGGCCTTTTCTATTGTGAGAATAATTATGAGTCTATAAATGGACTAAGGTAAAATTACCTTATACATGTATGTTAACTTCATGCTTTTTTTCCTTTTCTTTTTAGATATAGACGAATGTGAAGTGTTCCCAGGAGTGTGCAAAAATGGCCTGTGTGTCAACACCAGGGGATCGTTCAAGTGTCAGTGTCCCAATGGAATGACTTTGGATGCCACAGGAAGGATCTGCCTTGGTAAATACTGAGCTCATTTTTCTAATAATCCTTTCTTAAATATTCAAAACTCTTAATAAGACACAGCTGAATATTTGGTTCTAAGCACCAAATTCAGACTGCAACATTAGGATCCATGGTAATTTCCTTGACAGATGGCCTTCCTAACTCAAGTTTTATGTTCCCCTTTACAAAAAGTGTATAGAAAAGGTTATTGAGAAGAAACTTTAGGCCTTTGTTGTTATATAGATATTCCTTAAATCAGTCTTATCACAGCTATTATTCCAGAGTTCTGAGATCTGTCCCCAGATGCCATGGAATATAGGATACCAGGTGAATGGTGACAAGAAGATCAACATTTGCACTTAATAGAAAACTATAACCAATGACTTCTAGACATGTCCTGTCATTGGCCAGAAAGACAGGTCCTTACAGCAAATGCATGTGGGTATCAGGAGCAAAGATACCACTGCCTTGGGGAGTAAACCTGAGGGAATCCAGAGCTATTGTCACTGCCAGTTAGGTGGGATCCTCCAGGACAACTGCTGGAGCCCAAAGAAGCACCTCAAACCCAGTCATCCCATCAGAATGAAATGGAAGAGATTGGATGCGGAATCCAGAATGCTGTCTTTAGAAGGCTGACCCAGGGGCAGCAAATTTAAGTGCCACTTATGCTATCCAGCAGCATTTCTTGGTATAACTACTGTAGCTTCTGACTGTCAGGAATATGCCCCTTATATTGCTCATATCTGAGCCCATGACTCTGGAAATGGTGCTCGGCTTTTGCATATCTGAAACTAAACCACTCTAAGAGCATCACTAGTCAGTGTAGGAGGTGAAAAGAGTTCATGCAGTTCAAGGTTTTGATCATTTACAAATTAGAGCTAACAAACCTTTATAGAGAGAACTTTTTAAATATATATTTTAGTTGTAGGTGGACACAGTACCTTTATTTTATTTATTTATACATGGTGCCAAGGATGGAACCCAGGGCCTCACACATGCTATGCAAGCACTCTACCGCTGAGCCACAACCCCAGCCCTACAGAGAGAACTTTTAAGCTTAAGGCATATGCAATATGAAATAGAAGGGCAAGTTTAGAGCCCAGAAGCTTTTTGTAACTGAGAATGTCAGTTAATCACATTCTTAGTTTTAGTTTCTTTGTTTAGGGGGAATCAGCATTTAATAAAAATCTTCTTCTAGGTTCTTCAGTTATTTAATTTAGGATTTGTTTTTTAATGACCCATCTTGATATAGGCAAAACTGAACATAAAGTTGAAACTTCAGCAACTTTCCATCCAATACGAGAGGTTCAGACATTGCAGTGAATAGTCAGTAATCCCATGGCAAAAGAGACAGAGAAGAAAGAGGACAACTTACATTTTAATTATACTTTAGTTTTCAGGTGCATAATCTCACCTGAGCTTCACAGTACCTCCTGAGAGATGGGTGCAACATTATTTAACAAATGTAGAAATTAATGATCCAGGTAATCATTTGTCTAAGACAAACAACTTAGTTGTAGAACATTTCCAGAATCCAGGTCTTCTAGGCCTTTGGTCTTTCTATTCTTCCTCACAATGCCATGAATTTGGAGTTGGGGCAAGAAGAATTCTATTTGTAGCCTGAAGAAATGTGCACATGATCACATGTTGAGGTGAAAGGAATACTTGAGAAGAGTGGATGGCTTTTCTGTGCTGTGGTTCCTCCAAGTAGGGCAGACTTTACAAAATGAAGTGCATCTGAGGAAGAGGTGATGGAGCTAGCTTAGATGTGCTCCAACAACAAAGAGTGCAGTTTGCTTTACACTGGGGAGGACATGCCAAGACATTCTGGACTGTATGACTTAGTGCTAAATGTGTCAGGGAGCACTGTGGGGGTTTTCAGAGTACCACCCCTTATGTAAGACTATTAGAAAGTACCTGAGGTTGAAAGGGAGCTTTCTTCAAATAAGAGGGGCAAATATGGACCTACAAAGAAAAGAGAGTGCTTATTAGTCAGGAATATTTACCACACATTTGGTTTCTTTTGAAGGAAAAGACTTATTCCAGTCAATAAGTAGATAGAAAATTAGTCCATGTATTATCCTTTGCCTAACAAAATTTGCAGTTAGGGGTAGTAAAAACAGAGTGGCCCTCTGTGTTAGTCAGTTTTTCATCACTATGAAAAAATTACCTGATGAGAATAACTTAGAGGAGGAAAAGTTAATTTGGGCTCATGGTTTCAGAGCTGTCTGAAACCATGGTTGGCCGTCTCCATTGCTCTGGACCTGAGGTGAGGCAGAGGATCATAGTGGAAGGGTGTGGCAGAGGAAGGCTGCTCAACCAGGGACAAAATATAATTCTCAAGGGCATGCCCTCAGTGACCTACTTCTTTCAGCCACCCCCCACCCAGTATTCGATTTGAAATATTAATCCATCAAATAGATTAATCCATCAAATGGATTAATCCACTGATGAGATTACAGCTCTCATAATCTCATCATTTCACTTCTGAACATTCCTGCATTGCCTAAAATGAGCTTCTTGGGTGATACCTCATATCCAAACCATAGCTCCCTCCTCAGCCTCCCTCTGTTCCTCTGACAGATATCCGCCTAGAAACATGTTACCTGAGGTATGATGATGAGGAGTGCACTCTGCCTATTGCTGGACGCCACCGCATGGATGCCTGCTGCTGCTCTGTAGGTGGAGCCTGGGGCACGGAAGAGTGTGAGGAGTGTCCCATGAGAAACACCCCAGAGTATGAGGAGCTCTGCCCCAGAGGACCAGGATTTGCTACGAAAGATATTACAAATGGAAAACCTTTCTTCAAAGGTACAATGTTTTGAATGGTCAATTGGTTTTCTTTTTAGACCAACAGGTGCCTTTTCATGATCCCAGAGTTCTACTAACAGAAAAATTACCATGAACATTATCAGTGTGGCCATCCTTTGGTCATCTCAGCATGGATTTTTAGCTTTCTGAATTATATATGGCAAAACGTTTACTCTGTGATAGACCGTCCCCACTTCCACTTCTCCAGATTTTCCCGGGGTCTCTTGCTTCTCCTATTTAGTCATTAAGTGGTAAAATAAAATTTTATACTATCCTAAGCCAGAAGTAAATCAAAGAAAAATCTGCCAGGAAAATTTACATGCCATCTACTAAAATCAAGTGATATGACCATCTGTCTCTTGGCTTGAAGCATCCATATCACTGCCACCCACCGTAGTGTATAATGGAGGGTAAGTGGTATAAGAAACCAGTGCTAAGTCCTCTATTCAAATGCAGCAAATGTCATTTCTCAAGCACACTTTGCTTCTCTAACAATGTTTTCTATAATGGAGAAGTTGAAAAGGCTAGAGATGTTTATAAAGTCATGCCTTATGGGTCATCACACATTCTTTGAAATGAGTATTGCTACCATCTCAACTTACTGGGTAAGTTAACTCACTGAGACCACCCAACTGGTTGCTTATAAACTTTTCTCCCCCATGTTTTTCTTGAAGATATCAATGAGTGCAAGATGATACCCAGCCTCTGCACCCATGGCAAGTGCAGAAATACCATTGGCAGCTTCAAGTGCAGGTGTGACAGTGGCTTTGCTCTTGATTCTGAAGAAAGGAACTGCACAGGTCAGTGTGAGCTTCCAGGGGCAAGAGAGGTTACATTCTTTAAAACCCATCCTCTTTCATATTGCCACAAGTGTTAAGGCCATCCCATTACTCATTTGCTGCCACTTGTTCTTTTTGTGCAGATATTGATGAATGCCGCATATCTCCCGACCTCTGTGGCCGAGGCCAGTGTGTGAACACCCCAGGGGACTTTGAATGCAAGTGTGATGAAGGCTATGAGAGTGGATTCATGATGATGAAGAACTGCATGGGTAGGTTTGTGGTCATGTGATCCACACAGGAAGAAAAGGAATTCAAGAAGCTTGGGTGCCTCATAGCCTCTGTCACAGGTTCTTCCAGCTGCCTACCACACTGTGCTCCTGACCAGGGAGTCAGAAATCAGTCTGTGGTAGAGGGAGAGCGACATGCAGAAGAAGTGAGGGAATTTGTGTTGTAGGGTTGTGGGTAACTTTGAAAATCAGTTGTGATCCCTTGAGAAGTGAATTCAATGCCTGGAATAGACAGTACATTGAGAACCATTGAAACTTAAGCTATAAAAGAAGTCCCATTAGAGGACTTCTGGCTTTTACCCAGCATTTCTAGAAAAAAGAGATTGATTAATCTGACTGCCTTAGATCAGATTCCCTTAAAAAAACAGAGTCTGAAATGAGGATTCTTGCAAGAGTGTTTTGTTTTGCGAGAGTGTTTTGGAGAAGAGCCTGTCAGGAAGTGAGAAAGTGAGAGGAGCAAGGTTAGTGCAAGAGAAGAAGATAAGCCAAGCATTTGGCTGTCTTGCAACTTTAGTCTGATCCCACAGGAAGCTCTGGGGTATATATGGCCCCAGAGAGGTGTCCCATGTTGAGACAAGGTCAAGATTTTAATCTTCCATGTCAGTTCAATCAATTTTTCACCAGGGGTGGTCACTGGCTTGGGAGAGGGGTCCAGTCTCTCACATCCTAGGCATTTTTGAGTGTGGTGGACTGGCCATTAGCAGCCAGGACTCCCAGCAACTGAGGGATGGTAAAGGGGATGGCCTGGAAAGGGAAAGGGACCCACCAGTGTATTAAACACAGGTCATTTCCATTTTTCAGATATTGATGAGTGTCAGAGAGATCCACTCCTCTGCCGAGGCGGTGTTTGCCTTAATACAGAAGGCAGTTACCGCTGCGAATGCCCACCTGGTCATCAGCTGTCCCCAAACATCTCTGCATGTATTGGTAAGGAGGAAGACCTTCAGACCGCTTGCTCTAGGTCAGTTGTTTGACCCACATCTCTTCCAGAGTCAGCAGCTTATGTTTGCTCTTCTTTGTTCCTAAATAGACATCAATGAGTGTGAACTGAGCGGGAACCTCTGTCCCAATGGCCGCTGTGTGAACCTCATAGGGAAGTATCAGTGTGCCTGCAACCCTGGCTATCATTCAACGCCCGATAGACTGTTTTGTGTTGGTGAGTCCTAAACTTCTTTTTATTTACTCTTTTATCTTAATTAGTCTCTTTATAAAATAAGCAATGTAATTCTTTCCTCACTCATTACTTTTACTTAATATTTCTTTTTTTTTCCTATACATAAAACTCTTTACATAGTGGCTCATGAGCTTTAGATGTCACCTTCCCTACCTGTTTTAAAGAACCACTGAAGGGTATCAGATGTTTTTGCTATAACAAATATAAGTTGACCCAAGTAGTTTTGAAAAATGGGCCATAGTAGGTGCCTTGTTCATGTATATGCTTGCCAAGGCCCGTCATCCAGTGGTTCCTGACCACCTGAGATATATTTCACATGATGAGTGCTATCGAAAAGAAAAGCCTAGAGTGAGGTCTTCATTGTGGGTGGTATAAATCAGCTAAAAGATTCAAAGAATAACTATGAGAAAGAAGCCCATGGAACATTCATATCTTATATTGAAATAGAGACCATGCCTGGCTCTCCTTAAAGATGGGTTTTTGTGGGACAAGCATTTTGTTTTGTGGTTGGACCTCTGTAGGTTTAGTCATGCTGTGAAGGGTGGCACAGAGGCCCTGTGGCTTAATTGTGCCTAAAGTCAAAGTGAAATTTTGTAGATGCTGCCAGTTTTCGCCTGGTTTGGGGTGTACACCGTGTGGAACTGCCAAGTTTCACATGGTTTCCACCCAAAACCATAAATCAGCACAAATTCTTCTGAAACATGGCCCAGGACAACTCAGAACTTCAACTCGGGTTCTTGAAAATGATTGGAAACTCAGTCAGTCAAACCAAATTGCAGGTTTATAACTGAATCTGTGACCGAGAGCATTGCCATGATCATAAACACAGAAGAAGGTGTCCTGGTCCGTTTTTGTGCTGCTACAACAAAATGCTTGAGACTGGATAATTTACAATGAACAGAAATTCATTGGCTCACAGTTTTGGAGACCGAGAAGTCCAGTATCAACGTGCTGGCATTGGCCATGGCCTTCTTGCTGTGCCATAACATGGCAGAAGGCAAGAGGGTGAGAGAAAGCAAGAGGGGGCCAATGCACCCTTTTTAAATGGCACCAGTGCCACCTGTGAGGGCAGAGTCCTCATGGCCCAAACCCCTCTTAAAGGGCCCACCTGTTAATACTGTTGTAATGGTATTTACATATCCTTGAATGAATAAATTGAATTTTGAAGGGAATAAACATTTAAATCTTTTCTCTTAGACATTGATGAATGCAGCATAATGAATGGTGGATGTGAAACCTTCTGCACAAACTCTGAAGGCAGCTATGAGTGTAGCTGTCAGCCAGGATTTGCACTAATGCCTGACCAGAGATCTTGCACTGGTGAGTGGGTTTTAGTTTCATGTTGAAATCTCTCAATAAAAGCTCCCTAAGTATAGTGGTTCAGGATTTGGGCTTTGGAGTCAGACAGTTTGAGGTTCAAATCCTCTTTTGTCACACATTTTAGCTGTGCATTTTTGATGAGGATACTTAGCACCAGATTTTTCATCTATAATGAGTTTAGGCTGCCTGTGTGAAAGAGTATGTACAAAACTTAATATAGCACCCGATATATAATAAGCGAAGTATAAAATGCATTTTCTCCATTAATCAAAATTTGAAAGAGTTCAATCTTTTGAGCAAATTCCATGCCTCTCTGGATGTGTTCCCTGGACCAACAGCATCAGCATCACCTGAGGACTTGTTAGAAATGTAAAATCTCAAGACCCATCCAAGATCTACTGAATCAGATATTACTGGGTTGTCTCAGTAATCTGTGTCTTCATAAGCTCTCCGAATCATTTGGATGCATTCTAAAGTTTGAGAGCCTCTGTCCTACTTTCTATTGTATCACACAGGGCTGGAAGAGCCATATAACCAACTAGAAATGAGAGGAAATGGGTGATACAGACTTTGATTTTGGCTTGGGCCAAGAAGAAAATTTGGGCTGAGGAACCACAATTATTTTATGGGACCTAGAAAACTCTCCCTAAAAAAAACTCTTGATATTAACTATAAAAAGCAAATGTTGAAAATTAGTATTTTTACTAAAATTTCATTTAAGTAGATTCTTGTTTCAAGCAATTTTCACCTTTTTTCATATCTTAAAGTGTAAGTAAAACAGAAGATGATAGATCTTTGGCATTTGTGAGTTGACAATGAGAAAATAAGATTCATAATCATTTTTGAATGATGAATTCATATGAGTTAAAATTTATGATTTAATTGATGGACTTTGAGTGGGTGTGGATCTCATCCTTAAATAGTATAGTGAATCTGGAAAGTTTTTCTCCTTTTCACCCAGGATAACCTGAAAGGACAATTTATATATAGTTTCATTTGGATTTGAGAGTTACTTGTCTTATGCTAGCAGGCGGAATTTATTTGGGTTGGGTCAAATTCTCACTGAATAATGGACCCAATACCAACAACATTGTTGGTTTTATTCCTTGTAGACATCGATGAATGTGAAGATAACCCCAATATCTGTGATGGTGGTCAGTGTACAAACATTCCTGGAGAATACAGGTGCTTGTGCTATGATGGATTTATGGCTTCTGAAGATATGAAAACTTGTGTAGGTAAGCAAAGAATTTTCCATTTGTCTGGTTACTCACAAGCATTGTTAAATGACATAAAGATTAGTTTGTTTAGTTGAAACATAGATCCCTTGAAGAAAGCAAGAATATTTAAGGAGATGGTACTCATATTTTAAAGACAGCTTTCCAAAGAGGTACTTTCTTGTTTCTGTGATGATGCTTTTGTCAGATATGTTATGTGGGTTGAGCCAATCACTGATCAACTCCATGTAGATATATCTTAAATATCTATCCATTATTTCTGTCTACTTAATCCTTCTTTTGCTCTGACTAGAGTTCAAGCTTTTAAAATGCTTGTCTGAAGCCACACAAGATTTTATCTTCGACAAGAATGCAGTGAACTCTAGAATTGACCATATGTGTTTTGGATAGTTTCCATTGCCGTGCCTTCAATTGGTTAGCTTTTCTTCTGCAATATCGAATCTGCCTTTCATTCTATCATTGTATTTTTCATCTCAGACATTGTAGTTTTCATCACTAAAATTTTACTTTGGGTCTTTTTTTCATATCTTCCTTGTCTCTGCTTACTATGTTTAATCATTCCTCTTGCTTTTAGAACACATGGAATGTAGTTGTGACTGTTTTCGTGTTCTTGCCTACTAATTTCATCATTCTTGTTAATTCTGGGTCATTTTAATAAACTGACTTTCCCATTTTGGTTCATGTTTTCCTCCTTCATTGAATGCCTGGTAATTTTGATTGTTAGCCAGATATTGTAAATTTTACCTTAGTAGGTGCTGGATATTTTCATATTCCTAGAAATACTCTTGAGCTTTGTTCTGGAATGCAATTAGGTTACTTGGAAACAGATTGATTCTTTCAAAGTCTTCCTTTTAAGCTTTTAAGCAGCAGCTAGTCTTGGGCTAATTTTGCTGCATTACTGAGGCAAGACCCTTCTGGATACTGTATCCAGTTCCCTGTGAATTATGAGGTTTTCCAGTTTGACTGTTGAAAACAGGCACAATTCCAGGCCTTCTATGAACTTTCAGGATCGTTGTCTCCCTCATTCTTTTGGGTCATGCTTTCCCCAGCCTCAAGAGGTTTGTTTCCTTATGAGTGTGTGCGTGCCTGCTCTTCTGATCACTTGAGGAAGACCCTCTACAGATCTCTGGAGCTCTTCCTCTGTGCAGCTCTCTTCTGTCCTTTTCTTTGCCTGTGAACTCCAGTTATTATCTTGACCTTCAAGGACTTCTAGGTTCATCTCCTCATCTCCGTAACATCACCTTGTTCCATTCGGCATGCCCCTCTTTATGCCACTGTCTTAAAACTTCCTCCATACAGTAACCTGGGGGCAATCTGGAACTCACCCAGTTTATTTTATTTCTCTCAGAGATCACTATATTTTGTTGCTCAGTGTCCACTGTCTAGAGAATCATGTTGCATGTCCAACTTTTTCCTTGTTTTGGGTGGGAAGGTCATTCCATCTTGTCCAGAAGCAAGAGTCTAGAACTGCTTGTATCTAAATTCTTACCATGTTTATCTCTTCTGAAAACCTTTACTGAAAATTTATAAGTCCTAGGAATAGAAATGAACACTTAAAAAATAAATAATTTTTTAACTTGGGAAAGAAATTGAGTTTATAATTACTTACACTTAGCAAATTTATCTTTTCTTTAAACTATGGAAACTAAATTATCAGCATTGGCAGACTGAATTAAAATTTTTATTTTGCAATAGAGTATGCTGTTTTAAAAAGTTTTCTAGACTGTCACATGAACAAGCTCTACACTTACCCTTGAGTTGATCCTTATTTGATCACCTGAGCCCCTCCTTTTAGACCACATAAAAGCCAATTTATGTAATTAGCCTGCAATCTCGAAAGCCAATGTGAACTGGGATCCTTAAGGTTTTTTTTGTTTGTTTGTTTTTTGTTTTTTTTTTGCTGAGTGAAAACATCTAAATGTAGTACTTAATAATATTTTTGCTGAGTGAAAGTATTTCACCTTTTCTAATTTATTTGACATATTTATTTTATCTCAGAGAGAAAGTATTAATTTGTATAAAACAGTTTTGTATATTAATAACATTTATGTTTTACAGATGTCAATGAGTGTGACCTAAATCCGAATATCTGCCTAAGTGGGACCTGTGAAAACACTAAAGGCTCATTCATCTGCCACTGTGATATGGGCTATTCAGGCAAAAAAGGGAAAACCGGCTGTACAGGTGTGGGTTTTTTCAATAAAATAAAAAGTGGTTAAGAGGCTGCTATCATAATTATAGATTAACACAAGTTTTAAAACTACTAACATTTTGACTGCAATATAAAGTGTTTTGTATACCACTTTCCATTAAATTTAGCTTTTACATCTTTGAAATTTGCCAGTTTATATTAGTTCCAAGTTGTAGTTTTTTTCTTTTCCTGTAGAAAAAAAAGATGTATGGAATAACACTACAAATGATACAATTTTTAAAAGGTTAAAATTAATTTTCATATCTAAATAGTGAACATGGTAATTATCAAATATTCATATCCCTTTATCAAAGTATTCCTTTCTCAATAATCTCCTTTGCCAATATTTCATTTAAGGTTGTATAGCTGAACTTGTCTTTTAAATAAATACATCTGAGAGTTCCTACATTTCATCAATTCTCCCCAATCTTCCAATTCCTTAAATTAGAGCACTTTGATGTATCAATTTACCCAAATAAGTGTTTATTCATTGGACTTAACAAATCTTGTGAAGTGCTAATTGAATCATTTGCAGTTTTGCTTGTCTAATACCAATGGCACCCGAGAAAATCTTTCACAATATTTGTAGGAGACCATCTTGTTAAATGCCAAATGGAAGCAGTCACTCTATGGCAATGACATTGTTTTTCAAGTGTTCAGTTGCTATTTCCAAACATGAGGCAATGATATTAAGTGTATGGAATAGCATAATAAATTTTTCCCATAGTAATATATTAACATAACAGATTATGGCATATAACATAATTTAAAACATAGTGGAGACGATGGTAAGCTTGAATTAGGTAACCGTATAATTTTTTGTTTTCAAATAACATGCTTTAATTCCAAAAGCCAGTTTGGCAAGCCCTTGTGACTTAAAACAAACATTAAAATATTTGCAGATTGGCAGTGGTAAATGTACAGATCTTCCTCTTCACAGTATCAACATATTTCAAGAAAGCACTAAAATATATCTCTCATCCTCACGAACTGGCCGATGGTGCTGTGTCAAATTTACTAACACATGGAATAATGGCAGTAATATTGCTGTTGGTTCAAAACTGACAGACTCTATCCAAACCATGAAAAGAAGCATAAAGCTGAAATGTTTTCATGCTATGTTGCTCTTCATAGGAAGCCTGACTAGGGGTCCATTCTGATAAATGGCATAGTGTTTAAAATTTCAACTCCCCCATGTGGCCTCACAGGTCCAAGTGATGTTAGCTCTGTATGTCTGTGGTTCAAGCTTTATTTTTAGCTTTGAGTGTAAATACAGGACTTGGTAAGCGGCAGTGGTCTGCCAGTAATGAAGGAAAAGGTAGGATAGCTCTATGCTGTGTTTTACCTATTAAAGGGTAACACCATTGTCTGGCTCAGCTGAGCTCACTGAAGTTCAGGGCAAGGGCAGTGATACAAATGAAGGGAGAAGTTCATCTCATGGGACAGTCCCCATTGCTTAAAAGAAAGGCTTTCTAGAATTTTGTTCTCCAAACTTCAGCCAATTGGGACGTAGGTAGTGACTGATTATTCTAGGTCTCTTACCATGAAGAAAACTAAAATTTTCATGCCATGTTAATATCATTTTAGGTAAATGAGATATAATGTATATAACACCCTTGGCATACTGCTGACCAATAAATAAGAGTTATTGCTGTCATATTAAATGAGGCATACAGACGCCAGGTCTGGAGGCCATTTTAATGAAAGACATAATTTCTAGTCCAGCAAAAATTCTACATTACTGTCTGTCTATTGGCACATGCTTAAAATCAGTTTTTTAAAAAAGGAAAAATTTTACTCTGTATATTGAAGGCTTGTTTTTCATAATTGAATTTACAGAGATATTGAGGCTTTGGTGACAAGAGCTGTGTACTGCATGTTAGATGAGATGACATCAGTTTTATATTAATAACAGCAGCTCTTTAGTAAATGCCACAGAAACTAGATATGAATTTGAAGAAATACTTTAGCTTTATAAAAGGCCAATGGCTTCCTCCCATTTTTTTTTAACTTGCAACCTGGATGATTTTTCAGTTTGATAAAATTCATTTAGCACTGTCAGAAGAAGACTTGAGCTTCGTGACCCCTTTGACATCAGTAACATAATGTGATATTCTCATCTAAAGGGTAGAACCCTGAATTCTATAATGTTCCAGGCAACTAATGTAAATAGAGATATGTATCTGGCCTAATTGCGTAATCAAGCCACAGGACAACTAACAGCAAATACAGACTTCAAGAACTGTGCTGTGATCATAGACAAAGGGAATATGTCTACTTATTTATTTGTTTATATAGACTTTTTTTAATGAGCACTCTGGAAAGGAATTAGGAAAACGTTCATGCTATTTCATAAGGAGGAGCTTTGTTTCATGAGAACTGAAGAATGTCCTCTGGGCTCCATCACAGCTTTGTCCAAATGTTTCAGCTTCCTTGTCATTACTGATTGTTTCCATTTTAACAAATAAACATGGCTTTCCCCCCAATCACTTCAGCAGTGTTAAGAATCCACCCACTGACTTACATTCCCAGCCCACACAGATGCTCAGGGTTTCTTTTACTCTCCTTAAGCTTTGTCCAAATTGTGGGTATCGATGAGAGGAATGTTTGATTTAACCAAGAGAGAATGTTCCTTTGCTGGAATCCTAAAGCACAGCCCTTCTATCCTTGGCTGAAGCGGACTGGATTGCAATTTTCCTGTGACCCAATATAAGCCTCCTGCTGCTCATTCTACATAATTGTAATTGGAAGAAGAAAAAAAAATGGTTGCTGCTGGTTGCCATCCTGAGCAGGTCTTGGCTCCCACAAGCTCCTTTGTAAGAACCTACCTGCTATCATATGCTTAGTGAATAAAGCATGCCATTAGGTAGAATAAAATCAGAATTGTTTTCAATTAAAATAGCTGGGTTTCTGGATAAATGCATTTCTCCAACTATCTGATTCCTTTCATGTGAGAAATGTTTCTGGTGGGTCTCAAGTCCATGGGAGAAAATCATGGACTTCATCCACCAGCAGTCAGTGAGAATTGGTGTTCATTTCCTTCTAGTTTCTTATCATTGCTAATTCTCCTCCTCTGGCTGTCAGCCTGTGAAAACTCCATGGGTGTTCGGTTAATAGATTTGGCCCAAATTTCAATCCAAACTAAGAAATCCAAGTAGCCTTTGCACTTGGCCTCTCCATTTGCTGTTACATCCTCTTCCTCAGCCCTAATGGAGACTGCAGTGTGCCAGCTCTGCTGAATCAGGATCCACGTGATGGAGGTCCAGGTGGCCGGAAGGCAGGCCCTGTGTGGGTGATATGGCCTCTCCCTGTATGTCAGTACCAGGCCATAGCAGCTCAGAGCACAAATCCTCCCTTGAGTGGCAGACTCACATGGGGCACACAGAGCCTGCACACAGGGCTTGCTCAGCCCATGCCCTTGCCCTTCAAGGGAGCGGGGCTCATAGAACCTTGTGGCAAAGGATTGGTGGGGTTAAGGAGGTTGCAGTGTCAGCCTAAAATTTGAATTTCTTTGCTTTTCTTGGCTTATGCATATTCTTAATCTTAAAAAGGAATTTTCTGTGTGGAGCAAACTTGTGGGGGAAGAGAACATTTGCACAGAAAGAGATGTTCTTGGCAAGCGTGGGCGGTTTCCTTCACATTATTGAAGTGTTTCAATACAGTGATTTTGTTTGTTTTCCTTATGGCTCAGTTTCCCCTTTTATTACCTCTATAATGAAGTACATCTCTAGGCCCAAGTTGGGTATAGAAGCAATTAATAATAATTGGTGCATGCATGCACATACACACACATGTAAAAACATTTTATTCAGAAATGCCTCTATTTTATGACCATATTATCTTTCTCATTCACTTTTTACACAATGAGAATGTAAGGCATTAAGAAGGTGACTTACACAAATGGTCACAAAATGGAAAAGTGAATGTTGGCTGAGTTACCCTCTCCTAGCACCCCAAAGCCCATGATACACAGTCTCTTACAAATATATATTTTTTTTACCTTGAAAACATTTCAGTAAAAATTTAAAATATTTTGTAAATTAGAATCTTAATTACAAAATTAACATATTGTTAATAATAAAAATAAATAATGATGGGAGATTCTCCATTTAAACCAAATGAAAATTTTCTTAAATGCCAGATTAAATATGGAAGATGAAAGCCATATGAAAATAAAGGTATCTTTGGCCTTAGAAAATTGGAAAGGAAAAGATTACAGAATTACTACATTGATAGGTTCTGATCATCTCTGAAAATTGTGCTTAGAAGAGATTCATATTCCTGTAAGTCCGTCGATATTTACCAAATTTTAAGAACTCTCTAAAGCCCAGTTTAGAATAAAATCCTGAAGTTCCTAAAGAAATAAATTGGCTCAATTGGGCAGCTATGCCCCAAGGAAAGAATGCCAATCAGGAGACAGGAAAACTGAATCCCAGCCTTTTCTGGCTCTGTCCCTCACTGTCTGTGGGACCCCACCCCTGTGTCCTCCTCTGACAAACTAAGGATGGGGAGAGTGGGATTCTGAGTTCTTTCCACTTAGAAAATTCCTAGATTCTCTAAAAGTCTAAAGCCTTTGAATACTTATGCAATTGAAGCTCATTGTTTACACCTAAGATGATTTGC
Source organism: Marmota marmota marmota (assembly GCF_001458135.2). Taxonomy (NCBI): domain Eukaryota; kingdom Metazoa; phylum Chordata; class Mammalia; order Rodentia; family Sciuridae; genus Marmota; species Marmota marmota. The sequence continues at coordinate 30,923,424 of NW_026000229.1, forward strand.
CAGCAATCCTGACAAATAGGAAGTGAAATTAAGGCAGGACTGCCCAAAAGTGGTGGTTGTGCCTTTACTTCTGAGGGAAGTGATTATCTGAGGAAAAAGAATGCATCTGTGCCAGTTCTGCATAGGAAATGCATATGTCGGGCATAGGAAGGCTCACCCTCTGAATCCCTGGACCTGCTCACCACTCTTGTCCCTGGGTTGGCCTTCCTCCTCCTTGCCTTGGAATATACAGTGCTCAGTTATTCAGTTGGTTAAAGCTCCCTGTCACAAGTCTAAAGCTGCAAGCCTCCCTCAACCTTCCTTAAGTACTCAGTAAGTGCATGTTAAAATTCAGTTATACCATACGTGTAATTCTTTTTTTTTTTTTTTTGAATTTCAAATCAATTTTTAATTTTATTAATTTTTTGTTGATACCAAGAGTTGAACCCAGGGGCACTTAACCCCTGAGCCACATCTCCAGCCCTTTTTATGTTTTATTTTGAATCGGAGTCTTGCTGAGTTGCTTAGGGCCTTGCTAAGTTGCCAAGGCAGGCTTTGAACTTCTGTTCCTCTTGCCTCAGCCTCCTGAGTCACAGGGATTACAGGCATGTGCTCCCACACCCAGCTTATTTAATTTTTTTTTCCTATTGTATCTTTTAAGTATTTTTGGTTTTTTATTTTTATTTTTTTTTATTATTTTTTTTTTTTAATTTTTTATTGTGGGTTGTTCAAAACGTTACAAATTTCTTGGCATATCATATTTGACACCCATACGTGTAATTCTAAGGACATTCTTCCTGGCACATTTTCATCTTGTGATTATTAGTGAAATTACAAAAAAAATTTCTGCAGGAGAAATCTGTCATTGTTTTATTTTATGTTTGCTCTAGAAGCTATGAAGAAGCCAAAAATCCCAGGACCATTTCAGGACTTCAGATGGAAATTTGGCAAACAGCATTTTCCCAAACACGTTCAAATCATTTAATTGGGCTTCTTAAGTAAACAAAAGGGTAAACATAAGTTGCTTGCCCAGTTTCTTTCTCATGCCACTATTCAAGTGATCCCTGGAAATTCTTGCAACATTTTATATGTCAAAATTATCCTACTTGACCTAAGTTTTGTGTGAAGTATTGGTTTTCATTAAGAGTCATAGATCCTATCTGTGAGTTCTTGTTCTAATAAATGACAAAGTTGATTATGAGGGTAACCTGTTAATGTAATGGGTTAATTTGGAGAAATACACATATTTCACTTCATACCTTATATTTCTATAACACTTTTATGTGATATAGTCTCTGTTGGCTAAATGTGGAAATGGAATTTTGAAGAATGGAAAATTCTAGAGAATTTGGCATCTTGTAGTAATGTGACCCTGATCTGCTACTCCTCCTTCTGACACAATTCCCACTGGGTTGACTTGAGTTTTACATGAAATATGCAAGAAAGCTTGGCTCTCCAATGTGGAAGGACTCTCAGAAACTAGAGTAAAATGGTTCACATCTTCCTTAAGGAACATTTTCTGCATATGTTTGAATGAGCAATACCTAACAGGGTGAGATGCTCTGGGTGAGAACAGTGTACAGGAATAAAGCATAATTATAATAAAAATGTTTGAAGTTTAAGAATAAAATATATCTGATATTAATATGATGCAAGTTTTCTGGTATATCAAAAACATTGTATTCCTTTGTGTACGTAGGATATGAAAAGATTGTGCATCATAACTCTGTAGTAGACAATAATAAAAATATTGGAAATAGAAATGTTTTTATTAACCATAAGCATTAGTACTGAAGTTCTTTTGGCAACTCACTTTTTAAGGTCTTTGCCTGGAAAGAAGTTTATTTTTCTTTGTGTTGACTAGACACTTACATTAAAATATGGAAAATAATTAGAGTTAATCATAGCAAATACTATCAAATAGTTCTTTATAAATTGAAATGTGAAGCTGTTGAGTATGTGGAGAGTTTACATGTGGATACTAAACCAATCTGTACTATTCTATGGCCAGTGTGAAAGCTGGTCAGCTTTTGAATATTGTTTAGATATTTAAAGACCAAAAAAGGCATTTGTGCCAATTTTTTTTTCTAAACCACTGGTTATTTTTCCAGACATCAATGAATGTGAANTGGGAGGGAAAGGGAGAGAGAAGGGAAATTGCATGGAAATGGAAGAGACAGCCTCAGGGTTATACAAAAGTACATACAAGAGGAAGTGAGGGGAAAGGGAAAAATAATACAAGGGGGACAAATGAATGACAGTAGAGGGGGCAGAGAGAGAAGAGGGGAGGGGAGGGGAGGGGAGGGGGGATAGTAGAGGATAGGAAAGGCAGCAGAACACAACAGACACTAGTATGGCAATATGTAAATCAATGGATGTGTAACTGATGTGATTCTGCACTCTGTATATGGGGTAAAAATGGGAGCTCATAACCCACTTGAATCAAAGTGTGAAATATGATATATCAAGAACTATGTAATGTTTTGAACAACCAACAATAAAAAATTTTTTAAAAAAAGATTAGCATTCAAATGAGAAAAGCAAATAAGTTTAAATATATCAAATAGAAGTTGTGACAAAACATGGCTGCACTCAGGACATTGACAGTTGTAAAAATTGTAGAATCTGAGAAAGCATGACTTGTGCTTCTTTCTGCCTATAGACCTTGATGAGTGCTCTGAGAACCTGAATCTCTGTGGCAATGGCCAGTGCCTCAATGCCCCTGGAGGGTACCGCTGTGAATGTGACATGGGCTTCGTGCCCAGTGCCGACGGAAAGGCCTGTGAAGGTAACTGCTGAAGAAGCTGCTGGGAATCTTGCAGAACTCCATGAGATTGGGTTATCCTAACACTTCTGGTGCTTTTCTTTTTAAAAAACTGAGGTTTGTTGGGGCTTCACATCTAGGTTGGTCAGTTCGGTTTGTGGAGGGTTTAGGTCTCCAGCAGGACCATTTCTCTTTGGGCAGAGAAAAATGTCTGCTGTCTTGCCATAAGCTACACATCCAGTCTTGGCCAATGGTCTGCAGGAGTATACCATCAGGAATAAGAAAAAGAGAATATCCAAGTGTGACTAACCCAGTGAGACTCAACTGTTTCTAATGCTGGGGGAAAAGAACTCAAAGTAACATTAGGTCCCTTAGTGTGCTGTTGGAGGATTATCTTTATAAATGCAGTTGTCAATTTCTACCATGGTTTGGTTTCTAGAAATAAAGCCTTTAAAATAATGACAGAGCAGATAGTCTTCTCCTTATACAAAATAATGACCTGAGGATGTCTCAGAACATTCTCTAAACATCTAACATATATGAACATGGAGTATTATTTTGCAAACCTGCTCAGTAGAGAACCCCCTGGACTAATGCCATGTATCATGGTGTCCCTAAGCTCCAGACTCTGTCTTTCTGTGAAGTGTTGGTCAAACAGGACCCCAGGGACCTGTTGGCTAAGGATAAATTCAGTTAGGAAACTAAGATTCTTCTCTTTACCAACACTTAAAAGTTTAAAGCACATTATTTTTCCTTGAAAATAATTAGTGACTACAATGAACTAAAAAGAATTCAGTAGAAATAAACAAGTGATAACATCATTTGGAAGTTTAAACAAGGTCCTGATTAATGTATTAGCTAATAGTCATTGCTCGTTAACAAGATGTGAACTCAGAATCAGTCTTCAGCTATAACATATATACCAATTTCTTCATGTATTTCTATGAAAATACTTCATTTTGTTATGGAACCATTGGGTTCTTTGTACAGCTTATATTTAATATGCAGAGTTGATGTAAGACTCCTTCTGAGGCAAGAAACTAGATTATGTTCTTGATCATGTGCCTGATGCCTTGTTTACTTTTGTTACTCCAAATATCCAAAGAAAACAGGTACTGCGCCACCTTTGGTAATACAAATAGTCACGGTGAAAGTTTTGCTTCTTTTAATGCTATAAGGGAAAGTTTTGTTTGTTTGTTCGTAATATAAATCACCACTGGCAGAATAGTCATGGCTATTTAAAGTCAGTCTCAAGTCTGAAAATGTGCCCATGTAACAATTGCATAAGCAGATATTAATGTGAAGCAGGGCAGAGGCCTGGAGGGGGTATCTGCAGTTTTTAGCTGTCTATCAATACCAAGCACATACCATAGTACTAGGGGCAAGGATTATAAAGCCGGTTATAAAAGTTATCACAAAGAAAAGTCTTTGTGATGCTTAAAATTTAATCTCACAACAAAAGCACCATATATATATATATATATNNNAACAAGTATATATATATATATATATATATATATATATAAAGAATAACCAAAAGAACTTAGTCTCCCTTGACCTGTTTAGCTCAGGTAACACTGATATTGATTTGCCTAATTATAGTAGGCAGTTTCTTTAGCAAAAAATGAATCTAACTTCTCCCTTTTTTACTCCTCCCTCAAGATATTGATGAGTGCTCCCTTCCAAACATCTGTGTCTTTGGAACTTGCCACAACCTTCCCGGCCTGTTCCGCTGCGAGTGTGAGATAGGCTATGAACTGGACAGAAGTGGTGGAAACTGCACAGGTAAGACATCTGTTATCATGGTTGGCTCCCAGGTGTCCCAGGGAACCCTACAGTTGGGGCATCATTGGGACCATACAAGACTAGACAGAGAAGAAAACTAAAGCAGGGTGAGGGAACAGGAACCCAGACTACATATTCTCAGACTCGGAACTGATTAAATATGAAGATGCAGAGGAAAGAGTCAAAGACAGGAAAGAACAGAGCTCGAAGCCTTAGAATTGCTCTTCTGGCTGTGGAGGAATGTTCGGTGTGCTCCAGCCATATGGCTTCCCAGCCATTTCCTTTTCTTCATGGGTGCATTTTCAGAGTTTTCTTCAGACGGCCATGCTCTAGGATCAAGGGTTTTCTCCTTGTACTTTTACACTGCAATACCCACTTCTTCCCACCCCCGCCCCTGACAGTGGTCACCAGAGTGCTGATACAGAGAGTCCAGCTACCCATTTCTAATGTATAAGACATTTTCTTGAAGAGCAAGGACTCTCAGGGAATATAAGGGAAAAAATTAGAAAAGCCACAAGCACCCAGCAGATTGCCTTTAGTCCTCTTTGGTAGTGACAGCCATTTGTAATTCTCCTGGTCCACCCTTCTGTTCAAGGGTATTGAGGAAATAGGTCCCGTTCTGTAGGAGTTTAAGAGTCAGGAGAATTTTTTTTCTAGCCACCTAAACAAGCCATGACTCAGTGGCTCTCCAGATCAAGACCACCACCACCACCTCCTCCTCCCCACAAATGCTATGGACTGGAGTATTCCTCCCTAGGCCCACATCTTCTCTAGGCATATATCCTACTTTTCTAAGCAGTAGGATGACACCAATCAGGTCTCTAGAAGACCTCAGGAAGTCACCTCTCCATGGTGCATGCCTTCTCGTCAACCTCAGTCCCTGTCAGCATCATTCTAACCTTGTTTCTCTTGGCCTGGCCCTGTCCATCCAAATTTATGTGAGATTTGAGCTAAAGAATTGTTTGTTTTGGAACCCATGGGGGGGTTACCAGTTCCACAGGGAACACCCAAGGACAAGGTGTCCCCAGTCCCCAACCTCTATTCTCTGAATCCATTTATCCAGTGTTGATTATTTCCTAAGTGTTCAAAAGAGACAGAAGGATTGTACAGGGGTGGTATTTGCCAAAACCCATGTCCTAAATATCTGGAACTCTGTACAAATTTTTGGAATAGAAATTGAAAGGGAAACATTCAACTCAGCATCAGTGATGAGAGAGAGACTCTTTGCAGACTTGAAGACACACTCTAAGCCCCATGCGTTTATGTGGAAGAAACAGCAGAAATTACCTGCTCCAGAGAGTTCTCTGGGACATCTTGCTCTAATTTGACAAAATAACAAGCCACACATATTAAATATATTTTTTCAAAACCTGTGTCTGAAATTTTGGTTAACTGAGGTCACAGCAATGTTTTGCCTTCAGTTACCTTCACTGGAATATTTTTGCTAGTTCCAAAGTTATATTTTATCCTGATGACAAGTTTGGATAGTCAATATGTTCTAGGGGTGGGGGAGATCAAAGACTATGACATATTTCCTTCCTGAGGGGTTTTATTTCAGAAGTGGAGGATGACATTTCTAGGTATAATTACAACTAGTGATTCTTAAAAGTTCTTGTTGGGAGCCCTAGACTGGGTGGTGTGGTTTATGGTGATGTTGGCCCCACATTGACTCACTGGTAATTCTGGCCCTGGCTATTTGGTTTTAGATGTTAATGAGTGTCTGGATCCAACCACGTGTATCAGTGGGAACTGTATCAACACTCCGGGCAGCTATACCTGTGACTGTCCACCTGATTTTGAGCTGAATCCTACTCGAGTTGGCTGTGTTGGTAAGATCTTAAAAAGTTTTCAGAGGTGCAGGCTGTTTATTATGTTTAAATAGTATTGAACATCCTATTTTCAAAATTTGCAAAATAATAATATAGAAAATTCCTATTATATATTCTTGGACATGTTTTAGTTTCTAAGTAAAAGGAAATCATAGTTTTTCAACAGTTTAGGAAATTAGTTTAAATTTTCAACCCTCAAGAAGAAAGAATCTGCATGACACTTTTTTGTTTATATACGGTAAATAGATACCCGCTCTGGAAATTGCTATTTGGATATTCGGCCCCGAGGAGACAATGGAGATACAGCCTGTAGCAATGAAATCGGAGTTGGTGTTTCCAAGGCTTCCTGCTGCTGTTCTCTGGGTAGAGCCTGGGGTACTCCCTGTGAGCTGTGCCCTGCTGTGAACACAAGTAAGTGGGCATCCTCCTGTTCCTTATTATTCCAATAATAAAGGAGCCAGTTCTCCTTTCTAGACTCACAAAAGAGAGCATACTCACCAAGGGAGGGAGCACCTGTAGTCTTTATGCCTCCATCAGGAAAGGGAGATCATGTTCTCGCCCCATGGAGGGACCTCATTCCCTACTTGGGAATCAGAAAGTGCCCCTTTTGTCTTTCACTAAAAGCTCAGGTGGAACAGGGAGTGTCTCACTTCTCTCTGTTGAGAAACAGGCAGATAGCATGGCTTAAAGATTTTCCAGGTGAGGTTGCTCTTCCCAATTGCTTCCCTTCCAGGGACACATGGGTTGATCTCTCCTCTTCTTATCTGTCGGGTGGTTTGGGAAACTCTGGAACAAACTCAGAGTATCCCTGGGCAAAAGAGAAGTAATTAGTTAAGCAACTATTAAATGGAAGATTATTCCATTCTTAGGGTGGGACTTGAAAGAAAGCTCTCAAATGTGATTTTTAAAACATAAATAATACATCTCCAAAATAAATAAATAAATAAAAGGACTTTCTGTTTTTCTAAGTGAGTCCTGTATTACAATTCAGTCATATGCCACTTCTTTGGCAAAAGTCAGAGGCTGCTGCTTATGGGATGTATTGTAGGAGGTACTCAATTTTTTCCTTGCAGAAGGGTCACTTATTCGTTTCTTCTGAAAATGTTTGTCAAGTACCTATTGCACCTATTTTGAATGTTCAAAGATGAATTAGACTAGATCCTGCATCTTCCAGGAGTGTGCAGCTTAATAGGCAAAATATTACCCAAACATCAGAGCTATAGTCTAACATAAGTCTCAAAAATAGAAGAAACAAGAGCAGACATGGTCTATGATTTGCCAAAGAGCACACCAAGTTCAAATTAGAACTCTACCACTTGCTTCCATGTAACCCTGGGCAAGTTACTTAGCATCATAGAATACCTCCTAGGATAAAGTCCCCAGTATGGGCCCCAGAGCTTAGCAGGCACTGCCTTCCCTCTTCTTTTCAGAGAGATGGATGAGTTCATGTTGGAAAAGGGGACTGATAACTGTGCAATTTTAAATTGAGCCTTCGATTTAAAGAACCACCCACCCCAAATCTGTATCAAAATTAGAAAGAGAATGTGTACATACTTACACATATGCACACGGTACATATGATTTCAGAAGGCTAGGGCAGGGATGATCAGATTTGGAAGGACCAGCATGATTATGAAAAGATGCTGCTGCCAATTAGGGTCACTCTTATTCGTGTGTTCTTATGTGTATCACAGTGCCAGTGCATGGCACTGGAATAAATGTTTCTGAGTGGAAAACCTGGAGGAATGGAGGAATGGTGGAATAAAAGACACTATAGAAAGTTGCTTTTGGAAACCAGGAGAATTAATATTGCCATCTGTAGAAATAGAGGGGTAAGAACGCTCTCTAGGTATTGAGGAGGGCAGTGGGATGGGAACCCAAAGAGGCACTTTTACCTAAGCTCTGTTTGGAAAAAGTTTTGGAGACAGGCTGAGGAACACTACTAATGGGAGCTGTGATTCGAAGGAAGAAAAGCTGAGTAGAACATACAAATGGAGATGAGTTTAATGGAAAATAAAAAGGGAAAGAGAACATTTTAAAAGAAATAGTGATGGAGATAAGGAAAAAAATGGTTCAGAAGAACATAAGGACTCTAGTCATTAGAGGGTCCGAAGACTGAGGACACTGGCAACTACCCTTAGAAAATGACCAGTGTGCACTAAGATGTCAAGTTAACTTCAGCTGGGTGGAGTGAGGGCTAAAGCTTCCTGAGAGTGAATATTTCAGTTCATTTCTCTTAAGAATATTATTTCTAGAAATTTTAGATTTGAAATAATTCTCTTCAAATTTTTTGTTTCAATAGCTGAGTACAAAATTCTGTGCCCTGGAGGAGAAGGCTTTCGCCCAAACCCTATCACTGTAATACTGGAAGGTAATTCTTTTTCCTTCATCCTAAAATGTGCACATTTTGAATTTCCTTGGATATATTTACAATGCTGAAGAAATTCTTTTGTTTTCTTTTGATAGACATTGATGAGTGCCAGGAGCTGCCAGGGCTGTGCCAAGGGGGAAAGTGTATCAACACTTTCGGCAGTTTCCAGTGCCGCTGTCCAACAGGCTACTACCTGAACGAGGACACCCGAGTGTGTGATGGTAAGTGGCCCCATAGGAAGACATGATCTTTCAAATAGTGAGAACTCGCCTGAAAAACCAGAGTACAGTAAACCAGGAACTGAGGACTTAGCAACATAGCGCAGTGGTCTAATCATGAACATAGCCAGGTAAATATGCCACACATGTGGTCACTTGCACTAATGTTACTGAAATGATGTCATTTCCAGTAAGTCCTAAATCTCCTTCTTTTCCTGAGAAAAGTGTAGTTTTATTATGCTGGGCCATAGTCCCACTTATGCCTACAAAACAGTTTTCCATGGTCCTCAGCAAAGCTACTCTAATGAGAGTAGCACAGGCCCCATTTCAGTAACCTGTGTGTTCAGGGCTCCTCTTCTTAACCATCTGTACTAATGCACTTAGATGAGATTCTTTCGGAAAGCTTTGGCTTCATGATACTGCTGACAGCTCTGCGGCCCTTCTTCACCTCTATTACTGGGAAGATGGAGAATATCCACCATTTTACAGTTTTAGAGCACTTGAGCCATGGACCAGGGCAAGAGCGGTGGGTTTTATGTAGATACGAGGATCACATGAGTAGTTAGGGAAGAGAAGTCCTTGTGTTCTGTATAAGAAAAGTTCCCCTGGCTCTCCCAAAGTCTTATTAAGTGACACAGGACCATGACAACCTCATTAAATTTAAGTTGAGCATCCAGTACATAAGACATAGCTCTCAGACTCACTGAGTTAACAAACATCAAATCATCCCCTTTATTTGAAAATGGGAAAGGGGACAAAGTACCTGCTTCCATGTTCCCTTACCAGTGGAGATTCCTGAAGCTGGCTGTTAATGGCTTAAGGATATCATTGTCTTTCTGAAGGATATTGAGAATTAGACTTTCTGTATAGTTCCATCTCTGCATGCCTTTGAGGATGTTATGGACTCATTTGTTAGGAATTCTTATCAGAAGGCAGGAGTTCCTTTCTAAAACCTTCTTTCCTGAAATTGCATGCATTTGCATAGATGAAGGACCCTGATGAACTAAACACATGCTTTTCACATCTGGATTATAAAGTGCCCTGTGGATTTTCTCCTTTGTTGTGTCAACATTTGTATTGACATTGAGGACCAGGCCACTCCAGAGAGTGATGTTTTCATATTCACATACCACTTTCTCTTTGGATTATAGATGTGAATGAATGTGACACGCCTGGAATCTGTGGCCCAGGGACATGTTACAACACCGTTGGCAACTACACCTGTATTTGTCCTCCAGATTACATGCAAGTGAATGGGGGAAATAATTGCATGGGTAAGTCTAAGTTTTTCTTGGTTAGGCATGTTTGGTTCTTGTGTAGAAAGCCCAGCAAATGGTCCTGAGTGCTAGACTGAGTGCTGCCATCCTCACTGTCTCACTGAGAGCCTCCTCCCCTGTAGACCGTGAGCTTAAGTATTTTTCAGCACCTTGTGTGGGTGGTTGGGAGTTTTCTTTTAAGTGTAATGTTGGAAAATCCCAAACAAAAGTTGAATAGTGCTTCTTTTGTTTTACTTTTGGGTGTATCTTTATACAATTATATTTAAAGCACAGACCTACAGTATTAAAACATCGTGAGTCGGAAATGAGAAACTTACTGCCAAATAGCAGTGGAGAATTGTTACTAGGAGACAGGGTGGAGAGTCATGTAAAGTTTATTAATGCTACAGCCACATAATGACTTAGTTCTGTGGCATAAAATACCAGGGAATACATTCCTCAAAGTCCTTTTCTTGTAACAGTATTGATAGCTAAAATGTTGTGTCTGAGTAGGCTTTTCCTGCCCTTATTAAAGTCAGCTTACAATACAACTCAAAAGAGCTTTCTCTTTGAGTATCCCTTTAACATGTGTTATGCTTCCCCAAGGGCATATCCAATCCTTTTTTTTTTTTTTTTGGCAGGGGTGGGGGGTGGTGGTACTGGGGATTGAACTCAGGGGCACTTGACCACTGAGCCACATCCCCAGCCCTATTTTGTATTTTATTTAGAGACAGGGTCTTGTTGAGGTGCTTAGTGCCTCACTTTCGCTAAGACTGGCTTTGAACTCGTAATCCTCCTGCCTTAGCCTCCCCAGCTGCTGGGATTACAGACGTGGACCACTGTTCCCGACTTCCTATCCTTTTTTCCTTTTCTCTTCTAGATATGAGAAGAAGTTTGTGCTACAGAAACTATTATGCTGACAACCAGACCTGTGATGGAGAGCTCTTGTTCAATATGACCAAGAAGATGTGCTGCTGCTCTTACAACATTGGCCGAGCCTGGAATAAGCCCTGTGAACAGTGTCCCATCCCAAGCACAGGTGAACTTTAGCTTCATTACTACTAACAATAGAGGTTGATCGATCACCCATGAATTGTTAGGAGAAATCAGTCTCAGCAAAGAAAGAAAAGTGTGCATGCTCATTTGCATAAGGAAAAAATTGATTCACAAAGGCAACTGTTTAGTTCAGAGTTAACCATTGTCTATCCAGCTGAAAACTGGAATCACAGAATATACTTACTAATGTGTACCCTAATTCATAACCAGAACTGTGGACTCAGCATATCACAAAAATATAAACATTGTTATCATTGTTTCAGAATTCATATAATAATTAAAAGACTGGAAACAGGCAAACCAAAGTGATAAATAAACAAACAATAACTCTTCTTGTTTTTAATGTAATATTCAAAACTAGTCTTATTCCCAAAAGAATTAAGGCCAGTCTATAAAGATGCAATTGTAAAATAAGAAATAACTGTGAGGCAAATAACAAAGAAGAGTAAGAAAATTACACAAGGAACAAGGCCAATACACAAAATCCAAACCGGGAATTCCTACACAGTTGCCAGAGATGAGCAGTGACTTTGGTTCCAAACTTCCTAGCAGCTCATTTGAAAAAGGAAACCTGATCAAGTAATCCTCAGTAACTATAGAGCAAATTAAACACTGAAAAAAAGTACATCTCTTTTTTATATTGAGAGAAGAAAAATTTCTTCTTACATTTTTTGTAAAGGAAAGAATTATACTATGTCATTCATTTTTTTAAGTACATTTATTTATTTATTTATTTATTTCTATGTGGTGCTGAAGATCAAACCCAGCGCCTCGAATGTGCTAGGCGAGCGCCCTACCACTGAGCCACAACTCCAGCCCATGTCATTCATTTTTTAAAAGACCCAAATGATATTCTTTAAATAAATATATAAAGTAAAAAATTTGGTGCAGTATTCTTATATCATGTGATACATGTTATGCATCAAAGATATTATGATGGGATCATTTGCCAATATTATGATTTGCATTAAATTTAATCCATGCAAGATATTGATTAAGGTATTCTGTAGTACCTATCCCATCCCACACAGTGATATGTAAAATTTTAAATTTATTTTTGGATTCTGTCTGATCATTTATGCAACAGAACATTCTTTTTTACTAAATTATACCATTATATCCATTGTTTGCTCCAGAAATAATGTAATAACCACCACTTAGAATTGTGATTTACCTCACCCCTCAAAAAGTGTCTAGAGCAGGGTTGACAAACTAAAGCTTATGGGCCAAATTCAATCTACCACCTGTGTTTGAATGGCCCACAAACTAAGAACAATTTTTACACTTTAAATGGGTGGAAAAATCACAAGAATAATATTTCATGCCATATGCAAGTTACATGTACTTCAAATCTTGGTATCCATGAATAAAATTTTATTAAAACACAACCACACTAATTTATTGACCCATTATCTACAGCTGCTTTCATGGCAGAGTTAAAAAGTTTTGACAGAGACCTTGCGGCTTGCAAAGCCTAAAATATTTACTCTAGTCCTTTAAGAAAAAGTTTGCTGACCCTGACTGAATAATGGTCTTCAGGATCATATAATCTTAATGAAAAATCTGGAGGGTATACAAATTTGGCATGTGTGTTTATATATAAAAGTATGTGTATGTATTTGTTTTAAGTTATCTTGAAAATTGCATTTGTTTTTTGAGAAGTGTTCCAATATAAAATATACAGAAAATACATTTTTAAAGAGATCAGATTCTACAAAAATAGAATTTCAACTGTTTTCTATTTTGTCCTAATAGGTCATTTCAATTCTCCTGGAGGCCACTTTGGAAACCCTTGATATAGACAATATTTACTTTCAGAAATGACTGTCTTTGAGTTTTAAGAACCTATATATGCATCATTTAAAATTCAAGATTTCTTCTTCATGATAAATATTGGCCAAATCTAGTTTTGGCCTTTCACTAACTCTGAAATTTGCACATATTTTAGGAGTTCTTGTAATTTCTCTGGATGACAAATGTCAGCTGTTGTGGCAGTTGCTCTAAGTGGATACTCATAGTCTAAGAAAATAAAGCACTAGGAGAATAACATGCTATATGTTAGGATTTTAAAAAATGTTTTAGAAAAAAAAATGTTTTAGAGATAGGGTCTCACTATACTGCCCAAGCTGGCCTTGAACTCCTGGCATCAAACAATCCTTTGCCTCAGCCTCCCAAGTAGCTGGGATTTACATGTGCCACCATGCCTGGCTCAGGCTATTTTCTAATTCAAATAATTCCAGAAAGCTTTTACTCATTTTCTCCAGGCATGACCAGAAAGGCAATGGCCATGTTGGATTTAGACTGATACCATACCTTACCAGTCGTGCTTACCTGGAGTTACAAAATCTCAGAGTTAGAGCAGATCACCAATAACATTTAGCTCATCTTTTATTACCAACTTTGATGAATTCACGGAAGAGAGAGAACAGGAGTACATGAGTGCCATTCCGAGTAAAATCCAGGTCCAAAAACCAAATTAATGATGAGGTTGGTTTATAGACATGAATTGGCCATTAATAGATCTGATGTTAAGAACTTGCCACAATCTGCCTCCAGTCTACTGAGAAAATGGCTTCTGTAAGCATTCCTTGGACCCTATATAGAGCCCTCATTACAGAGTGGAGAGAGGCACTCTTGTCAGTCTCTGGTTTCAGACCTGAACAGTATTCAAATAGAAAGCCAATTCAGAGGCAGCTCAGAGGAGCCTGTGGCATGCGACGTGGAGACTTCTACTTCTCCCTCGTTATCAGTCTACATACCATTCTTCCTTCAGCGTTTGTCTTATAGAGAGAGGGTTACATCTGTAGGAATTTCCAGGTTTACTTCTCATTGTCAATTCTTCAAAAGAGAGACCATTTCAGTATTGTAATATTGTTTAAAAGGTTTCCACACCAAACCTTTTGGGAAAAAGAAAAAGTAATTTCTTTCAGCCAATTCTTGCTCTTTTACTGATCCCCACCCCTCCTGTTGTTCGATTATTGCAGATGAATTTGCTACACTCTGTGGAAGCCAGAGGCCAGGCTTTGTCATCGACATTTACACCGGCTTACCCGTTGGTGAGTTAGGAGACGACGTGCACATGAGCGTTGTCAGGACTTTCCCTCCTTGTCCTTGTGTTAGAAAAGGGAGTGCGTACAGTCATTTTCTGTTTATTTTCTTTGTCTTCTTCTTCTTCTTAGAAGAAAAAAAATGTGAAACCATGCCTTTAGCTTTATTGAAACATGGATTCTCAGTTTGGAATAAGCTGTGCAAACACCCTGTGTTGCTCCACCTAATCGGCAGAAGCATTTGCTGCTCATGATTAAGGGAACTGGAAAGCTTTTCACAAAATTACAATCAAGCTTAGTTAAACCAAGCCTAGGCATCAACAAAGAGAGAGATTCTGGGAGTATGGCCAGTTGACATTTGATTTGACTGTAATTCCCATTCCTTCCTTCTAAGATGAGTTTACATGAATTTTTCACACCAATACCTTACATGTGGGTTGTTCATGTAAAGTCCTTCTTGTGGATCAAATTTATCTTACATGGATTCTCCTTGGATCACCTGCTTGGAGAATTTCAGAATTAAACTAAAAATCTTCTCCATCTAAGACCTTGTCTGATAACTGGAGCAGAGACCACCACTGTGATAGAGGTGCTTATGTAAGATTCACAAGTATTACACAGCGTTCAGCTGTGTAGGCAGTGCCCTTGTGGTTTAAACCAAATAACATAAAAGTGATGGAAAGCTGTTGTGATCTCAGAGTTTTTCCCTGGTGTGATTTATATGTATCCTTAGATGCCCCTAAGTCTGAGCTATTGTGTGTGGTAGCAAAGATCACCACTTGCTTTGTTCTACCTTGTTCCTAATAAGTAAACTGAAAACTACATCAGCCTTTCCAATGACCTTGTTTAAGAAAACAAGGATCTGATCCAGAAATCAGCCTGGCTTCCTTAGTGCCAAATCCATATAGTTCCACAGTCTAGTCAACATCCAAAGAAACTTCATGGTTTGGAAAGAAAAACTGCTAAATGACATTGGCATGAAACACCTGGCCCTAGCTATTTTGTTTTTCCCCTTCCCGAAACAGATCTTTTAATCTCCTTAGAATCTGTGATCAGCAGATAAGTGGTCTTTGGTAGTACTGGTTCTCCATGGGCAGATTAGGCGTGTACTCTATAAGACTTGCCCTCCAGGATGGGCAGGAAGCAGCCTGAAACTGCATTAGCATTGTCCACTAGTAGAGCTGGAAAGACCTCAAACGCCATCCAGTTCAAATATCTTGCTTTACAGTTGAGGGCACAGAGGCCCAGAGAGGGAAATGGACACATCCAAGGCCACCTAGCTAATTAATAACAGAGCTGGGACCTGAACCCAGCCCTGACTCATGGCTTGCTTTGCCTCGAGCTCTTGAAAACTGGAAACATGGTATTTAGCAATATGCTTACTGTTACCAAATTCCATCAATGACAAAATATTTAGATGGCTGAAAAACTTTGTTTTATTTAAGCTTTATATTTTCTTTCTGAAAGGTTTTAAGATTGTTGGCATATAGAGTCCATTCATATGGGACTAAAATCATAGTATGTTTATTAATCTTGTCTTAAAATATAAACTTCTCTAAGTTGAAGTTCAAATAAAATCCAGACAGGAAAAGAAAGCAAGATTGTTAATATATCTTTTTGCTATTTTACACCTAGAAATGGCTAGAGATTTGACTCAGCCTGTTATTGTTAGTCTTGGTAATATATATCACTTACATTTAAACAAATGAATATGAATATGATATTTCATGTTTTAATCTGCACCAACAGAATGGATTCTACTTGGCTTTTTTGCTTGTTTTCTTGTTGATAATATAAAGTTGTGATTTGATTTCTCATAGATGTTTAATAACATGAGAAAAGTGTGAAAAGACTGAAAACATGAGTGCCTGTATTCAAAATAGCAGTGTTTTGAGATTGTACCCTTTGAGATTCAAAACTTTTTTCCCCCATTAAGTAGATCAATTTGCTTTCAAACAGAATCAAGCCCTTTGAAAAAGGGTCTTAAATCTACCTGTGGCCTTTGAAATTTCTCCTTTGAAACAGGTTGGTTTTAAATGTGATTTTTCTGAATCTGCAGCAGCTCCTCCAGGTACCCTAGAATCTATGAGCATCTTCCTACAATTTATGCAAAGTACCTTGCAGAGGCTCCTGGCTATAAGTAAACCAAGAGGCTCAACAATAGTAATAGAAGCCTAGTGAAAGGGTGACTTGTATCCTAGACTGTAGCTTTACGTAAACTACAGTGGAAGTGTTCTGTTACACTGTCAAGGGATTGCTGGAGCAGTCCTCCAGGGGAACAAGCACTTTGAAAACCATCCTGTGAAGAATATAGGATGGTGATGTGGAGAAGCATAAGGGAGCAGGATATCCTGTTAGCAGGTTCCATCAAATCCTGACTCTGTCTCTCATTGACTACGTGCTCTTTGGCAGGTTACCTCCTCTGGCTTGGCCTCAGTTGCCTCATCTGCACAGTGAAGACAGGCATAGGACCTAGACACCATTTCACAGGGTGGCTGTGCTGATTCAGTGAATAGATACAGGTCAACTCCTTGAGAAGCACACTAGCCATGCAGCCAGAGACTGTGAATACTATTATTATTACTATTTTTACTGTTATTTCAGAGGACATTTATATGGCCTGGAGTAGGAAGCAGGTAGGAAACAGATGAGGCAAGCCAGGCTGGTGAGGAGGCTCTGAGACTTGCTCGCAGGTATCCCTTTATAGCTTCAGATATTGATGAATGCCAGGATCCTGGCTCTGCTTTCATTCCTACCTTGGTCCTGTTTTAATGTTTACCAACCCATTTCCAGACACGGGTTCTTTTTTCTTTTTTTTTTTTTTGATACCAGGGATTGAACTCAGGGGCACTCAGTCACTGAGTCACATCCCCAACCCTATTTTATATTTTATTTAGAGACAGGGTCCCCTTGAGTTGCTTGGTGCCTCACTTTTGTTGAGGCTGGCTTGAACTCGAGATTTTCCTGCCTCAGCTTCCCAAGCCACCCTAGCGGCTTACAGGCATGCGCCACCACACCCAGCCAGACACTGGTTCTTGATGTAACAAATTAGAATTAGCCACTTACCATTTGTCAGAGTGCTAAGGACAAGTAGAGCTGTCCCAGCCCCCAGCTTCAGGAAGCACACAGTCTGCAGTGACATCCTTCCTTGGTGCTAACCCTGTCTTCACATTCAACTCCAGCCCAGCTTACAGCCCCACATCTCATTTACTCCTTTCTATAGCCACATGAAGGAGGAAGGGGGATTAGAAGTAGAACTTGAAAGATGGCATTTCTCCATAACCTTGGACTTCTCTTCTGTTCCTCAAGTCACCTTTCCATTTTTGCCAAACACTGCTGTACACTTGGAGGCAAGAGGCCATTTCCTCTTAACAGTCACTTTTAACCTACTCATCTGGTATATCCACAGTGCCCAGTGGATATGAAGATGGCCCTTACCTGTGCAAAGTTGGTGTTCTGAAACAAAGCCAAAAAGATACTAAATACACATAGACACATGAATGTTTGGAAAGTAGCTTAGTTATTTCAATTTGCTCTTCATTGATTTTTTTCCTCCTCCCAACACACACAAACACATACACACATGCACGCATGCCCTTTCAGTCCTCTCTTTCCCTGTGCAGGGATCACATGTTGCACCATCACTCACAAGCAACTCTCTGTTTCTAGATATTGATGAATGCCGGGAAATCCCAGGAGTCTGTGAAAATGGAGTGTGTATCAACATGGTTGGCAGCTTCAGATGTGAATGTCCAGTGGGGTTCTTCTATAATGACAAGTTGTTGGTTTGTGAAGGTGAGTGGCATTGTACTATGTCATATCCAGCAGTGAGCCAGCTGACGAGCTTCTTAAACACACGCTCACCAAACTTCATAACTTGAAATTTCAGAAGTGCTTCAAACTCTAGGTACAGTGAAGGGCATGGTGTGGAACAACATGAAGTTTCATGCAAAAACCTCTCTAACTCCCAGTGGAAAAGCCAGGATGTGCATTCCGCAGCCCCCTCCCCCAAGACACAATGTATTAGATTTCCTGACTGATATGAAAAATCTTTTGAGTTCCTGGGTGTGTCACATAGATTTCTTTTGTTTCACATTGCTTGAAAGTAAACATCAGTGGACAGTCATCTTTACTTGAATCTTAAAGTCAGTGTTCTCTTCCAACAAATGGAGACTTTGCTACTCCCAAGTGAAAACAAGGTTAGTGCAAATATTCCAAATGCATGAGAGAATTCCAAATGGCAAGGACAGCAAATTTAATTTTATATGAAAAATGTTGGCATGCATGCAAAAGGTACTTTTTTTCATTTTCAAATTACCTCCTATTGCTGTGTATACACACACACACACACACACACACACAAACACTCACTCTCTCTCCTATGTTATGAGTCTGAACATTCCTTACAGCACTTCATATTTCTTCCTACATCTGGGGAAGATAGTATTCTTCTATATTTTTATAACAGGGAGACATTACTGGATATTAAATATGTGATGTGCCTGAGAATAACTGGAATAATTTTCTATTTAATACTTGAACTTTGGTCCTCTGGCAGAGTATTATGCATTATAGAAAAGGTTATCATCCTCTTAGGGCACATATTATAGCATGTGTCAACATTTTAATATTTAAAAAAAAACATTTGGTTTTCTAAACTAAAGACAATTTATATACCACAGGGAAAGTTCTAGTTTGTTAGTAACCACATACCTGTTAAGTTTTCTTAACAAGTGTTTAAGAGAACTTTGCACATGTCACTTCCCTGTCTGCTGTGTTGGTTGTGAGAATGGGGGTGACAGCCATTCAGAACACCTCTAAAGAGATTGCCAGTGCAGACCTTGGTCCCAGTCCCCACCTTCTGGAGGTCATCAAAGACCAGGCTCCTGGAGAGGAAACATGGACACTGGAGAGGAGAAAGGAGACCATGGCAATGATCTTATAGTGCTGGAGGTGGCTGTCTTCCTTTTGGTCATATTCTTTCCCCCTGGTACTTACCCCACCAGGATGTTTGTCAACTTCTCATGGCATTTCCTCTTCCCTTCCACTCAGAGGTCTCTTGGGTGATTACCTTGGTACCTCTTCACTACTTATATATGCTAAAGCAGCAGCCATGGCCAGAGTCAACCTAGACCTTGCGACATACATGAGTTGCAAATACCATTTGTCAGAGTGCTAAGGACAAGTGGAGTTGTCACCTTGCTGTCAGGGTAGCATTTAGTGGCCAGTAAGATGACTGAGGGCTCCAATTTTTGGTTTCATACACTCTTCTTCTTCAATGTGAAAAACTAATCAGGCTCAGCTGCTTCCCAACACACTCTTAGCTCTTGGAAACACACTCTTAGAAAATTGGAAAATGAAGGTTGATTTAATACATGCCTCAGTAGCACTGAAACTGGAATGGATTCTGGAAGTGGTTTAGGGAGCTTCCATATGTCTGCTCTCCCCACGTGTGTGTTTGATCAGACTTTAGGCTGATGCATCACAGAAGTGCTTGTCCATGACACTGTTTGGCTTCTCCAATGGCTTCTCCTCTGTGTTTCTTTATGGTCTTGGTTAAGATCAGGACAGACATAGTGAGTGAGGTGGTGCTGGGTCCATCATAACAAGGCAGCATACTTTTGCTCTATCTCTTGCATGGAGAGGCGTGATCCACCCCACCTCTCACAGGAACTCTCACTTACTGAAGCTCATACTAATGGTCCTTCAGTTCTCCCACCACAGAAACACACACCTGAGAGGCATCTGCTGATGCATTTGCCACCTCCTGGTGGGACTTCTTTGGCTGAGTCCACTTCTGTGTGAAAACCCAAAACTGGTGCTAAGGACTTCTCACCAATGTTCCAGATATTCCCTTTACTGGACATAAACGACTAGATCATTCTGTTGAAGCAGGAGAGAGGGGAGCATGTATTTTGCCCCATGAGTTGTGCAAGAACTTTTGTGATGTCATGAAATTGAACTATATCAGGTATCTGGGGTTTTTGTTGTTTAAACAAGTGTTTAAGAGAAATTCGCACATGTCACTTCCCTGCCTATTGTGTTTGTTGTGGGAATGGGGGTGAAAGCCATTCAGAACACCTCTAAAGAGATAGCCAATGCAGACATTGGTCCCAGTTTAAAAAAAATAAAATAAAATAAAAGCAGGCAAACAACTCCTGAGCAAAGTAAAAGCTCTAGAACACATGATATTCATTTTATTCTTTGCTTTGATATTGAGAGTTGGATTGTTTTCAGTAGTTTTATGTGCAATCTCCCATGTTTGCTTTCTTGATTGGACTGTCTTGTGGCAGTAATTTAAGCAGCAGTCTCTGTAACCCTGCAGCTGGAAGACAGGGAGCACCCCAGTCACCTGGGCGCTTACTAGAAATAGAGACTCTGGGACCATTCCCCAGATGTGTTGAGTTAGAATCTGCTTTTTAACAAGATCCCAAGTAATTCATATGGACATTAAAGTTTGAAATGCTCTGCAGATCTTACACTCTTCCAGACCAAAGCAGCCCTGTTGAATCATAAAATCTTGGGGATCATTAGACTATACCTATATCAAGTCCTGGCCTTAAAAAGCTGAGTTTCAGACTTAGCTTTTTGTTTGTTTTTGCTGGGGATTGAGCCCAGGGCCTGTGCATACTAGGCAGGCATGCCATTATTGACCTGTATCCCTAACCCCAAATGACTTTTTTGTTTTAAAGATATGAGCATCATCAGAGTCCATGTGTAATTATTATCAAGAAATTGCCTATATGAATGATAATACTGAAGTAGAAGAGCTCTGGAGTTTTTAGATAATGGGTTTTCAGTCTTCTCTTTTTTTAAAAGTAAACTTTATTTTCTAGGGTAGTTTTAGGTTCACAATAAAATTGAGAAGAAAGTACAGATATTTGCCATATACCCACAGCCCTATACATGCATAGTCTCTTCCATTATCTACAACCTTCTTGCATTTGTTATAATCAATAAACCTATACCGACATGTCCTTATCACCCATAGTCCACAGTTCACTGTTGCTATTGTAGATTCCGTGAGTTTGAATACATTTGTAATGCCACATATCTATCAGTACAGTATGATAGCATAGTTTTGCTGCCCTGATACTTCCCATGCTCTGCCTGTTCATCCCTCTTTCCTTCCTAACTATTGGAAACTACTTTGTCCTATTTACTGTCTCCACAGTGTCCTCTTTTCTAGAATGTCTTGTACTTGAAATCATATACTATATAACCTGTTCAGATTTTCTTCTTTCACTTATAATAACATGCATTTAAGTTTCTTCCATAACTTCTCATGGCTTGATAGCTCATTGCTTTTTTAGAAATTTAGAATATTCATTAATATTCCATCTAGATGTACCACAGTTTACTTATCATACATTCACCTCAGAAAGCCATTTTGGTTGCTTCCAAGTTCTAGCAATTATGAATAAATGTGCTATGAAACATCCATATTGACTTTTCAGTAGATCAGATGTAAGTAAGACTGCATTGCCTGGACGCCAGATTCTGTGCTCTTTGGAATTACATTCTCTTCTGCTTGCAGATATTGACGAGTGTCAGAACGGCCCCGTGTGCCAGCGCAGTGCCGAGTGCATCAACACTGCAGGCAGCTACCGCTGCGACTGTAAGCCTGGCTATCGCCTCACGCCCACAGGACAGTGCAACGGTAAGTGGTGCCCACCAGCCACTCTTATCCCCCTGCAGGTCATCTTCACAAGCCTCTGATAACTAGATTTCTTTTGAGATCTAAGGCTGAAGAATATATGAGATATGATTGAAATAGATAAACTCTAGCAAAATGAGAAAAATGGAAAATTGTCAAAATGTCTAAACACCTAGCTTTTTGCCACTTTATTGATGATATTTGTAAAACAAGAAGGAGATTGTTTACATAAATACATTTCAGGTTTGCCTATCTACTGTCCCACATGCAAACACCTACCCTCACATATATTCAGTATTCAGGATCAAATTACTTTTTTTACTTCCATACCTTCTCCCTGAGCAGCAGGGGAGGCTTCTCCACCTCATACCCCAATCTCGATTCTCAAGCTGGACCAGATCAACCTGAAGAGAAGCATTACTTGTCTTCCCAAATGTCTTACAGACAAAAGATCACCCACTGAAGGCAGCAAACATCAATAATCTTTTATTAGCTGTAATACACCTATAGTAAATGAGAAACTGTGTTCCCTAGAGGTTAGAGTTGTTCATGGTTCACTTTGGTCAAGGATGTGATAGAAATAAGGATGGTTGCCTTGTCAACTTATATTGATAGTGAATTTGTTCCGTGTTCGATGGTATTTTGTAGCCAGTGGCATGAAGCTTAAAACACCGGTGTTTCAAACCAGAAGCAAAATAATACCTCAGAATAATTTTCCTGTAAGTTTTAAAGTAATTATAAATCATTATATATTTAGTAAAGAGGTCAGGAAAAATGTGTTATTCTGCTTACGGATCATTTCCAAGTGAGTTTCCTGGATATTTTATGCATTTGTGAATGAAACAACTCAAGGGAACATGGTCAGATTTTCCTTGGATTTCCTTGCCTGCCAGTGATTAAGTGGTAGGAAGTGCAGTGCTCTCTGAAGGGTATTTTGCATTGTTTTATGAGACCTTGGTGGGAAGCGGGTGTAAGAGCAGAACAAAAAATCACTTTGAGAATCAAGACTTGTTTTGTTGAGTTTAAAGGAACATGTGCAAGTATTTAGCATTTTGTCAACAGAGATGTTGTTATCCATATTAAAAATACAGGACAGGAAAAGTGGGGACGTCTCTGATATGAACCACAATACCCTCAGTGAAACTTGGCATTGATACCATTTCCCTGCATTTTACTCTTAATTTATATTTCTTTGGAACTGGGTGAAATAATTCCAGTCAAAATAAAGAACTGCTGATAATATAGAATGTGCCATTTCACACCTTTTCACACTTGGGCATGAAATGGGACAGAGCTATTTATACATCAAGGTAAGACATCCCGCCATAGCCTGCTGGGGCTTAAGCCCTTTCACATTTTCTTGAAGAATATTAAAATACATAAAATGCATCTGGTTCTATCAGGATAAGTGTAGTGAGTGACTGTTGTTGTAGCCCAAAGCTCAATTTCCTTCATTCATTGAAATCCTCTGAAGAAAGGGAATGTATTTGAGTTGTGTAACTATTTGGCCCCTAGGGTTGAAGACTTTATTCTGGAAATGTCTTCATTTACATCCTACTTCAAAAATCTTTTTTAAATATCTTGAAATGCTAACCTCTACCTGGCAGTTTTCAGGCATATTGTAAAGTACTCCTCTCTGCCTATGCTTAAAAGGGAAAGAACTAAAACCTTCTATCATATGATTTTTATTTGAATTAGTAAATAGATTGATTCTAATCCCAAATCACGACTGACTTTAGCAACTGCATTGCTGCTGAGAGAATAACTAGATATCTCTGCTCAGGATGTTAGTCTGACCTCAGAGGTGGATAGCAAATGCAGCCGCCTTCTGAAATGTCTATCTCAAGACAGGAAACAGTTTCTTCCCAGCCATTTCCTAGTGGTCTCCTCTCTCTCCACTGACTATTTGGGTTTTTTCCCCCTGGTAGTATGGCCAAACCTCTTATTCCAACTTCAAAAATTGTCTCCTTGGAGTTCAAATCTTGGTGCTTGTAGAAACCTAGTTTTCTGGTCTCAAGACAAAGCAAGAATTTAGCAAGGGAGTTGTCTAGAATGGTAACTTTTATTTCACCTCAGGAACCTCAGAATACTGCATATTTTCTTATTTATTTTTTAACTAGAATGAAGAAGGGCAATAAAGGAGAAAAAAGCACTGAGAGTCCCTTTTCATGAAGATCCTCAGTGCTCTCTATTTCCTTGAGGGACCCAGACACAAGGCAGTTCTGGTCCCCTGCACACTTCCTGATCCAGTTCTCCCTGAAAGTGATACTTCCTCAAGCTCGGCTCCCTTCACTGGAATTGGGATTGAAAGTTGATTTCCTGTGCCCATCGTAGGAAGCAGTTTTCTCATTTTAAATTCATTTTCTAAAATAAGAGTAATCACAATTTGTTAACTAGCATTTCTGCACAGGCTAGCCATAAGTCCTGAGCTGCTCAATCCCAATTTCCTTCTCATAATGATATCTTTAACCTCATTCAGGACTTTTAAACAGTATGGTGATCCATAGGCTCTGCTAAGAGTTATAAAAATGGCAGCCTGCACACACCAAACAGAGGAGATATCTGTCCTGGGACAAGCAGCGTTGCTCTATGTAGCAAAAAGAGTTCATTCCCAATTGCTGTGTGCTCGGTAGAGAGGGCAGGCAAACAGTCTGAATTTTCAACCAAAAGCAGGACACTGTATGGTCAATGGCACCTGTGTAGAGATGTTTTCCTTTGTGATAATAGGAAAATCATGAAGGTCTAAAGCCCTTCAAATTACATTTACTCTAAACCTAGAGTCTTGAAAGCTTTTTTAAAAAATAGAGATGATAAATAGCATGTAATCATGTCTCTTGTGAGCCTATGCATTAAATTCCACCCCTCAGATAATCAGATTTCAGGAAAGCAAGAGATTCAGTTGATCACAAATCTAATTTAGAGCTTAAAGGCCAGCAGAAGCAAAGCAAGAGAGCTCTCCTATGAATAAATATGAATAAAAAGAAAGACACATTAGGATTGTCAAGGGCTAAAAGGAGTTGTTGGAGAGATGAAGACTTGATCAGATAGAATTAAAAGATAAAGGAATTAGATAAAGCAATGGTGACATGGGACAATATGAGTGACCATCAAGAAAAACTAAATTTCAGCAGCCAGATTTGTCTGATTTTGTCTTCTAAATCTCACTTAAAATGCTTTGTTTTGCAGATCGCAATGAATGTCAAGAAATCCCCAATATATGCAGCCATGGACAGTGTATTGACACTGTGGGAAGCTTCTACTGCCTTTGCCATACTGGTTTCAAAACAAATGCTGATCAAACCATGTGTTTGGGTAAGTATGTGATTATCATTTCATTTTTTTCACATCTTATTAGAAATTTATTTGCATCTGAATAGGTATGAAATTGAACATTGGTCTTTCTATAGTTATTCTGCTATTTATAAAATAAAAACACAGGCAGGTACATAGTAGTGATATATTGTTTAATCTTTAGCAATCTGAGTATAATATGCCTCTTTCTTGATATTCATTAGGCTGTCACAGTTTTAGAAAAACTTTTTGTGTGTGGTGGTGGTGGTGATTATACCCAGAACCTCGTGCATGCTAGGCAAAAATTCTATCATTGAGCCACACCCCAGTCCTAAAAAAACTTTTGACCAAAGGATAAAGTTACATATCCCATGAAGGCAAAGAAAAATTTTTGAAGAATCATTTTTCTAGAGGAAAAAGAAGATTTTAAATCTCTTCCTTGGTTTCAGTAATGTCAGGATACTGACCTAGAATAAACTTCCAATATGTAATCACTCATTTTCTCACCTTCTTCCTTTTTTTTCTACTTTAAAGTCCTTTTCTACCATTATGTCTTTTGGGGGCTTTAAAAAACATGAATTAATTTCACATCTGGAAGAAGAAGAATCAGTAGAGCAATGTTTAAACCGCTCGCCCTTGACGATAACTAGTTCATCCATCAGACAGCATTCTCATCAAGTTTCATCTTCTCCAGAGTCAAGTTAAAGGAACATAATCAGCCCTGCTGATCTAACCCTTGCATAGCTCTGAGATGCTCCCCACTTTTTTCTCCTTGATCCACCTGAATTTTCTGGAATCTCCTAACAAAGAATGTGTCCTAATAAAGAACTCCACCAGCTTGGCTAAAGAAAAATCCAGGCAGAGGCTCTTGACTGCTGGCACAGTGGCTGGCTCATCTGGAGGCAGTCTTCAACAGACACTGGTTAGAGTCACTTTGGAGACAGTAATCACTTCCTGATTCAGATCACAGATAATCTATCTTCATGCCCACAATCTGATCCTAACTCTAATCGTCACCTTTTGCTCTCCTTAAGTGTTGCTTCCCCATCCCCTCTCTTCCTTCATTCTTGCCTCTCCTCGTTGTGCCTCACTCTTTCAAGCCAGTGGTAGCAACTTTCTTTCACTTAATTTTTTTTTTATTTCCTTAACATGATATGACATTCACCAACTCTTTTTAAGAAAGATGCTAGCTGCCGTGGTGAGGTACAAAAACATTTAAGGTGCCAGTTATTTTGTTGCTGATTGCAGAGTAATGCCAGGTGAGTCACTGCTTTTTGGTAAATTGGAGTGAAAATCCCAAAAGTTGAAGTTTGCCAAAGGTGGCAACGAATCAAGACCCAGATGCACACAGAATTTTTTCCATTTTTAAGTGAAAATATTTGAGAAAAGTGGCAAGGGAGGAGAATTCTAGAAGTAAATAGAATAAAGTAATTCTCATCTAGTTCTCATGTCCTCAGCTTGCCTCCT
Organism: Marmota marmota marmota; assembly: GCF_001458135.2. NCBI lineage: Eukaryota > Metazoa > Chordata > Mammalia > Rodentia > Sciuridae > Marmota > Marmota marmota. The sequence continues at coordinate 30,950,144 of NW_026000229.1, forward strand.
TTCATGTGCCAACCAAGGAAACCGTTTACTCCCAAAATTTAGAACCTGGCCTCTTTGGTTTCTCATAGGAGCTTCCTCTACTGTGTGCGGAGCTGCTGCCAATATGGAGAAGCTCTCAACCTGCATAGGAGTGCTCTTTAACTTCAGTGACCCCATGACCACGTTTCTCATTAATAATTATGGCCTTTCTTCCTTCTAGACATAAATGAATGTGAAAGAGATGCCTGTGGGAACGGAACATGCCGCAACACAATTGGTTCCTTCAACTGCCGCTGCAATCATGGCTTCATCCTTTCTCACAACAATGACTGTATAGGTGCGTGTGCAAAATAGCGCATTACCAAGGGACATCAGTTTTTATCTGTGTTCTTTGTAATTAGGATCATCATCAGTGTGCCAGATGGTTTTTGAAAAAATATATACGTTTTGTGCATACAGTTGGTTACAGGACTTGTCAAATATAATGTGCTCATTGAAAGTCAGCTACAGTAACTACATCCATTACTTTTACCAAAATGCTCATTCAGCTATCATTTTTGTATCTACTTTGCTGTTTATTAATTCAGTTTCAAAATAAATGGAATTAAGTTTTAAAATATGCAAAAGCAATTCTTTATGTAAAAGCTACACAATTCAGGAGTAATGTAGACCTTCTCATTTAGATGTTTCACTGCAGCCTCTTTTAAAAAAAGTAAATGACCAAGTGTATAAAATTCCCTTATGCTAGGGAACAGTAATGAACCAAATATTGTATTGAGCTAGAAGCTCATTTTATAGACCTCTAATTGTAAGAATATTAAAGAATATTTTAAGCTGACTTGAATAATCAGTTTTACATAATTCAGGAAATTCATTTTAGCTTTTAAAAATAAAATATAAATGAATATCAATGTGAAATTGATATAAATTTCTAAAGTAAAATATCAACCTCTAATATAATAATGTCACCTTGTTGCTATATCTGGATAGATGCATAAAGCCAGGTCTGTTGATGCAAACCAGACCTTCATTGTAATTTCTTATGTTTGGCTGAGTCCACAAAGGCCATGGAAATTCAAAATAGATACTGCTGGAATTTTGACATTTTCTTTGGAAAATATCAAAAAAACAAAGTGTTTTATTGTTGTTGTTTTGTTTGTTGGCAGATGTTGATGAATGTGCAACTGGAAATGGGAACCTTTGCCGCAATGGCCAGTGCATCAACACAGTAGGGTCCTTCCAGTGTCAGTGCAATGAAGGTTATGAGGTGGCTCCAGATGGGAGGACCTGTGTGGGTAAGTACAAGCTCAGGAAGACCCTGGAAAAGATGTTCTGGAGACCAATCACAGAATCAGGGGTCTCCATTCTAACCCTTCCTTCTAGAAGCCTGGAGGAAAAATCAGAGAAGAATCTTACTTATCAGGCCTGTGAAGACTTTTCTTCTTATTCTTAAACATTAAATTATCATACTTAAAATAAAAACAATTAACTGTTTAAATCAATAATTAAGCAGTTGCAGTTCTATTTATTATCTGTTTATTTCAAATACTTTTGTAGTATGCTCATATTATTTTATTTTATTTTATGTATTTATTTTGGAATCAGGGATAGAACCCAATGACACTTAACCACCTAGCCACCTCCCCAGCCTTTTTATTTTTCATTTCCAGAGCTAAATTGCTTAGCGGGTAGCTAAATTAATGAGGCTGCCTTTGAATTTGTGACCCTCCTGCTTCAGCCTCCCAAGTCACTGGGATTACTGGCGTGAACCACTGTGCCTGGGTCATATAATCTTTTGTGTGCCCTTAAATTCATTGTACTCACTGACTTTTCATATACTACATTTTCCAAGATACATTTAATTTGTGGTAGATAGAATAAAATATGGTTATTATATACCTTGGAAAGCTGATATTTTTTAATTGAATTATTTATTTTTCTCTTTGGTAGAATTGTGGACTTTAATTAGCTTTATGTTTGTGTTTTATTTGATTCCAGTTTCTTTGAATTTGAATTGCTTGGTAGAAATCATGCCCGTAAGAAACCTTTCCTTCTTTTTCCCTTTACTTTGCAGATATTAATGAATGTCTTCTAGAACCGGGAAAATGTGCACCAGGAACCTGTCAAAACTTGGATGGGTCCTACAGATGCATTTGCCCCCCTGGATACAGTCTGCAGAATGACAAGTGTGAAGGTAGGAGAGTTATCCATGCTTGGAAATGAGCTGCATTTGGGTATCCTACTAGAATCACCACAGTAGCCTTTCTGTAATGGTGTTTTCATTTTTAAATACTTTATTTTTAAAAATCCAAAGTCAAAAGGTAGATACAGTTTCATCCTTCTGGAGAGACAGAAGTAGCTTATCCTTGTACTAATCTCTGATGTAGTTGGTCATATGGCTGGTCATATGACCTTGATTCTTTTTTGTTGTGCTCTTCTACAGCTTATGAACATGCTGTGTTCCTCTGGCAGTATACTTGAACCATGTTTTTAAGTGGCAATAGGTGAAAACTAATAATAACTCCTGAACCCACTTAAAATCTTTAAGTGACCACATTTGAAATTGAATGAAAGTGGTTATAGAATTTCTCATTTTTTTTAACCTATAGAGCAGTGGAAATGTGTTACTACAAATAAATTCTTAGTAAATTTTGTAGTTTTGCATTCCTTTACTCTCAACACATGTCATGGCATTAAGTTAATAGTAATAATTGTCAGAACTTCATAAATACACAGGGTTAAATGGATTTTCAAGAAGTCAGCTAACTCACCAGTCTTTAAACTCATCCACAATGAGTACCCATTTTCTTTTTTTTTCTTTCTTTTTTTATATTTTATTTCTTCTAATCATATGGAGCTCAAAATAGTTATCAGTTTTAAATATTTACAAACCATAACCATAACATAATAGTTTGCTTTATATGTAAACATTTTATATGAGTGACTAAATAAATTCCAGAGTGAAATCAGAAAATTTATATTTTCTCTACTCTTAATATTTGTCGATGAGGAATTTTATTTTATATCCAATTAATATCACTGTCAAGTGGTGATATATTAAAAATGGAAATATTTTGTCCAAATTAAGTCTAAATGAAATTTATTAAGTATTATATTACTTTTATTAAAGACTGATTTTATTTACTCTTTAATTAATGAATAATGTCCCTATCTGAACAGAATAAAAATATATAGAAAGGAAAGTGACCTCTTAAATGGTCAACAGATCTGCCCACTCTACAATATTTGTTCTCATTATTAAAAAGCTGGCACCTACAAGCTAATTTCTACTATAAGAAAAAGAATTAACCAATGACAAAAACAACAACCAAAAATAAATATTTGAGCATTTTTACAGAAAAGGTTGGATGTGGGAATGGAGGGTGTGTGGGATTAGAATAATTCAATTGAGAGCAGTTGAGTTCATTAATAAGCCACAAGGAATATAATACAATTTTAAAAACAATCTGATAATATGTAGTGATGGAAAAACTGACTTTGCATTGTATAAGATGATTACTTTGAATTGCATAGATATTTCTAGAATATCTAATTGTGTTATTTACCATATGAAATCAAGATAATAAGTTAATTTCTTAACTTTTCCTGAGCTGGATGTTTTACAAATAAAGTCATGTAATGCAAATACATTTTAACATGAGCAGAACTATTGGCACAAGCACATTAAAATTAAAGTCCCTTGATATAAGAGATATTTTATTTATTTGTTTATTTATTTATGGCACTGGAGATTGAAAGAAGGGGCTCTCAACCACCAAGCCACATCCCTAGCCCTTTTTAGTCTCACTAATTTAGCTGAGGGCCTTCCTCACTTGCTGAGGCCGGCCTTGAACTTGGTGATACTCCTGCCTCAGCCTCCTGAGCTGCTGGGATTACAGTTGTGAGCCACTGCACCAAGCAAGATATTTAATATTTTGATAGAAAAAAACTTTCCCCAAAAGAGAATGGCTCGGGATTCAATTTAAATATTTCTTCACTGCAAATTCCTGCAAAAAGTTGGGGAGGGAGATGTGATGAGTGATTTTTTTTCAGAGAGACTGGCCACACTTTTTCTAAAAGCAAAGTGATCATGCAATTTATAGACCAAATTGAGACAATTTTGGAAGTGAAAAAGGGCACTATCAATGATGAAGTGAGGTTAACAAGTATAAGCTGAGAGTCTCCCAAGCAAAGTAGGACATGTGGTAACCCAGCATGTGTGAGGTCCCAGGTTCAATCCTAAGCAAAAGGAAGTAAAAAAGGGGGAAAGAAGAATTTCTGTGTACTGTATAGTGGTGAAGTGGAGTTTCTTGCCGCTTTCTTAGCCCAGGGCAGTATTGTTCCAGTTTTTCAATTAGCTAAGCAACCAGTGAGAGATTTGTCATTGCACCTCTTAGAAGACCTTCGCAGGTAACCATTTTTACATCAAGATCGATCAAAACTAATTTTTAAAACGTCACCACAACTTAGAAGTTCAGCTCACAGTGTAAAGCTTTCATTATTGGAAATTTTGAAGTTCCATTGCACTTTGTTCTTGTACGTTTTGCATTTGGTACCTGATGGTGTCTCCATTTTACTTTGACTTTGTTTGACACGTGTAATTCTTTTAGATATTGATGAGTGTGTGGAGGAGCCAGAAATCTGTGCCTTGGGCACATGCAGTAACACTGAAGGCAGCTTCAAATGTCTGTGTCCAGAAGGGTTCTCCTTGTCCTCTACTGGAAGACGATGCCAAGGTAAATGCATTTGAAGGCTTCAGAGGTTTGTTATCCTGTGTTTATTTGTTGTGGTCTTCCATTTTTAACATGGCAAAGCTCTGATTCTTTGTGAATGGGAAGATGGAGAGTTTTCATTCACCAAGGTCTAATGATAACCATATATTAGAAGGTTAATTTTTAAGGTTTTTAAGATTAAAAACTCATCCATCAAGTATGATTGCTTAAACTGTCTCAGTACTTAAACCCCTTCTCCCCCTAAGAACACGGATGATGATAAACCTATCAGTGGAGTATCACCAGGAGCCACTGAAATACTAAAGCCTAGGTGACACTCAGCCACACTTGCCCTGCATAACTGTGGATGCAAACCTAGACCTTCAGACAGAAAAATATGCAGATTCACCCATGTGCCCTCAGGATCAGGCGTCCATCCCCTACATCCCAAATTCTCTAAAAGAGCAGAAAAATATATATGAAGGGCCCAGGATTCTTGCTGAGTCACAGTCCATTTTCAAGAATACTGTGTGTCAACTATTTCAGTAAAGATTTTCAAGGTTCACCAGGTTGACTTTCAAATTAAAAAACAAATCAAAAAGAGCCTGAACTTAAACATGACATAATATATACTTAAGTCTCAGAAAACACCTTAGCTGTTTCTAAACAATGGGATTTTTAGATGGCTATCCACATATACAAATTAAGTCTCATGAATTCCAGGGGACCCAGAAATACACATTTTTGTTGTTGTCTTGTTGGTTTTTGTTGTTGTTGTTGTTTTTCCCTACCAATGGTTTTTGGTGTGGAGTTAGAGTTTTCTGTTGTTGTTTAGTGTATGTGGCCGTGGGTATTTTTGTTCTTACTTCCATATTACCACATAAGAGTTGCTGGGTATCGTTTAAGATTCCAAAAATTGAGTTTGGGGGCCCAGCGTACCATGTTTTAGCCTGGAGCAAGTCCTTTAATGTTTTGGGAGCTCAGTTTCCTCATTTCAAACAATAGTAATACCTGCCCAACTGATCTTATTGAATATGTGACAAAGCTTTGTTAGTTTCTGAGTCCTCTGTAGACCCTTGTTACTATTATTCTGTCTGATTAGCTGTTTACCTTTCAGTTGGTCATTCAGAAATCCAGAGTTGAGAGTCCTTTGGTTAGTTTGGTCTTGTAGGTCCCTATCAGAGGTCCACATGGATTTCAGGGTGGTGAGTAGGGTGGAGCTTGATTCAAGCAGATATTCTGTATGGATGGCACAGACAGCCCAGATAAAGTCTAGCTCCGGCTCCCTTGTTTGTGTGTGCCTTTGGCTCAGCCCGGGCTTGGAAAGAAAGCAGTGAGAAACCAGGTGTGAATCTGCCGATGTGGCAGCCCAGAGGAAACGCTGAGGCTATTAATTCAATTTGCACTGGCCTGTCACAGAGCAAGCTGACATTACAGGGAGAATCAGCCCAGCTGTGAGCAGCCCTGCCACATGCTCAGCTCCAGGAGGCAGGGCCAGAGTGGAGGAATGCAAGCAGGGAAAGTGACTTTCGTAGTTCTGAAGAAATTTCAGAGGTCAGTGAGGGCTCTTTGCGGATGGACCGGTAAACAGGCGGCCTAGCAAGCCCTGAAGTACCTACCTGTGCCAGCAAGGCTCTCCTTCCCAATGCAAGCACCTTTGATTAACAAACCCAGTCTAGAGAACCACCACCAGCAAAAGAAAATCTCCCACAGAGCGCAGATTTTGCTGGAGCCCGGAAATTAAGGCCTGGGTTTTTCTTGTAAGATGACAAATTAGGAGCCAGGGAGAAAATTCCACAGAACCATGGATTATATTTTTGAAGTAGCAAATGCCATGGCACTCAGGTGGACAGATACTGTTCCTGGAGACCACAGGTGTAAATGAGCCACTCCCACTTGCAAAGTTTAATGAAGGGAATTTGTCACTTACACTGACTTGAAACTTCATGCATTTAAATCTATCTAAATCCAAGATTTGGGCCTAGGGTGGTACAGTGAAATGGGGTGGGGAAGATAGGGCAGGGGTCTGGAATAAGGTCAGCCATTGAAGGAAAAGAGAGGGAATTTTAACACCTCAGCAGTAGAACATGAATAGATCTAGGCTTAATAGAAATACAACAAAGTAGAAGACAAAGGGGAGAGTTAAGTTTTATAAAATTGTTGACAGTCCTGGGCATAAATAATAAAGCAACTCTAATGACAACAACAACAAAAACTTGAATAAAGGAAACCAAAAAGTGTCCTCCAAGAAATAAAAGTTTGTTAAATCTTCAAGTTTCTCAGCAAAGTTAACATGGGTGGCAGATATGCTGAAGAACAAGGACTGAATTTTATCACTCTTGATCTTCAAAAGGGTAGTTCACTGAAGGGGGCCTGTTAGAAACTGACCTCAGCAGGTGGGAAGTGGAGTGGAAACTGCAGAGACGATTTCTCTGGAATAGTGGGTAGCCAGGAAGAGGTGAACAAGTTCACTGGGGAGGCCAACTGAATTTGACTAACAAAGTTTGAAAGATAGATAGATCCATAGATAATTTTTAAATTTAACTCATGAAGATTTTTCTTCCACGATCTGTAGCAACTGTGTTTTTAGCTTTTGTAATTAAGGCTGGTGAACTTGCCTTAACATAATTGCACAGGTGGTTCTCACACACAGTAGGCTTCCTGGGATTGGAAAACAATCATGGGAGAGAATGAAGAAGGCAGAGATAGTCAGCATTTAAGAAAATGGATATGAAAGCATTTCCCTAATGCCTGCAGATTGCAGCCTTTGTGTAATGAGAGGAGTTGTGCAAGGCCTTGGAAGTCGAGCTTGAACGAAAACACATTCCAGACCACTGGATGAGCTCACTTCTTAGAATCACCCAATTTGTTCTGTAAGAATGGAAAAGTCAGTTTCCAAAATTATGTCAAGCAAAATGTTGGAGAATTTTTTAAGAAAGAGATCCCATCTTCCTTGGAGTCACCAAGCAATAATCAATATTAAAGAAATATGTATGTTCTTTGAAAGAAAGATTCTTCTACTCCCACCCACCTATAGCTCTGCCCTCCTTTTTCCTTCCTTCCCCCTCTGTTGAGCTAAACAAACATCTGTTGAAAATTTAACTGATGTGGCCATGTGTGCATGTGTTTGTAGAATCTGCAGAAAGCCCCACTTGCAGCTTGTCCCCAACAGCTACTTCAGTGACTGACCTTTATGTTGTTTTCGACAATCCACAAAATTGCCATTTCTTTACTTGCTCTACACCTGTGAACTGGGGTTTTTGTTTTGGTTCCACAGCTTAGGAGGTTCAGAATCGACAACTAAAGTGTGCTATCACCTACATATTAGGACCATAAGTCTTTCTTACCCTATGTGCTTGCCAAGTGTTATATGAAAACCCGTGGAAGCATAGCTATCATGAGGGGATCTTCTGAATGATTCCATCTGTGAACATTCCAATCCTGAAGTCACTAATGGATATCAGTTTTGAAAACTGACATTGTTGGATTTTATTATCCACATCAGATTATTTTGACATACTGGCTGAAACAAGAAATAATAAGATTAAAACTGCATTGGTTTGTTCATCAGATGTTACCCAGGACTTTAACCATCTCGGCTAAGGCACTTAGTCACTTATGGAGTATTGCTATAGTAATGAGAGAACATATTTGACTTGGTAGGTTGTTTCCTATTGACTATTATACAACAAAGTTTCAGTAGAAAAGTAACTGAAGGATATCATGAATTTATGCTACAGATTTGCGAATGAGCTACTGTTATGCGAAGTTTGAAGGAGGAAAGTGTTCATCCCCCAAATCCAGAAATCACTCCAAACAGGAATGCTGCTGTGCCTTGAAGGGAGAAGGCTGGGGAGATCCCTGTGAGCTATGTCCCACGGAGCCTGATGGTACGTCTGACGTCTCTATTTCTCTGCACCATTCCATGTACAAAAGGGCCGTGAAATAATTAAGATTATAGGCTCACAGAATAAGACAATTTAATTTGAGGTATAATTAGAATGTTCATTAAAATTCATTTTCTCACAGGGGCTAGGTATCTTCTTGGTTATGAATCAGAGATGCCTAAGGAGTAGGCACCATACCTTTGGGAGTCTTGTTAACTTCCCTGGGTTTCTGGGTCTATCTTATTTGTTACTTCTCAGTATGTGCAGCATGCGGCCATTTTACTACTACAAAATGCTTGGGGGAAAGCCTGTGACTAATTGCCACTAGTCTGTTAATGAGCTTGTGTCTCCGATGCAGAGGCTTTCCGCCAGATCTGTCCCTATGGAAGTGGGATCATTGTGGGACCTGATGATTCAGCAGTTGGTGAGTAGCTTGTGGTAGATTCTCAACATTTCTGTATTCTCAGCTAGCCTCTTCTTTGCCTTTCTCTAGTCCTTATTTTTCCACATCTGTCTTGAAAAGTTAAGCTCCACATTTTTGTTATTTCATTCAGATACCAATTATATTTGACACAAATATGTATTGGTTAAACTGCAATGATCATAACTTATTTTTTGTTAAGAAAAAATACCTTTTTATTCACCATTTTTTCCTTCCCTTAAGATATGGATGAGTGCAAAGAACCTGATGTCTGTAAACATGGGCAATGTATCAACACAGACGGCTCCTATCGCTGCGAGTGTCCCTTTGGTTATATTCTAGAAGGGAATGAATGTGTGGGTGAGTAATCAGTCAGTTTCTTCCATTAGGATGTTGCAGATTAAAAATTAAGCTACACAGCATTCATACTGGGAAGTATAACTACCAACATGGCACTTTAGGTCCGTCTTTCCATTCATGTTTCCTTCACTTAGAACACATAGCTAAGTCTCCGTCATTTGCCCCCCACAATGCTAAGCTCTGGGGCTGCTGAAGTGAACCGAGCAGAGAAGGTCCTTCCTGACACAGACCTCACCATCTCATAAGGAAGACAGACACAGGACATGTCTTAAGAGAGAGAGGATAGGATGACACCATAATGAAAGTCTTCATGAAATTCAAAATATATATATATATATATATATATATATATATATATATAGTCAATAATCTCATTCTGTTAACATGTAAAATACAAAATCTATCTGGATTTTATACATTGAGTAATATGAAAGGCCCAGTTTAAATTCCTCTTGCTTTAACCTTCTTATTAAAATTACAAAGAATAGCTTCTGTGGCGGACCTCTGACTCTTAATCCAGACTAACTACAAGTTAAATCCAAGTGTTGTTTTTATTTATCTAAGAATTCCAAAGCAATTCGGTGTAACCTGACTTAACAGTGGCAAAAGTGCTGAGAGTTTGTGTAAATTAAAAAGTGCTCCTTCACACAAGGAAACAGGTTTGAGGATTTCAGCCCCAGCTAAGGCAAGAGAATTCAGGCAAGTTCTTAAGCCTTTCTAGGCCTCGGAATGTAGTATTATGCAGATGAACTAATTTATTTCTAATTACCTTTGCACTCTAAAATGCAATGATATTGTCATTTTTATCAACTTGAAGGAGAAATAATACTCTTGACTGTGAAATGTGAATTAGTGGCAGAACAAAAGCCCATTTGTCAACACTTTCCTTTGGGAGTCTTCAGTTAGTACTCAAGTTCATGCACATAATGAAACCCGTTGCCTTGGATCTCTCTCCGATGTCCTCCTCTTGCCTTCGCTCTCTGACTTGAGGACCCCAACATAAGATGTAACCCTATGATAGTCCACCACTTTTCTGAATGTTGGATTGCTAAAATAACAATGTTATTTCTATAAAATCTTTCCTTTCCCAAGGGAAGATACTCTCCCCAAGGGATACGTCAGCATCAAGGACAGAATGCTCCAGGTGGATGGGTTAGGGGGCATATATATTTTTTATGTCTCCTTGCTAAGATGTCTTCTCTCTCTACAGTTGTTTAGAGAGGTCATACCCTAAATATATTTTTTTCTAGCCTTTCTTCTGCCTAATGTAAACCATCTGGTTTTAACGGAATCAACAAAATCTGCTTGAATCTTGATTTTATCCAGTGTATTAATTCTGCTTAACCTCTGGTCTCTTATTTTGCGTAAGTTTAGTCTTCTATTTTATATCTGGCAAGAATCCACCATGTTTAAAGCTTCTTGTAGAGTGATGTAATGTAGGGCTGAACTGGAGATGTATTTCTATCTTTAAACAAGCAGAAACTTCTGACTGCTTATAGAAGCCTTGTGTTAACCATTAGGGCATCCACCTCCAGGAGAAGAAAGCACTTCTTTATAATGTGGGAGACTGGAGACATGCAGAAAGGCAGTATAAGGACCAGAAGTTTAGGTATGCTCACTGTCAGTGCCACAGAGCAAGTCAAATTTCACCTACAAACCTGTGATCATAAGATATGCAAATTCCTTCCCTGTAAGAATAGAATAAGAATGAGATAAGATATTATAGACCAGAGTGCTCTGATAGAATGAAAAGGAATATCTGAATCCAAGCTTATTTCATCTCAATGCATCATGTTTTATACATACTCTTGGTCACTTGCAGATACCGATGAATGTTCTGTGGGCAATCCCTGTGGAAATGGAACCTGCAAGAATGTGATTGGAGGATTTGAGTGTACCTGTGAGGAAGGATTTGAGCCTGGTCCAATGATGACATGTGAAGGTAAGTCTCTTAAACACAGTAGGTGGGTAGGTGTATTGATACTAGGAACAATTTGGTTGATGAAGTTCTTTAATATTAAGTACCAGGCAAAATGTGTAGAATAAAAATCATGTGGACCTGATGGACCATTCCATCATTTCTTCTCTATGTGGCCTTCTCTCTGAAGAGCATCAAAGAAAGATGTAGGTGAGCCAAGGCATAAGTTACACTGTATATCACACAGAGTTCTGGTTGGTGTGTCCCCACTACTTCTATTTGGATACAGCTCCTGTCTTATATACCATCTTCTGTCTTAGTTTCTATTTCCTCTTCTTTTTCTTTGTCTCCTTTGATCACTTTCTTTTTCTTGTCTCCTTTTCTCTTCTTTTCTATTTGTAGAAACATCTGCACACCGAGATAACCACAACATCCTATAGCTATCTGGAGGCAGTCACAGCATGAGGTTGCCAAAGCCTCTCATCTCAAACTGTTCATCAGTGAGCCTGGTAGAATGTATAGAAAGAAGAAAAGGGCAGGCAGGTCTGGAAGAGTGGTGTTCTCCAAGGGTGGTGTCTGGACCATTTACCTCAGCCCCACCTGGGAACTTGCTAGAAACACAAAATGTCAGCCTCTGATCTCTACTGGATAAGAAACTGTTAGAGTGGGGTCTGGAGATCTTCCAGGTGATCTAATACCCTCTCAAGTTGAATTCACTAGCCTTCGAAAAAAATGAAGTAGGGTGTGGGGAGGTAGCTGGCCAAGTTGGTGTTAAAGGGAGCTCTTCATCACAGATATAGACCATCAATACCCATTTTCAGAGTTGTTGGTGAGTCTTTAAAGGTTTTGACTAAAACCTGATCAGGGCTATCAATATATTCTCAGTCAGTTAGATTGGTCTTGGACAGCAACAGGATCAGCAAGGTGGTCTGCTTAACCCTCCTTTTCAAAAACATATTCTAATGGTTCTAAACCCTGAAATCACTTTTGTCTATTAATGATGAAGTCATTCTTATCTATTTAAGGCTGTAACCAAGACCTCTCTGTGATCTAGGTCTCTAAGAATACAGTGATCCAGAATGCTTTTTTTCTTGAGCAGAAGAATCACTGTTATCTCAAACAGGAACCTTTTGGTATGAGAGGCAGTTAACAATATTAGAGGGATCAGCTGCTGCTCCGACACAATGGTTTTGACTAAATGGGGCAAAACAGATCCCAATTCCATATAACTGTAGGAGGTAGTAGGTGGTTAGCCTGAGTTTTCTAAGCCATAAATTCAGAAAAGTCCCCTGGATGAGGATGACTTATGATTTCTCATCCACCTAAATAACCATTAGTAATTACACCAGGACAACAAACAAAACTGTATGTTTGATCACCCTACTTATACCAAATATAATAATCAATTCATTTGATAATTTCCTGGAAATCATCCAGGCTTATGACAATTTTGACTTTTGATTAGAGTAGGTTTCTTCTTCTGTTGCTGTTGATGTCCATTATCCATTATTTTCTCCTGCAGATATAAATGAATGTGCCCAGAATCCTCTGCTCTGTGCCTTCCGATGTGTGAACACTTATGGGTCCTATGAATGCAAATGTCCCGCTGGATATGTTTTGAGAGAAGACAAGAGGATGTGCAAAGGTGAGATATCCACGTTCAAGCTCAGCTAAGCCAGGAAGCTCTAATGCTATCTATGATGAGAGATGGCCCTCCAAAGCTTTCCTTGGTAGAGGAGGGCTGGGAATTTGTAAACATACAGGCCATGGATAATTTAGGGGTTGTCCCTGCCACCTTTTCCCTAAGCTCTAGCACTGCAGTTCCTTTGTCAGTTCACTGTGCAGATCCTGCCTGAAATTGCCTGTCATTCCACCAGATGTGAAGATATAAAGAAAAAATATTTTCCCACGTCCATGGGAAAAATTTTTTTCACATCAATATGAAGCAATATGAGATAAGATATAAATAAGTAAGCATAATACAGTGTGATAAGTGCTATGGGGGTCATATAGACACAATGATCCAAGGCTATGAAGGAAGGAGTATATGAGAAAACAAAGAGAAGATATCCCCCCTCACCAATGGATATTGTGTTCCAAAAATGGGCTAGCACATGGATCTACCCTACTTAAACCACATCCATTAAAAATACTACACATGCAGTTTCCAAAGCTCTGACTATTCTGCATTATGCAAACCTGGATAATCCTGCACCTGGCCCTTGAAGAGCTCCAGTGTGTTCCTCCCAAGGTCTTAAATGAGCAGACACCTGTTCTCTCAGGTGGCTTCAATCCAATTATGCTGGAGAATGGGGAGATTTCCTAAGTGGGAGCTCCTGATCACATGCAGGATAAAGTCCAAATTCCTTAGCTCAGAACACATTCAAGGGAAGAATAACAAAAGAAGGAAATGCAACACAATGGAAAGTAAAGAGCAAAGAAGACCAGCCAACCCCAGAAAAAAAGGAAATGAAAGAGAGAAAAACCAGTGGAAAATAAGATATTGTGGATGCTTGTCTTTTCATCCACATATAACAAACAAAGCTTTTATTATCCCAAATATTATATCATATTAATGAATCTGACAATATTAAAATAAGACTGAATTATAGCATATCATGTTATAACTATTGTATAATGGAAGTTTGGGTTTATTATATCATAATCCATTATGCTTATATAATAACATATTATCATATGTTGTGACTATAATGCTGTTATATTATCATTATGTTATAAAATAGTATAATATAATAACAAGACCTTTAGTCAAAAAGAATCAAAATGCTTCAACAAAGAAATATAAACAAGGAAGGGACTAGAGGAAAGGCATGATTAGAATCATGCTTCTGAAGGGGTTATCTGTTGGTTAGGGAGCAATTACTTCAAGTTCAAAGGTGGTTAGAAGACTCCTTCCCATTATTAAGAGGTCAGCGTTCAAGAAATAATGAAGGAAATAAGGCCAATGCTGAAATAACATAGATGAAAATTGCTTACTTACTACTGTTCAGTTTAAAAGGCAGGCATTTTTATGCAACTTCTTTTATGAACTTATGATTATGCATTCTTTACAGATGAGGATGAATGTGAAGAGGGAAAACATGAATGTACTGAAAAGCAAATGGAATGCAAGAACCTCATTGGCACATATATGTGCATCTGTGGACCTGGGTACCAGCGGAGACCTGATGGAGAAGGCTGTGTCGGTAAGAGGATCTCTGTGCAAGGAGCTTAGGGGAGACAGAAATGAGGAAGAAGAGGAATCCATCTTTCTATAAAACAGTCAGCTGACTCTTTTTGTTTTGGGCCCTTGACGAAACCAAACAGATGAGAACGAGTGTCAGACCAAGCCAGGGATCTGTGAGAACGGGCGCTGCCTCAACACCCTGGGGAGCTACACCTGCGAGTGCAATGATGGATTCACCCCCAGCCCCACCCAAGATGAGTGCCTGGGTGAGTACCTCCACCCCACACTGGGATGCTTGAGACCCGGGTCTCTGCTTGGAAAATAAGAGAAAATGTCAAAATTGAGGAAGGGTTAAAATGTTCATATTTTGGAGATGACTTAGTGACTGTGATTGTCCCCTGGGCTAAGCACCACCCTGCAGCTAAATTCTTCCTTTACTAATTGTATCACTGAATCACTTGCTTGGAATTTCTTTGTTGGCTGCCTTTGTTGAGCCCTTGGTGACCAGCCTCCATTTCCAAGTTTCTCTGCCCCTCTTGCAATAGCATGACTATTATGGCTATTTCTCCATCTTTTGGGGAGCACATAGAGTTATAAGCTTGTCTAGGCCGATGTCTTTCTGCCAATTTACTGAATTTCTTGTCTTGTTTCCTTCAGACGTCATCCTTTCTCTCTCACTGCTGTCTCCAGCTTTCCCTTCTCGCCCCTTCTTGCCCAGGGTAAAGTGTTACATTCTTTTTGGTTTTTATATCTGACCAAATTCTTAAAACCCGAGTATGCTCATAAAATTCTCTAAATCCTCTTTGCTACATAATGTACCTTCCAGACAACCGGGAAGGGTACTGCTTCACAGAGGTGCTGCAAAACATGTGTCAGATCGGCTCGAGCAACAGGAACCCCGTTACCAAGTCTGAGTGCTGCTGTGACGGAGGGAGAGGTTGGGGTCCCCACTGTGAGATCTGCCCTTTCCAGGGCACCGTGGCTTTCAAGAAACTCTGTCCCCATGGCCGAGGATTCATGACCAATGGAGCAGGTACTTGATTTATCATGCAAAAGTACTTTCAAGGAAACTATTTCTCTGTGAAATACAGATGAGAATGTGTAATCTATGATATGGGGCCTAGGTTGAGTTGCTTATTTGAGATTAACAAGAACTCTTCATTATAGTGTTTTAGACATTCAAGTTCATTTGCCAAAGTGTCAGTGGTCCACTAGATGAAGTTGTGTGTGCTTGGACCCCTGCCTCTGCATAGCAAGAATCTTCAACTATTTAAATAGAAGTTTTCTGTAAATCAGTTGTAGGTTACTCAGGTAATTTTTTAGATAAATCTTTTGACATATGGGATTGTTAAATCCAGTCCACCAATAAATATGTATTTTGACTCATAAAATTATCTAAAACATATAGCATCAAAATTATAAATAATGACATTATGCCAGCAGTTAGACACAATTGCATCTTTAAGCACAAGCTGCTTCAACCAGGAGGAGGTAAGGAGGCTGTTCAGTGTCTCAGGCCTGTTACTGTATATTTCCATGTTTAGCAATGGTTCTTAGTTCATAAAAGGACTGAGAAAATGAGAGTTGGGTTTTGTTTTTTTTTTTGTCATTGTTATTGCTGTTTTTTACTGGGTTTGTTTTGTTTTACTGAGCTCCTTGGGAGGAGGAAATTGTAGGTTTTCAAGAAAGAAAAGAGTTTTAAAAGGTTTTGTTTTTCTGTTAGAAAGATGTGGCAGAAAGCTGACTAGTGAAACTGGGTGTGGTAAAAGACAGAAGTGGACAGATAGGATGGAGTGCCCAAAAGCAATTTATGCTTCTTTGGAGGATGTCAAAATGAGGTGGTGGAAAAGACTCATTTCCTGAGACCAAAGAGAGTGTGCTAAATGACACTTCAGAGTAAACTTGGAAAGGTCAGGCACACCCAGCCATTGATATAGAATGGTTATTTGGCCATCAGGGACTGATAACTCGTGTGCAAACTACTTGTCTTGGCACCCTACCACACAGGAAGGAGAAAGATGGGTCAAAAGGTGAAGAACAGTGGCTTTAATGCTCAGCAATGCACACTGACCGTGTCAACGGGTGGAGCCCTGAATAAGAGTCTCTCCTCCACCCCAGAGCCCTGGTTCATCTCCTTCCTCACCAAAGGAAGCAAGTTTATCTCATTTCCCCAATATTACATAATTAGATATTCTTCAGAATTAACTTCAAACACAACAGGGAGAATGTAAAAGAATTTTCTTTTTTATTCTGAACATGCAGTATTAGAGGGGGAATGGAGTTTCCCTATCAAAAGGGCCCACTGCTGTGATTTGATTATGACGTGTCAGCAGTGGGCAAGCTTGATGGCACAGGACAGCAAAAAACCCATGTGTCTAAGTGGGGCGTTGTTTGAGGGGTCCAGAAGAGAAAAACAATATAAATTTAGAAGAGCAATTATTTTTAAAAGTTTTCCTCTAGCCTGATTAGTTTGTCACAATGGTCTCATGAAGATATTAGTCTGCATTTCAATATAACCACTATTGCATATGTAATTTATGCTGTCATCCCTTTGGTTTAATTTGGTAGGACAATAATATAAATTCAACACAATCTGTTAGAATTTATACTGAAGTGACCCCTATATAGTCATGCTGGCTATTTAATAATAATATCTTTATTATTTAAATTTATATTTATTAACTTACAGATATTGATGAATGCAAGGTTATTCATGATGTTTGCCGAAATGGAGAATGTGTCAATGACAGAGGATCATATCACTGTATCTGTAAAACTGGCTATACTCCAGATATAACTGGGACTTCCTGTGTCGGTGAGTGCTCTAAACAAAATCCAAAGAACTCAAATCATTCAAATCCATTGTTCACATACAAAGAAGGAAAGAAAACTTTATGGACTTTTTACAATTCAAGAAGAAAATTCACAAATACAGAGTCCTTTCAGAAAATAAAGATGCTACTCAAATATTTCCATGGAAACAAAAGGTTTTATGAACAACCATATATCGCCCACATCCTGCGCAGGCAGGGTCACTCCATGTGAATTGGGCTGGCAACAAAAAGACCACACAAACACAGAAATACCTTTTTCAGGGGTCAAAGATGGCTCTGAGACCTGATCTCCCACACTGGAGGGCAAGGGGATCAGGGAAGGCAAGAGGCAAGAGAGTGAGTGCACCCCAAACCCTTGTTTTTATTTAGGGGAAAGACATTGGATAGAAAATTCCACCCAAATAAGGCAAGGGATTGTGTTACAGCAAACACAGGGGTGTAGCGCAGTCCCATTGGTTGATGCCCACTCCAAGAACTGCACTTCCTTGCCTATCGAAGGTGAGGCCCACCTGCCTCCCCTCGCACTGTGTGCAGTGCAGTTCCACAAGCCCATTACTCAAGGCTAAGAGGGTGTGCTCAGCTCCTGTTCAGGGTGGCCCCCGACAACCATATTTCAACATTTCTAGGTGGCTTTAAGTTTCATGACATAAGAATTAGTATTAATCTTTAAAGTTGAGATAGAAGACCAGTATTGAATTATCCTCTATCACAAATTCTGGTGGTTTTTTCCTGAGTGGAAATTTTAGATTATGGCAAAAAAGGAAAATTCCCCAACTAAAAATCTTAACAAACTGTGTTATTTCATAGGAAAGGGTAGGACCGTGATCAAAGGTAACACGGAGTTTATTTCTTTATTAAACCCTGTAAATGTTGAACATTTAGACGTCTGTTTAGATGGGCAGTCACACTGTATCTCTTTAACCATAGATCTGAATGAGTGCAACCAGGCTCCCAAACCATGCAATTTTATCTGCAAAAACACAGAAGGGAGTTACCAGTGTTCCTGTCCGAAAGGCTACATTCTGCAAGAGGATGGAAGAAGCTGCAAAGGTAAAGTAGAATTTGCCCTTCCTGATCCCCTTGCCCATTCACCTGCCATATCATCCCATTCCTTGTGCCTAGGAGGAATCCATAGACAAGCCAAAAGACCTCTGCTCTATAAGCAAGAGGTTCTTCCCTGGGGGTAGTGCCTTTATAGGAAGAGAGGGAGGTTGCAGAGGAGTAGTGGCAGCATCCACCTCACTGGACACCCACAATCATCCCAGGGGCCATTCATATGCCACATTTTTTTATCCATTCATCTATTGAAGGGCATCTAGGTTGGCTCCACAGTTTAGCTATTGTGAATTGTGCTGCTATACACATTGATGTGGCTGTGTCCCTGTAGTATGCTGTTTTTAAGTCCTTTGTGTATAGACAAAGGACTTAAAAACAGCATACTACAGGCTGGGTCAAATGGTGGTTCCATTCCCAGTTTTCCAAGGAATCTCTATACTGCTTTCCATATTGGCTGCACCAATTTGCAGTCCCACCAGCAGTGGATGAGTAAACCTTTTTCTCCACACCCTTGCCAACACTTATTGTTGTTTGTCTTCATAATAGCTGCCATTATGACTGGAGTGAGATGAAATTGTAGTTTTGATTTGCATTTCTCTAATTGCTAGCGATGATGCACATTTTTTCATATATTTGTTAAATTCCCAGGGGCCATTCATGTGAGTCTCAGAGATGGCTATAACCTCTTTCTAAGACTCTCTGTTGAGGCCGATTCTTAATTGATTACCTCCTCTCTGCTTTCTATTTATTGCAGTTATGCTGTCTTAATTATTCAAAAATTGTATAGTCTCAATCTCCAGCAAAGTACAGCTTTAGAATAATCAGTGCCACGATCCCAGAAGACATTGTGCCTGATTAATTAAACACCATGTCCAGATTTTTTCTGCAAATGAAAACCATTCCTGCCTTCTAGGAGCTTACCTGAAGGATAAAAATTAAGAAACAGCACAACTCGGGGCAGGAATCCCTTCTCCACTAGAAGTTACCCTTTGCAAATTCTTTTTGTGTAAATTTATTCCTGTAAATATCTTCCTCAACAATAAGAACTCCATATTGAGTGAGTGGCATAAATGAGTTATTCTTAAGGATATATTTGGGAAATGAGGGGTTTGGAGAAAGAAACGTAGACCTGATGGTAGAACAAGAGTTATTGCATTTTCCCAGAGAAGTAAGGGAAGATAAAGGATGGGGTGGAGTTGGGGTTGAGAGCAGTGAGAAATGGGCCCTGGACCTCTTTCCTGTGTCTGAGTTAAGAGGCATGTGAGAGGATGAAATAAAGGGCAACTGCGTGAGACTGTCCTGTACAGCACAAATCCTATATAATCCTATAGTTTTAGGAAAGGAAGTTGAGAGACCTACTAAAAATTCTAACCATCTTAAATGAAAAGTTGCTCCTAGTTTTATTCTTCTCAAACATGGAACTCATTCTTTTATGGATCAGCGAGTCCCAGGCAATGTGAGGTTACAACTCAGAGCCAGAATTTTATCCATGTAAATGAAACAAATTCAAGGGAAAGAATACCTCTCATTGAGTGTGTTATCTGTAACAAAATAAATTTTCAACATTTTCATAACCTCAGTGGCACAAAATCCTCAAAAAGTTCCTAGCAATTAAGAGATTCACGAATGGACATTAAATGCATAGTGGTCATTATGTTCTTTCACAAAGGAAAAAAAGCATCAGTAAATCCCTCTTTATGGCTTTAGGAATGCAGAAAGCAATTATATGATTTTTACACATCCATTTACAAGATAAGTCCTTTCTCCCCTTTTCCTCCTAAATTCCAAATTTCTCCACATACTTAACATAGCTGACTAAAAATCAAAATAAGTGGTACAGACATATATCCCATTGAAATTGCAAAGAAAGAAGCTAGAAGGACTTGGGAGCATCTTCTCTGTAAAAGAAAGGGGGGGCTCCAGTTAAGAGGAAAGGAGGAGGGAAAAGATAGAGTGCTGCTGTTCTTAACTGTGTCACTTTTATGAAGTTGCATTGTTTTAAGAAATCATAGAGTTTCCTCTCTCACCTGGTGCAGGTGAGCATCAGTGAATGTGTGATGTTGCTTTAGCAAGGTTCCTAGGGCCCAAGAGAGGGGAAGCTGGTCCATGGGTTCTGAGAGACCTTAACATGGGTCAGCCTCTCTGACTCATGGAGCACAGCATGGGGAGGTTCTCTCAGGGCAGGTCCATTCCAGATGTCACACAAGCCAGGATGTAGGCACAGTGGAGCAGATGCAGTCACTAACAGACCTAGAACTGAGCTGCAGCTCCAACAGTCAGTCCTCTGAGAGGTGGGTGCTTGGTGGCTGAATTTGTGACAAAGCATGTCTGAATACACAGCTATTTAAAAATAATTACTAACTGGAGTGAGATGAAAGCTTAGTTTTGCTTTGCATTTCTCTAATTGCTAGCGATGATGAACATTTTTTTCATATATTTGTTGATTGATTGAATATCATCTTCTAAGAAGTGTCTGTTCATTCCTTGGCCCATTTATTGATTGGATTATTTGTTGGTTTGTTTTTTTTTTGTGCTTAGCTTTTTGAGTTCTTTATGTACCCTAGAGATTAGTGCTCTATCTGATGTGTGAGGGGTAAAGATTTGCTCCCAAGATGTAGACTCTCTATTCACCTCACAGATTGTTTCTTTTGCAAGAAGAAACTTTTTAGTTTGAGTCCATCCCATTTATTGATTCTTCATTTTAATTCTTGCACTCACTCCAGTCATAATGGCAGCAGTTATGAAGTCAAACAACAATAAGTGTTGGTGAGGATGTGGGGAAAAAGGTACACTCATCCACTGCTGGTGGGACTGCAAATTGGTGCAGCCAATATGGAAAGCAGTATAGAGATTCCTTGGAAAACTGGGAATGGAACCACCATTTGACCCAGCTATCCCTCTCCTCAGTCTATACCCAAAGGACTTAAAATCAGCATACTACAGAGACACAGCCACATTAATGTTTATAGCAGCACAATTCACAATAGCTAAACTATGGGAGCAACCTAGATGCCCTTCAGTGGATGAATGGATTAAAAAATGTGGCATATATACACAATGGAATATTATTCACAATAAAAGAGAATAAAATCATGGCATTTGTAGGTAAATGGATGGAGTTAGAGAAGATAATGCTAAGTGAAGTTAGCCAATCCCAAAAAACCATATGCTGAATGTTTACTCTGATAATAAGGAGGCTGACTCATAGTGGGGTAGGGAGGGGGAGCATGGGAGGAATAGACAAACTCTAGATAGGGCAGAGGGGGGGAGGAAAAGGGAGGGGGCAGGGGATTAGAAATGATGGTGGAATGTGATGATCATTATTATCCAAAGTACATGTATGAAGACACGAATTGGTGTGAACATACTGTATATACAAACAGATATGAAAAACTGTGTACAACCAGAGATATGAAAAATTGTGCTCTATATGTATAATAAGAATTGTAATGCATTCTGCTATTATGTATAAACAAAAAATAATTTTTAAAATTTACTAAAATTCAATTAAAAGCTAGATATTTTTAAATACTTTTGCAGTTAAAAATGAGCCTAGAAGTTGAGACTATGAGGAGAGAAGCCCAGTTATAATAGAGGAAGTTTATGAGATGAGAAATAATGTTGAATAAATATTGTAGTCAGCATTTTCTAAAGTGCTCTTAGCATATCAGATGAGGGTTTTGTTTTTGTTTTTGTTTTTCCCTTTCCCATATTTCCTTCTGGATTGCTCAATTTTGTTTTATCCAAAGGAGAATCCCTAACCAAAGAAGTCAGAAATTTTTGACTACTTCATTTGAGTAGATTAAAAACAGCAAACAGAAAAGGGCTAAACAAATTAATTTCCAGCCTCAACATTTCTTTTTATGTTTCAACTTAAATGCATCTTTTCAATGCTCTAGAAATTTTTCAGGATCAGTTTTTCCTTCGCTTTCTAGTTTGTTTAAAATGTTAGAATGTATTTGAAATTCCTTTGTTGAAAAATTCCTACGTTGCTAAAGGGAATTAGGTTATCCTTGGGTCACACAAAGAGCTATCTTATTTTTTATTAATTAATTAATTCATTTATTTATTTTGTCTAGATTGAAATCTTGTTTTATCTTTCAATGTCTTATCACCAAGGTTATTTCTAGCCATTTTCTGTGGCTGTGTTCTGGCCAGTGTCATGTAAGAATTACAAATCAAAACTTAGGGCTGCTACCTAGGGGCAGCTGTCTGTGTGGTCAGCCCAACTCCAATGCCATCTTGCATTTTCTTGTAGATCTTGATGAGTGTGCTACTAAGCAGCACAACTGCCAGTTCCTGTGTGTTAACACCATTGGTGGCTTCACTTGTAAATGTCCTCCTGGATTTACCCAGCACCACACTGCCTGCATTGGTAAGTGGAAAAGAAAAGAGCCCTGTGTGAATAATAGCTATTCACTTAAGGGATTATTTTCTATTTCCTCTGCTGTTGGAATAAGAAAACAAAAATATTGAAAAATGTGTTAGTGTGTGTGTGGACATATATAAGGGTTATTGGTCTTATTTGGCCTATTCTAAATCATTGTGTCCCTTTCCTTTTTTTAATATTTATTTTTTAGTTGTATTTGAACAAAATACATGTATTTTATTTATTTATTTTTATGTGGTGCTGAGGATCAAACCCAGGGCCTTGCATGTGCTAGGCAAGTGCTCTACCACTGAGCCACAACCCCAGCCCTGTTCTTTTCTTTTAAACAGAACAAAGAGCACTTTGGGGAATTTTAATCCTGTTTTCTCCCTCTGCTTCTCATAGATAACAATGAATGCACCTCCGACATCAACCTGTGTGGCTCTAAGGGCATTTGCCAGAACACTCCTGGAAGTTTCACCTGTGAATGCCAGCGGGGATTCTCCCTTGACCAGAGTGGTGCCAGCTGTGAAGGTGGGTGGAGTCCTCAGTTGCGTGTAGCTGGCGGACCCTTGTGGAGGGGGACTATGTGGCTATCACCACCTTCAATCGTCATCTTCTATGAGATGTCAGGGCTGAGCTCAGGGGAAGCACCCAACTGAAGCTGGCAACATTTTGCCTGGTTTGCATAGGTCCCGTACCTTAGAGATTGATGCATGGTTGTGTTTATAACATGCTTTTGTTATACTAGGGATTGAACCCAGGGGTACTCAACCACTGAAGCCACATCCTCAGCCATTTTTTTTTTGTATTTTATTTTGAGACAGAGTCTCAGTTGCTCAGTTAGGGCCTCACTAATTTACTGAGACTGGCTTTGAACTTGTGATCCCCCAGCCTTAGCCTCCTGAGCCACTGGGATTACCAGCGTGCATCATGGCGCCCAGCTATAATATACTCTTCCTAGGTATAACAAAACTTTTCTGCTAAGTTAATAATGTGATCTAATGGGAATAACTCAGTCAAGAAAAATAGCTAGATTCCTGGTTATTGTGTCCTGAGCCATAAAGGAATTCCCCCAATGTGCACTAAACATATAAGGAATAACTCTTCTACTAATAGGTAATTAAAAGTTTAAATGACATTTTTAGGATTTTATTTTTGCATTGACACCTTTTGACTTCTAATTCTAGTACAGGTAAGGAAACACAAATAATGTATAGAGCTGTCCCACAGAATGCTTTGAGCTTTGCACAAATTTCATCATGATCTTTATTTTGTAGACTTTATTGGGAATCCCTGAATGTTTTACTTCTTAGACTTATTAAAAGCTCTATAGTAGATATTTTGAAGTTTTGGGTGGTAGAATAATTTTTAGGAAACAGATTCTCACTAGAATTGCCATTCACCTCCACATGCACATACCTGTGGCTTCAGAGAGTGACTCCGAGATCGATGTTGATGTGGCTTAAAGTCAACTCTACTTCTTTTTCAGATGTGGATGAGTGTGAAGGCAACCACCGCTGCCAGCATGGCTGCCAGAACATCATTGGAGGCTATAGGTGCAGCTGTCCCCAGGGCTACCTTCAGCATTACCAGTGGAACCAGTGTGTCGGCAAGTAGCTTCTACTTTTACTTGTTTCAGTGTATCACTCTCAACTTCTATGAGGCAAACTTGGCTCTTTCTGAAAACCTTTGTTTGGTTATTGAAGCAACAAGTACTCATTTCAAATTGCCCTAACCTGATTAAAACCAAAGGGGAGTAACAGTCTTTGCAAAATAGCAAACTAAGAAAAAATATTATGATGAAGTAGCTTTGAAAGCATCTGTAATGAAATGTCCTTAGAATTCCTTGACTATGAACACCCCCCTGCCTTTCTGGGGCCTTCTAGAACACTTGCATTCTCTTTATATCAGAGGCCAACAAATTCTACTTCTGACTGAAATATCAGCCAGAGGCTATTTTGGGTGACTCATTGACCTGAAGAAACGGAAGTAGTTCTGTTCAGCCCTACGCATCCTTGAGGCAGAAAGCAAACTGCAGAGACAGAATTTTTTCAGGATGGCTAAATTCTTTTGATAATTAAGGGAGATCAACAGACTCCCTCATTAAGTTGAAATGATACAATCTTTGATTCCACAATATCATGGGAAAATAACTCTTAATACATATCAGAAGGACACCAGAGATGATCTAGCTCAAGCCCTTTGGTTTAACTAATGAGGATCCAGAAGCTCGGGGAAGGAATAAGATGTCTTTGTTCTTTTATGACATGTCTGGAACCCAAGGCCTTTAACTTTCAAGTACCATGGTCACTTATTTTTTCATTCAGCAAGTTATCTAGGAGCACCACCACAAGCTTGGTGCTTGGGTGACCTGTTCTAGCTGATGCATTCTTAGGTACAGAGACCTCCTTAGCAAAAACTCGAGAAATTATTGCTTCCTGGGCAAATGTTCTACTTTACCCCGAATGAAGACATATTTAGTGTGTTTTCACTTACCAAATTGTCTCTCATCTAGTTTGATTCTGTAGGAGACAGTTTTTCAGAGAGGTATGTGGGCTGGCTAAGTGGCCCCAGTGCTAGAAGAGTTTAGATTACACAACTGTCTGTGCAATCCGGTTTTAATAAAAACATCTTTGTTCATTATCAACTTAAGGATGGTGGAGGTGGGGGTCTTTGATTTGGATCAGCAGTTTCTGACATTGCTCACAAAACTTCAGAGTGAACTTCATTGATTCGATACCCAGTATATGAGCCTTTTTGTTATCGTTATGCAGGTTGCTTGAACAAATTTGGAGCTATAAGGAAAATTGTTAAAGAGGACAACTTTAGTCCAGGGATATTAGAGACCGTCAGGCTTTGCCCTAGTTGCCTGGAGAATCTGTTTTGGTCCTATGAAGATCATTTCCTGGCTGGATGATCTGAAAGAATAAGTTGATTAGGAAGAAGTTTGGGGATCCTGATGTCCCCCCAAAAGCAAACTGACCTCATAAATCTCAAGAATTAGAGTTCTCCAGAATGAGTACTGCCCTGGGCTTAGAATGGCTTCCTAAGAGCCATGCAGAACAGAACAGATCTGTTGCACCAGCCCCACCTGAATCTCACTCCTATCTGTCCTCAGGTTCACTCTCCCCAATGCCTGGGTTTGGAGAAAAGTGCCACTGATTTCATTGCAAATACCAAATTTTAAGCTTGCAGTTGGAGTCAGCCCATTTTGCCCTAGACAAATTTACTAAAAAGAACCTGATCAGGCATTTGAGTTTTTCCTGCTGGTACTCCCTAATACCACAGCTAATTTACACTCTGAGCTGATACTGGAGCCTCCAATTGTAGAGGTCAAACTGGTGCTATTGATTCACTTTTGTGAAGTAGTTTTCAGAGACCCTAATGCTGTTTCAATAAAAGTAGAATTGTCTCTTTTTTATAAAAAGAACAGACCCTTTATCAATTGAAATACCAAATGAAAGAATAAGACAAATATTTCAGAGTGTAGAAAAATTCCCTGCAGAGCCATTTGCCCCTGGATACATGGGATGAAAAAGGTTGAAAAAATGCAGAACACATTCACCAAATTGAGGAGTGTGGATATTGATGAGAAGGTTTGGTGAACAGGTTTTCTAGCTGTAAACACTGAACATCTGCCGATTTCTTATCTTAATCTGTGCTTCACTCCGTCACAACTCTCTGAGCCAGATCAGTAAATTTAATTTACACTTTTATTAAATTCTCTGGAGGGAAAAAAAAAGTAAAATACGATAGAAAAATTATGAAAGGGAAGGAGGAGAGTTCCTGGTTGGGATGAGTGTTTGTAATAACACAGACAAAGGCTCTAAATTAAGAAGAACCTCAGAGATTATCTAGTCTGACCTCTTTCCTAACATATAAACCCCTCTCCAGCCTCCTCATCATTCCAGTTTGACCTGAAGACCACTTTGAAAGGCACTTATTTTCTCCCCAGATAGCCCAATCTAGATACAGACAACTTTAATACTTAGAAATGTCTTTTTTATAAGGGACAAACTTTCCCTCCCCCTAACTTCTAACCAATGGTCCTTTTGCCTTTTGTCAAAAAGCAGAATAAACTGAGCGATGTATTGAGAGATCTTCCCCTTTGTCCACCCATGCCTTATAGGCTTTATCAGTCAGGGTCCCAGCAAGAAACACATGGCTGAGCCCAATCCAGAGTGGAGGACAAGGAAACAGAGCTGTAGACACTCCACAAAGATCAGCTTCCTGAGAGTGTGCCCTGGAGGAGCCGGGAAAAGAGGGCCAGGCCAGGGCTTCTCTCTACCCAAGAAAACACCCTCAGCCCTGGAGTCTGACAGAGGGCTTAGTGCCCGTGGTCTTCATGAGCCTCTATCACACATCTCATCCCTAATTTAAAATTAGGGGAAAAGGAACACAGATAGTGGCCCATTCCACTATTTATATTTTAGAAACCTGTAGCCTCAGGTGGGGGACTTTAGAATCCTTGGATACAGAGGATCTTCAAACAGATATAGTCAGGCTCACACACCCATAGTTGGAGGGGCAGAGGGAAGGAGGAAAAGATACAATCAAGCACCCTGCCCCCACCACTTTTACTCACCTATGTTCTAACTTAAAAAAAAAGAATAAAAATAGATTTATTGGGTATTTTTTTCCATTACAGATGAATATGCCTTAGCAAAGAAGGTAAAGCTAATTATGGGAGAAAGGCAGCACCAATTTAAATGTGAGCGAGTTTCTTGAGAGTAGCAGTGGTGTGAAGAAAATCACCTTTCACAGCCAGAAACAGCTGCCTGTGAATCTCAGCCTTGCTGCAACCAGCTGTGAGATCAGGAGAAGCTCTCTAAACCTTACCTTCTCTGTTTATAGAACAGGGAATAGGACCCCCACCTCTCAGGACTGTAGGAAGGTTGCCTAAAGGAGTGTGAAACACCTACTATCTTATCTGTTGGTCAGTGGGTATCTAATAAGGTTCTTTTCCTTCCCCTCTTGCTAAGCAAATATTCACTAAGTGAAGAGCAATCCAATCTACCTGTAGTCACATGAACATGTGCTTGGAAATGGGCTGGAGCAATTAAGAAATGTCTTACCAGCAAGTTTCCAACCTGCCCTACAAAGGCAGGTCTACAAAACTGTATTGGAGATTTCAAAAAAAGTATAAATTGGAAGTAATGAGAAATTCAGTTTTCTTCCTTTGAGTTGAATTTTTTAATGTTAGATTATTTTCCCTTCTTCTTACCACCAGATTTGGCAGGTCGCTGTGGGTATCCAGTCCTGCAGCATCTGTCTGTCTTGTGGGTTTCCCACAGTTAATTGCTCCAGAAGTCTGCACCAAATCTCTTCCAGCCTCAAATAACTTTCAACATGGTTCAGACAGTCGGGGAAGGAGGCTGGTTTGGATGCAGTGGGGTGTGCCACTCAGAGATGGGAACAGACATACCAGAAGGCACTATTCATCTCAAGAACAAGCACCTAAGGGCTTTTGCGGATTGTTGAAAAGGAAGTCCAAATGGGGCGGACACTTCCTGCAGAATAATAGCCCTCCCCAATGCTGCACATCCCGTGAAAAGAGGGCTGAAAGAGTAACCTCCAGGGAAATATTTTGTTTCTGCTTTTGAGATACTTGTCCCATTGCTGGGCACTTGTGAAGCAAGAGTACAGAGAACTACACAAATTCTTCCTTCCATTACATCCCTGGACCCTGAATCTGAGCTGTGAACCAGCCCCACATTCCTTACTGGATGTTTGCATGGAGCAGAACATACTAGTGTTAGTTTCCTATGAGAACTGGAGTCTGCTGCTCCTCAGAATGCCATCCTCCAGTCCTCTCCTCCCAGCACTTTAGACCTCATCTGCCACAATTAGTCATGACATGGCAAGAGGCCGCATCCACGTCCACATCTTGCTCTGTTGTTCTTCTCTCCACCCTGGCCACCCCTGCCTGCCTTCCCCTCCTGAGAGCTTAGCTGGAGGCCAGTGGCCAGCCATAGTGGCCTGGCCCAGACCCCTCATTAGAAATCTCTGGTCAGTGTCACACATCCCTGTCTTCTTGTTTTCCCTGCAGATGAAAACGAATGCCTCAGTGCTCACATCTGCGGAGGAGCCTCCTGTCACAACACCCTGGGAAGCTACAAGTGCATGTGTCCTGCTGGCTTCCAGTACGAACAGTTCAGTGGGGGCTGCCAAGACATCAATGAATGTGGCTCCTCACAGGCCCCCTGCAGTTATGGCTGCTCTAACACCGAGGGTGGCTACCTGTGTGGCTGTCCACCTGGTTACTTCCGAATAGGCCAAGGGTAAGCACTACTCCTCCTGGTTGACAATGCTTGTATTCATACCATAGGAGTATATTTAACTCAACATTGCCTGTCTCATGAGAGGAGAACCATACTGTTTGTTCCCTTAGGTTATTTTATTTGTAAGGAGGCATCTGGATTTCTGAAGATGTCTAGAACATCGAACCAAGGAAACTGTATTGTAAATTTCTCACTGTGTGACTTCTCAGTCCCATTCTCTTGATCTTCAGATCTTGTTGGGAAGTTATTCTTCTCTCCATGGCACAACTGGACTCAGGCTGCCCACTGTTGGCCCACCCTTGTGCTGGGGCAGGCAGGATCCTCCTAGCTTCGGATGCCCTCTTGTCCAGCTCCCCCGAGGATAAGTCATACAGAGAACTAGTCCAGATAATATAAATTTGAATTTATATTAAAAATTATCAACTGAGCATTAAACATTGAGTTGAAGTAATTAAGGTATTTTCCAGGTAGAAAATTTCACCAAATTTTAGCAAGGTATGGTGGCACATGCCATAATCCCAGCAATTAAAGAGCCTACAGCAGGAGGATCACAAGTTGGAGGACAGTCTGAGAAATTTAGCAAGACTCTGTCTCAAAGTAAAACAAAGGAAAGAAGAAAAGGGCTTGGGATGTAACTCCGTGGTAAAGCACCCTGGGTTCACTCCCCATAACTAACTAACTAAATAAATGTCATCCAAGAAAAAAAGAAAAGAAAGTCTCACCAAATTATATGCATGTATATGTGAGAGTTGGAACAGGGAAGGCATTTTTTAATTCAACTCAATGATTTCAAACTTTAGAGGTAAGTTTTCAAAGTTTAGATATTTTCCCCTGCTGAATTAATCTGACTTGGGTGTCCATCTAGTTTTAGCTATCCTGTGAAGAGTTCTGACTTCACTTTTCAGTTAGGAACACACAGACACTAAATCTACATGCACTCCTGCATACTCTCCTCATTCACACACACACACAAGCACCCACAGAGTTACATATGCACACACACATATACACACTCATACCAAATTATTGATTTAGTGGTCTTGATTTCCTGGGCACGTGATTTGTCGTGGGTCTGGGTAAACTTGAAGATAAAAGAATGTTTCCTGGGAAAGTATACAGGATGCCAGCAACAGAACACAAATTCCCCAGGTGGTGGTGTCTGACTCTCGGTCCATTCATACTTTATAGTTTAATGCCAGAACATTTTTCCCAGCAAAAATTGTGACACTCCAAATTGGCTTTTGGCCAGTGGGATTTTAGTCACACTTCTTATAAGTAGTGCTCTTGGGATATGAAAAGAAGTTCTGAGAAAAGAATCAAAGCCTGAATATTTTGATTTAACCTCCCAATAACTTAATCATTATGAGAATGAGCATATATCATTTCATCCATTTTATTGTTTCTAGCATTTTATTGTTTTATTATTTCATATTGCAAGATAAACAAGGAAGAAAATGTGTTGGACCTGAGCAAGATTGTGGAAAATAGTAGGAACCTATAAATTGCTATGAAATACAATATTTTACTCATTGGTATTGTAATTTGAATCCTAAGGGCATACAGGGAAAATTAGTTGTAAAGAGTAGGTCAACTATTACAGAAAAATAGATAAGTAATATTTGGTCTACATTTAGCTGCATTAGTAGAAATCTACCCTTTATAACAGTTTTGGCTTCTACTCACTAGAGTGGATTCTACCCCAAAATAAAGACTTTTTATAGGATCATTCAAATGTTTCAACACATTTGGAAAGGGGAACCTGATAAATACACATTCCAAGTGGCCTCTGAAATAGTAAGCAGAATAACAAAACAAGGTACTTGTGAAACATGCAAGCCTCACTCCATAACTTGGCTTTGATAATTGAAAGGCAAAGAAAAACAGCTGAACTGGATCTCTCCTGGGCATGGGTTTGTTTATCCAGCTTCACATGAGTCAAAGCCAATGGCCCTAGTGGTTTTGAATGACTTGAAACAGTTTCCCACACTTGGGCAAGCTCTGATTCTTCAAGCATTTTATATGTTGATGTATATACTAATTATATATATAGTGTAGTATATGTAATACACATTGCACATCTTCACAGTTTATTACTAAATTAACCCTCAATTATTTCTTATGACTTTCTTACCTAGAGTAAGTAAAAATGAGAGGTCAAAGACTAGAAGTGATTGCTTGGGGGCTTGAGTAAGGAAAGGTGGTGCTGGCACTGGAAGAGGCCAAGAACTTGGACAGTGAACCCAGAGACACAGAGAGCTAAGGAAGGAACACTCTGAACTTACAATAACCTTCTCAAACCAGCAGGGGGCAGTAGTAGTGGTGGTGGTAGTAGCAGCAGCAGCAGCAGCAGCAGTAGTAGTAGTAGTAGTAGTAGTAGTAGTAGTAGAAGTAGTAGTAGCGGTAGCAGTGAGAACTGACGAGTTCTAACCACAACAAGGTCAAAGTAGAGAATGAAGAACAAATACAGTGTCCAGGCAAGATGCCCCAAACATGGCCCATTCGTCCAAGTCCTTGATGTTTCCTGGAGGTGGAGATGGGAAAAGACCTTTCTCACATGCATAGAGTCTGATTCACAAAAATAAGGCATATTTAACCTAGTCTCCCTTCATCCCCCATTCTTCTTTGGTTTTCAATTTGTATCCCCTCCCCTGAACAAGTATTACAAAATTCCTACCCTGGTTGGTTTGGGAAATGAAGGGATAAATAAATATGCAAAACAGCATCTTGAGATGTAATAGAAAAAAAAATCAATAAACTCACAAGACTGGGAATGAGAGACCCAAAATAGAAGACCTTGGTGTGGTTCTAGCACCAGCTGATCATCCAACGGACAAATAGTCAACGTGCTCAGATCAGGCTTCTCCAGAATTCTCATATGGCATCCCTTGTGTCCTGGTCTTAATGAAAAATGCTTATGCTCCCTTTTGATGCAGGCACTGTGTTTCTGGAATGGGCATGGGCCGAGGAGGCTCAGATGCACCTGTTAGTGGTGAAATGGATGACAATTCACTTTCCCCAGAGGCTTGCTATGAGTGTAAGATCAATGGCTACCCCAAACGAGGCAGGAAACGAAGAAGTGCTAATGAAACAGATGCCTCCAATATCAAGGTAGGTCAGAAGGTTTCTCCTGCTGTATCCTATTGTGGAAACCCTTCCCAGATTCCTGTGGTTTCCTCTAAGGATGCTCCAAAGTGTGAAAAACCTCCCCAGGGAGAAAATCCAGACATTCCCTGAGCTCTGGGCTGCATTTTATAAGAGGTTGTGAGGCTTTCTGAAGTTTCTTACTCTTTTCGGGAGTGGCCATCCGAAGGTTTTCACATACTTACTCATTTCCTCTGTCTGGCCAAAAAGAAAGTCAAACACCCACCCAAAGTCTGCTGAAAAGACAAGGCCTGAGATCCAGGACAGCAAGTGGGCAGAATAGCGAAGTGACATAGTGCTCCCTACACAGGGACGCCAAGTTCTGAAAGCTAGAGGCTCCTCTACTGAAAGGAACCATGTGGAGTGTGAGGGAACTTGGACTGTAGACAAGAACAACACAGAGCTCAAGCAGCCTGGCTTTCTTTGCCTGCGGCTGCAGCAGCCTCTCAGTCAACTCGGAAATGCACAGATATTCACCCAGCCCTCTGGCTCCTGGCCGGAGAATCCAGCACATGTGGTCCCAGAGAGGCAAGCAAGAAGCCAGGTGAAAAGCATTGACTATTAGCAGGTCATCACAGTCAGGAAGTAGGTTCCTAGGTGTGTCCTGAGGAGGGGGTGGTAGTGTGTCACTGAACAAAATTAAAAGAGACTGGTTCTTAGTATCAGTGGTACAACCACCTGCTGTGGTTTGGGAAATGAGATTAGTCTTTGGAAAGAAAATAATCTATTAGAACAGCAGTTCTCAAACTTGAGCATGCCTCTGAATCACCTGGAAGGGTTATTAACATGGAATGCAGGGAGATTTGATTCAGGGAATTTGATTCAGTAGGTCTGGGTGGTGCTGAGAATTTGCACATCTAACAGATTCCCAGGTGATGCTGATACTGCTGGTTCAGAAACATACAAGTGGCTTCAAAGACAGATGACTTCCTTCCTGAGTTCAGTTTAACAGTTTTTAGTATTATTAATATGTGCTAATTTAAACACATTTGTGGTTTAAACAAAGTGCTTGATGAATGTGCATTTTCACCACAGCATGTACAACATGGACAGAAATTTGAATTAGCATAAAAGTCTATTCCCTTTTTCTTTAATATGAGAATGAAGTGGCATATTTACACAGAATTTAAAACATTTTCGTATCTCCCCAGGATCTGTCTGAAACAGAAGCCAACGTGAGTCTTGCAAGTTGGGATGTTGAGAAGACAGCCACCTTTGCTTTCAATATTTCCCATGTCAGTAATAAGGTCCGAATCCTAGAACTCCTTCCAGCCCTCACAACTCTGACGAATCACAACAGATACTTGATTGAATCTGGAAATGAAGATGGCTTCTTTAAAATCAACCAAAAGGAAGGGATCAGCTACCTCCACTTTACCAAGAAGAAGCCAGTGGCTGGAACCTACTCGTTACAAATCAGTAGTACTCCTCTTTACAGAAAGAAAGAACTTGACCAGCTAGAAGACAGACATGACAAAGACTACCTCAGTGGTGAACTGGGTGATAATCTGAAGATGAAAATTCAGATTTTGCTTCATTAATTCACCATCCAGAGACCAAATAATTAAAAGAAAAACAACTATAGATAGGTAGAATTATATTCCTCCCCCCATCAGAATCTTCATATTATAGGTACAGTCTTTCACCAAGTAAATTTTTATAAATAGGCACTATTCTTGTATTTCAAAAGCAAGGTACAGGCGGTTACCCTAGTTGAACAACCACTTTCTCAGGCTTCTCATATGTGTAGCTAAGCTACCTGGTCATGTGTTGATTCTTGAAAACTGGGACCTGTATATCCACTGGGGGGTTTTGGCCCATCTTGCCAATGTGTCCCTCCCAGCAGGTGGACAGGAATGTGCTTTCATTTGATGGACTATTCTGTTGTTATTGGTTTTTTTTCTCTTCAAATTTTGAAACTCTGCTTCTCCAAATACAAGTATTAGATTGGCCATTTATCATACCTATTTGGTGCTAGTAAATTTTCAAACTAGATTTATAAATGCACTGTAATATTTACACAATCTAGAAACCAAATTGCAAGTCTCCAGTTCAAATACTTCATTAATTTCAATCAACCAAAGTTAGTTCAATAGCTTATCTCAGTTATGAGTATAATACATTTCATGTAAATTAAGTGTGTGTATACTGTAATCGTGCTATTTTTTATCATTGAAACATTTATAAACTAGAATAATAATGCCCTTAATGTGAGGGTTTGTAATGGTGCTTATTAAGACCAAAGACTTGTTAAATGTCTACACCAAGTGGTAATGGAATTTCCGTGACTGGCCCACATGTGCACTGAGGTTGGGAAGGACCAGGAACCCACCTCAGCAGCCAGAGGATTACCAGTGCACCCTTCGTCGCAGCATGTGCAATATGCCAAAATTACTCTAGGTCATTCCTGTCAGCAAGGGGTCAATGTCATAAGTGTCACAATAAAACAATCTATTCTTTTTTTTAGTTTACCCCTTGGCTTTGTGTTCTTGCATGGATTTGGGGTTGGAGGGGCCTTTCTGGAGGCTAAATAAAGTCTCCTGGATTTAAATTATTCTGGGGTCTGTTATTTATGGATAATAAAGGTGCCATATGTATAACCACTAGAAGAACAAATGAACACATCTGAATTAGTCCCTTACTATATTCATTAAAGATGGCAGAGTGCTGGTCATAATAACCTCATTTACTAATAAGAAATTTAGACTATCATTTCTAAAACATGATCTCATTAATCCTGAGACTTTATAAACTCCCAGATTTAAATACTTCCAAATATGAAGTTGTCATTGTCTTGGATCACTCAAATTTCATTAAAGAAGATTTATGCCCCTTTCCCTCAAATACCCAGTGTTGGCAAGACTTAGGTGTTTCGTCTTTTTTCCCTAAACATCTGTTGTTGGTCAATGCTAGCCTGATTACAAAAGACTAATGTCAAATCAAATCCAAATGAATGCTATAACTCTTGGTTTCTAAATGTCCTAATTTGAAAATGCTGTTTTATTTTACTGCAATACTGAACTGTTAAGCTCATGTGGTTGATATGAGGTAGTTTTTGAAATCCCTAAGTGTAATGAAAGAATTCTATGGTAGTGAAAATAAGGTAAATTAAGATTATTGCTCAAAGGGGGAAAACTACAAGACATAGGAAAGTCCTCTCAAATTCTTTGAAGAGTTAAGCTGAAGAAAATAGAATAGGTATGTTCTGTGTAGTTCCCGAAGGCAAAACCGGGGTAAGCTGATGCAAGTCTCAGTTTAATATGCACCTTCCTAATTATGAAGCGACCCATTGAAAGGATGCACTTCCTTCAATGTGGTGAGCTTCTGTCATGAGCTAGCAGAGTGTCAGTCTAGGCTTAATGACAATCACTGGACAAGGATACTTTCTTCCACCTAACAGGTGGGGAACATCTTGAAGATTTTTATTTGTTTGTTTGTTTAATCTTTAATTTCCATCCAAAAACTCTTTCTCATGATAGGTGCTAATAATCATGAGTTGAATGACTCGGAAGGGAGGGACTTGTGCCCTGAATAAGAGGTTGAAATAAAACTCGAAATTTCCTTTTAACTCTACATCTATGTTCTGTGATAGAAGTGTATTAAAATTGTTAGAGAATATATAGCATATGGTAAACTACAGTTTGCATATGGAAAATGTCTTTGATAATTTAGCCAGAACTGTATTATATTCAATAATGGATTTTCTTTATAACAAACAACAGAAGAAAATGGAGTTGGCACATAGTGGATCACTTTGATATTTTTAATAGTCTAAGTCTGGATTTTATTTATTCCAGAGCCAACAATTTTGAACAGCATATTTTCCATGTTTCTGACTGTAACATAACATTTTCCTCATTGTTCCATTGTAAATATTCCTCTTGTCAAAACCCTTTTTAATCCTGAGATTTCAATATGTACCTTTCAATTGTCTGTGACCTTTTAATTTCACTTTCAATAAGCAAAAATTTGGTTTTGTGAACCTCTCAGAAGCTTGAAAATATCTTGTCTCTACCCCTAGCCCATTTCATTTGCCAATAATTATTTTGTAAGTAGGGTTGAAATGAACTCAGCTGGCCTTGTGAGATGTTTAAACTTGCACAAACAACTACATTTTTGTTCAACAAATAGCGCTTTGCTCAGCCAAAATTGCTTTGGACTTTGCCATTACAAATACTGTTAAACTTCAGAAACCATGTTTGTAAATCAAATGAGCCAACTTGAAGGACAATTAGGTTGATACTATGTTAATATACTTAAAAGTTACATATCTATAAACCATATATATTAAAATATACGTTAAAACCACTACGCTACAATCACAGCTTTTCCAGAGAATGTACTCTATTCTGGGTTTAATTTAGTTTTTATTTAATTAAAGTATAGTTCTGTGTTAAAAATGCAATTATTAAATAGTTTAAGGACATTGTTTCTAAAGTTAGAAAATCATTACTGCTCATGATCAGATAAGATTTTGCATGCATAGTTGAAGAACATTATTAATTATTTGCCAATTTTAGATACAATTTGAAAAAAGCAAACCAATATATCTTGTTAAAATTTTTTGAAACACAGTATAAGCCTAACGTTTATGAGTTATGAGCAGATTCTCAATATTATTTTGACTATAGAGTTTGAGAAAAATCAGAAGGCTATGAATTTGATTTTGCAAATTCCCATATGTATCCACGACTGGATTCATTTACAAGACTGGGTCTCTATTAAAGTTTCTGACATTGTTACAAATGTCTGAATAAACACAGGGGTCTTGTACATTTGACACCCAACATGGTTTTGTCATAACCTGGCAATATCACAAAATCTATTATTTCAACTACTAATGAATCCAAATTTTTTTTTGCAAAGAAAATCATAAAGCTTTTTAGGAGATGGCTGTTTTGCATCCTTGATCCAAACCTGAATTATGACTCTGTAAGTCGATGTCAGTTCATTTTTACAGTTGGACAGTGGAAGGTGGATCCTTTTCAGTTGAATGAAGTCATAGCAGGTAAGTGGGTGTGATTTGCAGCTAGCTGCTCTTTCTTCATTGTTATATTTCATTCCTGTGACTATTCCCATTCCATAAGGAATGCAACATTACTCTATCTATGCCCCAATTTACCCCTTGGAGAAGGATTATAGTGCCAGCCAGACACCACAAAAACTTTTAACTACTTCTCAAATCCAGAGCTTGGGTTTGAAGCCAAACAACACTAAGATGGCAACATTAGGCAGAAAGCAGCTGCTCCATTCAGCAGTTCCTGCCTGACTTCCATGTCCCACCTGATGTGCTCTTTGCAGCTGTGCTGGGAGTTTCAGAAATAAGAGGAGATCTGTTTCCTTTTCACCGTAAAATACTCTCCCAGGGAGAATCAAATCAAACCTAAATGATTAAACTTTTTCTTCTCCTGGAAATGGAGACATTTGAAAACATCCTGATGATAATCACACATCTCATCCATCCTACCAAACATTGACAGAAAGAGGTCATAGGCCTGTGTAGTTGTGTCTACAGAGTGAGCTCTGCTCTGGGTGTCCCCAATAGCTCTGCTGTGGAGAAGGCCAGACCTGCCAGGGAAGATTAATGAGATCTTGATACATCAGAATCTCACACTGGACTGGGTTTGTATCTGTGTATTTTTGTAACTACATGAAATCAGTATGAGGTGTTCTTCGCCCTTTATGTTTTTGGTCCCCTTCAAGATGTGTGCTGTGTGTGCTGCATTTTTCTAGGGCTGTTCCCTGATCAGGCCTCAGCCAAGGTGGGAAGCTCCTTCCTGAGGCCTGCTGCTTCCTGCAATTTTGGAGGTTAGCTGCAGCAGGATTATTCACAAGCAAGTGTGGACCACCAGGTAGGGCAGCAATGGACTGTGGAACCAGCTTCCCAGGAAACAGTAGCTCCAGTTTGTGACTACCTGCTCACCCACCCACCCACACAGTCTCATACCTGCTGGGAGAGGACATGGATGGAAGCCAGGTGCACCATTCTCAAGGGCATATGTTCTCAGCTGTAAGGTTTTCCAACCTCTTCCCCCGCTCCCCTGCCCAGGGCATATGATTCTTGGTTTACAGAGTTTGACCTTTCTGAGGGCTGCAAAGAAAGTTCACTAAGATCTTAATCTGGTCCTCTGAGGAGGCTTGACCTCAAGTCCTGAGACTGCAGGATACCTGAGGTCAAAAAGCTGTGCTCAAGTCTCAGTTGCACCTCCTCGAGGCTCTGAGCCTGGTAATTGTGAATAATAGCAATACCTTCTCTACACTCCCACAGCATAACTACTACCCACTATATACATTCTTCTGAATCTAATTCCTCTACAGAGCTTCATAGTTTCAAAAGCACATGTGAACTATGTCTGCCTCTGATCCTTACCTTGATCCTTGGAGTTTATAATCCTCATTGTGCACAGATTTGAGGTCTCTTGCCTTAAAGAGGTTGAACTGAGACTGAAAAACCTGTGATTTTCCAATACCACCACAT
Source organism: Marmota marmota marmota (assembly GCF_001458135.2). Classification (NCBI taxonomy): domain Eukaryota; kingdom Metazoa; phylum Chordata; class Mammalia; order Rodentia; family Sciuridae; genus Marmota; species Marmota marmota. The sequence goes on from NW_026000229.1 coordinate 30,988,770, forward strand.
GTACTTGATTCACTGCACAGGTCTAAAGAAGGATGAATAAACTACCACGTATGGAAGCAAAATGCGAACCAATAAAGCTACAAATTTCACTTGTGATTCAAAATCTAGGCTCACCTTTGGTCTTCCGGGAACCAAGAGAAGGTCAAGGGAGAGTGAGTCACACACTTCTCAGCCCTCTTTCTTCTCCCCTTGCCCACTCTCATCATAGCCTCTGTAACCCACTGCCTCCTCCCCTGCACCATGAGAGGCCTCTGCTGTCAAGGACTGGGCCTGCTTTGTCCTGCTCCATCACCCAGCTCAGTGCCTGGCACACAGTAGACACTGGATACATGTTGAAAGTTTCAATGAGTGATATTGGAGGTTGTGAAATAGGAAAAATACCTTCAGAAGAGCAATTTCTTCCCCTCTGCCCGCTTCACCCCTCTCTTTTTATCTCCTTTCCCTTCTTTGTTTTTCTCAGCAAATATTTTTGGAAATTTGCATTATGCTTCTGCATGAAGCACTAGGGACAACTATGAACAAAGTCAGGTTCCTAGCTCATTGACACTTTAAATAAGAGGTGGTGGAGCCTCACTCCACCAATAGTACTTTAGTGGGGGCATGGTTACACTTGGTAAGCTCTTGAAGGAAGTAGCAGGATGTGTGATCCTCAGTTCCACAGTCCTAAGAGACAGAAGTCAAGGTACAGGAAACAGGAAACTTCTGTAGTAAGTCTACCCTGCACATCTGTAAGGCCTTTTGTCTAGACCTTTATGAATCACCAAAACTAGAAACACCATTCTACCATATCTCCTCCACATTATACTGTGGCAATTTCCACAGAAAGTGGTGAGTTTCATGGGTGAGTTCTTTTTTCAGAATTAGATTCATAAGACTAAATGAAATTCACCCTGAAGTCCAATATATAACATATAGGCAGAGCTGCGTAAGTTAAAGCAAAGCTCAGCAGCCTGGAGTCCCTCTTCTCACTGCTCTGAAAAAATTCCTATTAAAAATTACAACTAAAAGGTTTTTTAGAGTATTATTTGTTCCACAAATGTGAGAAAAAATAATACATAAAATTAATTTTAGGCATTGATACAAAAACTCTAAGCCCATGGTTCTTAAATTATGGAGTGATAAATATCATGTCAACAAAAAGGCACCTTAAATATTTTTGTTATTTGTCTGTGATAGAAACTAAGGAGATGTTCACTAACCCTGTTTATTTCCCCTTGGCCCATTAAAAGTCTATATATCTCAACTTCCTCTGCAGTTAGTGTGGGATTATGTGGTGGGATTCTAACCAGTGGGATGTCAGGAGAAGTGATATATGCCACTTCCAGGTCTGGTGGGAAAAACATGCACTCATTCACACAAGAAATAGAGTTCATTGCATTAAACCAATGATATTATTTTGGGATTTTTGTTGTTGTTGTTGTTATAGCAGCTACCATTACCCTAATTCACTCACACACACACACACACACACACACACACACACACACACACACACCTTTTCAACTACAAAGTGTTCACCTCTTCAGTTTTCACACTGATTGCATGTTAGAAATGTTTGTTGTACTTTTGAGAAATCCCAATGTCCAGGTGGCACCCCAGACCAAATTAAATCAGAATCTGGATTTGAGCTCCAGTCATTATCATTTTTGAAAGCTATCCAGGTGGTTCCAGTTTTGCAGCCATGGTTGAGAACCACTGCCTTAAATCTCTGAAGACTCTGGAAGTTAGGCACATGATTGTGTTCTCTCGGGAAACTTCACCAGGTAATTCTGATATGCACCCTTTCCACTGCTGCTGCTATTCCACAGGACACTGTTATTCCATAATAACATATGAAAACTGAAAACTGTATCTTTGCACTGGGGCTTTTGGTGCAGCATTGTCAGAGAACAACCAAGCACACGTGAGGCTGGACTCATGGCCAGATACAAGTCATCTCTCCCACCAGCCTTCATTTTGGGTTGTTCCCATGGAGTCATCATCTCCAATGAGAAGACTATTCATAGCAAAATGCTGAGGATGCCTCCTAAAAATGTTAATCGGAAATACGGTACACTTAACCCAGGTTTACTCATTACAAAACTGGGAGATACAATTATTTCCTTTGAAGCAGATAGTTCTTTGGAGTAAAAATAACCCCTTTTTAGAGAAGCCATCAGTTTCTTCTAAGAATGCACAAGTCACATGATGGGATACTGGGCCCAGCCACCAACAGCCTGCCACCCAGCCTCCAGGCTCAGGTGGTTGGTCTTGAAATATTGAAATTGCAGCCTGGAACAGGTGATACATTCTTTTACCTAAAACTTAGACCTTAAGTTTTAGTTTTCTGATTCAGAAAATCACAAAAATCAAAGCAAGAATCATAGAAAATTGGAACGTCTTTCCCAATAGAGGGTCTGAAAAGGAATTTAAAATATATTCTGAATAAGAAAACTAAATTATGTGAGGTTAACACTGCAATTATAGATGATTGAAAAGATGTGATAAAAAAAGTCATTCCAAGTATGTTTAAATGTTATGTTACCTGCATGTAATAATTTCCCTATGAATACAAAGAGATCTATTTTAATGTCTTCCTGTCCTTAGTAAATAAATGATTAATAATAAATGTTTAATGACTATCCACTTGAAGGGCATCAAATTATTAGCCTGCCTGAAGCAGCCACACGTCAGTACAGCCTACCTTTAAATCTCCTGGAGCAGTTCCCCCAGGCTCTAATGGGCATACACATCAGCTGTGTTTGTTAAAACAGACTTTTGAGTCTGAAGAGCTAGAAGAGGATCTGAGAGTCTGCATTTCTGACACCTATGAGATGCGCACACTGCACCAATAAACCTCTACTTAACAAAACAGGCACCCAGACCACAGTTGGTAGTTTGCAGTCTGAATTTTTTAAATATTGCTTTAAAACATTGTATGCATGGTTCCTGAGCTTTTTCTGGTATACCTGATAATGGTGCCTCACTATCCTTGCCCTATTCCCAACCCTGGGTGCAGCCTCAGACCACACAGCATGTCCACCAGGTCTGGTTCTTTATTTACAGTTTCTAGTCTTGATGTTCAAATCCATTAAAGTCTCTCAAGTCTACCCCGACTCAACATCACCAGTCCTCAAGTCACACAAAATGTGTTTGAGGGCTGAAAATTGCAAAGTGATACTGTAATGTGTACTATTTACATATAGGTGTATGTTGTTTGTGAAATTGTAGCTTCCCCTCAATGAAACTCCTTCTATCAGGGAAATGATTGTAAAGACTTTACTCCAAGTATAGCTGTTATGTTCCCTGATGCTGTATGTGTGCTTGCATGTATGTGTGTTGTGTATCTATCCCCTTTCAAAATTAAGTCCATATACATTTGAAAAATTTTTTTTGAATAGTCTGAAATGTTTCCTTTTGGTTGGGCCTTTTTCCCCTATCTACTATCATTGGAAGAGTTGTCAATGTTACTCTCCTTTTCTTAAAGGGCTTTTGTGAGATGAGGTATATTAATATGCAAAAGGCATGTCAAAACTGGCAGACTTGGGCTGGGGATGTGGCTCGCCTGGCATGCGTGCGGCCCAGGTTCGATCCTCAGCACCACATACAAACAAAGATGTTGTGTCTGCTGAAAACTAAAAAAATAAATAAATAAATATTTTTAAAAAAAACAAACTGGCAGACTGAAGTGGAGCTACAAAGGCCTCCTCAACAGTCTGAATTTCCTTAAGATTAACTAACTGTGTTGGCTTACGACAACCTCAGATAATCCATCATTCCTTCATTGCTCATATTCTTTAAATATGTGTCCTCTTTTCAAAAAACATTGACACAATGCCCAAAATCTCAACATACCAATCTGATGAGATGGTCGATCCTCATCAACTTGATATTTTACACTGGGCAGGAGGGCTTAGTAACATCTTCCAATTCAGAGATTTCATCATATAGTTCGTGTCTACAGCTTGTTATAAAAATATGAAACAAGGTCACCTCTGGCATGGCTTCCGCACCGTCTATTCCCAAAGAGCTCTATATTCTGCCTCTCCCTTCCCTGTCTGGCCTTTGCTTCGTTTGTTCCAAGCCACAAAAGCATTTTTATCCAAATTAGATCTACCCATTTACTTACATATTGAGCAGTAAGTTACACAAAAATACACTTTGAAATCCAAGGGTAGAACTGGGCCTGTGGAGAGAGTTGGGGTAGAAGAGAGTAAAGGGAGAAGATTTGTGATGGGAAGGGTTGGGATGGCATGGGGGATATCTTAGGGAGTGCAGAAAGCTCATTTCACCTGTTTGAAAACAAGGTGGTTTGTTCTTCTTAGCAAACAATTATCGAGACATTCTATGAGCTTTGCACTGTGCTAGACTCAATGGAGAATGCAGAAGGTTCATAACGTTGAGTTACTACTCAAGAAATCTATACTTCAGTAGCAAGATTAGCATATGGGAAGCTACTATGTCGGAACATACACACACATAAATCAAATATTTGGTTTCTACAGTATCCCAAGCACTTCAGAAATATGCTCTTTATTCTTCACAACCATCCTGCAAAGTTAAGTTCTCCTGACCCCTTATTATTGATGGATAATCTGAAATGTAAGTTTGGTAATAATCTTCCCAACATCACACCACTAACAAGCGGCAGAGATGGGATTCAGTTCTAAATTTATGTTTTGGTCAAGGAAAATCTCAGTGGTTTAACCTAGTGAAAATCTGTTTCTTGCCCAAAGTCCTCTGCAGCTGTTCCTGTTTGGCAAGACCATTTTGGAAGATCATTCTCCAAGTGTGACTCAGGAATCCAGGTTCGTTCCATCTTGAAGTCCCATAATTTCCAACATATGGCATCCGAGATCATCAAAAAGGAAGGGTGAGCGATGATGGCATGTTAGATACTGTAACAACCCTACCCCAAAGTGACATAAGTCACTTCATTATACTGTCCATAATTAGTCACATGTAAATTAGTTATAGTAAGAAGTGCGGGAGTTGGGAATGGAGTGATTTGGGAGCTGTGTCCCAGAAACAACGCACTCTAATGGAAGGAGGGCAAATAATCTGGTTCTCTGATATAAGCTCCAAAGCCACTAAACCTCACTGCTTTTAAATCACTTAAGAGGAAGAGCTAAATTATGTGGTGCTAAATTACAAATCCTGAAAGAAGTTGAAAGGAGTAGGAGATCATAAGTTTGGAACAGAAAAAGGGAACCCGAGTACGGTGCTGAAAAGTGAGAGTGAGGAAGACAGCGGTGGCTGAGAAGAACCAGAGTGGATATCCAGAATTGGTGTGTTCATGGCCACTCCCAGTGATGTTCATGTGATGCTTCATGATATATATCACAGGCTAAGTTCCCAGGGAAGGACAGCTCTCTGAAAAAAAATAGAGCTTAGTAAATGTTTTTCAGCTGCTGCAGACTCTGTAGACGTTTCAGGAATTTCTCAAAAATGTAAACACACAGAGGCCAGGGGTCCTGCTCTGCATGCTGTATTTGCTCTGATGTACCCAGGACTTGGAAATTGTTCAAAAGAGATGAATTATGAGTGTTCTGTAGACATGGTTGGGCTTTCAAGAACTTCCAGAGAGACAGATAGTCCAAGGTCTTTCAGTTTCATCCTGTCTAGGATTGGGTTTTTCATTACCTGAAAAAAAGAGTCAGAACTTCCTCAAGTCATGTAGCATATATCCTTTCCAAGCTCCTAAAATTTGGTGTGGTGTTATAGCAGAGGTGGTGAGAGGTCCTTCCCATTGCAAGTGTTGGCCAACACTTCCTGGGGATGTGGTGGCTGAGCTGGGCTTTTCCATGGAGTGGACATCCTGAGTGAGGCACTGAAGTGGGCAAGAACAGAGTGGCTTTGGCCAGCTGGCAGGTTCCGTGTGGAAATGGAGCTGGGTTATGAGGTTGTGGTTGTGGGGGCGGGGGATAGAATGCCTGTCTGGAGTAACTTGGAATACCGTGGGCTGCTGTGGGACTATTAGGAATACTGATCCAGCGGGGGTGCACAGGATGTCTGAAAAGCCAAGGCATGAGGTGGTGGACTACATCAGGAAGCCCCTGACTCCCCTTTGCTCATTGACAGTCACTTGTCCATGGCCCACCCCCAGGCCCACCTATCACACTGGTCACTAAGGCCTGAGGGAAAGGGCTGTGTGGGCCTCAGTCACTCACTGGGAGTGCAGTCCCTCAGGAGTCCATGCAGGAGGGCCTCAGCCAGGTGGTGGCATTTGGCAGAGGGAGGCACGCGTGGATGAAGAGGTCCTTTTACTGCTTGGTTGTGCAGGAACCTAGGCAAAGCCACTGTTCTTGGGGTCTCGGGTTTTCCATCTTTATTGTAGTTCCTTACAAGATTCCAGGAGGTGGGACAGAGGAGATGGAATCGCAGAGAAGACTGTGGAAGACTAAACGCAAAAGGGCACATGCAGGACCTTGTTAAAAGAAAAGGGAGGTGAAGCCGTGTGACGAGTTGGAGTGGACCTGGAGCTGCCACATTAGCCCAACAAGCCTTGGGCACTCTGCCTTGCCAGGACCCTCCCTGTGCCCCTCCAGCAGCCACTAGACCAGACCTGCCACCCACCTGCTGCCTCTTCCTGCTGCGCTCCAGTCTGTCTCCTTGTATCCACCTAAACTTTCACAAGAGTCAAATGTTTTACTTCCTATCTATCTGCTCCTATTTTTTTCCCAGCCACCAAGGCAAAACCACATTCTACCAATCACCAATTCCACATAAACAAGATGAACCCTTTTGTTTGTATCATGGCGTTCGTTGGGTGGGGAGGGTGCAGCAGGTCTGTGCCTCTGATGGCACATCTGTAAAGGGAAGGTGCCTCGGCTCTGTCTGGAAGACACCCTGGAGACCTTCCGCATCTACCTGTCCCCATCTCCTCCTTCTGCCACCATCCCTTGTACTCCCAGCTCTCACATCCTGTGAGAATCCATGACTGGGATAGCTCCCCACAAGTCGTTCTCCACCTCTCTGGTTTCTTTAGGGGCACAGAGAAGGTGCAGGAAAGAATAAGGAACCCAGGTGTTGCAAACTGCCGTAGATAGTTTGGCAGCTCCACCCCGACCTGACTTGTGTGATCAATGTCAATCTCCTTCTGAGAGAAATGACACAGGACCCTGTGCTCCAAAGTTCTAAAAGTCCTACAGTTAACTCTCAGGCCCAGGCTTTGTTTGGAAAGAACTTTCCAACTTGCAAAGCGCTGTCATGCAGGCCTGTTCTTCCTAAGACTGAGGATGATAAACAGCGACAGTGGAGCCCATGACCTGGCTGCTGTGTGTTCCAAGGGAGGGGAAGTCTTCCTGACCGCAAGAGGCACCCCACACCCTCTCTCCTCCCTTTCTCACAGCCTCCTACCCCCCAGGGAGTGCTGCAGGAGATGAGCTAGCTCTCAAGGCTCCCAGCTCTGGCAGCTCTGGACCACTCCCTCCACCTCCTAGCTGCAGCCCACTAACGGACATTCCTGCCTCGGATTTGAAGCTGGAACCAGAGGGTCTCAGGAGAGGAGCCCAGCAAATTGGGTCAGACTTCTGTGCCTGGATGGGAGATTCCTTGGAGTCACTGGGTATGTGTCGGCTGCTAAAAGATTCCACTCTCTTCTCCCAGCTCCTAAGACGCCGCCCTCCCCTTAGGGAGCTCCAGCTGCCAAGGAACACTGCTCTGTCCTCTGGCTGCTAAGGCACGTGTGCTTAATAGTAATGAGCATTGTTTATGGAACCCTTGAAATGTGTCAGGCAGCCTGCTATAACCACTTCACAAACGTAACTGATTCACTAGCTTGGGATATAAAATATAGTCACATTCTCTTGTGCATGCACACTAAATGCCTCAGCCCCTGCAATGTCTGTGAAGGATCCAAGACCCCCACGAGTCTTCTTCAGTCCAAAGGGTCAGTCCAGTTGGGCATGGCTCCATGACATTGAGCACAACACCTCCTTTCTTCTTCCAAGGAGCCTCATGTTTTTGTTTTTTGGCATTAGTTGCCTCTGCTCATAGTCACAAACCCCCCACTGGAGGCACCCCCCCCCCAATGAAACCAATGACCTGGACCTGAGGCAGCCTCTTATTCCAGGAGCCAGACCCCTCCACACAGGCATTCCCAGCAATGCCAACAAGGCCAAAGGCACTAGGGATGTCAGAACATACACCTGCTATACACCACTGTCCTCTGTCTATGCCAGTTCAACACAGCGACCCTCAGTTGTCAAGCATGGGTTCCCAGATCTGCTCCTTACACACAGTGCTCTGTTTCCACACACAAAGTCATTCTTCCTGTCCCAGCTTCCCACTACACTTTCTACTGAAATAAGGATCTCATCCCCATATGTATGGAAGGGCCCCCTCTACATATGTGACACCAATACTATTTTTTTTCAACACAACTGGCATGCTTCTAAAGAAGTCACCCCACCTTATTATTTGTGGGCAATCTTTCCAAATTCTCACACCTCTTTGTGTTATTTTCATTTTGCAAACAAAGCAACTGGTCAGTGATGCTAAGGGAATTGTTCAAGGTCATACAGCTAATACATGGTAGACATGGGATTCAAACCTGCACTCTGAACACACTCTCCACAGGACTGCTCCCTCATGCTAGAGCAGTTGTGATTGGGACACCCATCTGAGTTAAAGTCAAGGAAAGATGTTCCTTAGGTAGGTACATTTGGTTCCCTATGGAGCTGGACATGAGGAAGATGGGAAAGCCAGGAGGAGGTGGCCAACCTAAAAGCTCTCGTGTGAATCCTCCCAGAGGAAGGGAACACCCAAGTGGTTGGTGAGTCGTCAGAACATGTCATGCAACATGTGGGGTGGGGTGTTTTAGTACATGCATTGGCCTTGGACTGTGGCCTGGTCTGGCCTGGCACTCTTTCTAGGCCAACAGCCAGGGTTAAGAAGACCCAGAAAGGTGAAATGTGAGAGAACCCAAAGACATGTGTGTCAGCCATCAGCCTCTGTCCACTCCTAAGCTGTCTTTGGCCTAAAGTTCAATGCTATAATTGCCTCTACAGGGGGCCTGAAGCTTTTTGGACAGAAATCCAAGGGAAGTGATTTTTTTCAGATCTTACTTGAAAGTCATTTGGATAAATGAACTTGATTTTTTAGTACCACTCCTGTTACCCCCTTCTGTCCCAATAAAGGCCCATGACAGTGAAATACTATCTGCTCCAAACAGAAGTTCAGATGGAAAATATTTGGACAGAAGTTAAATTTGCGTCCCAGACAAGAGTCAAGCAATTGATGGAGAAATCAGAAAGCTAAGACTATGGGCACAGAGAAGAGAAGGAACAGGTGGCACTCAGAGAGTCTGTATTCTGGGGTGAGAAGTATAGAAATGTTTACAGGAAGTAAGTGACAAACCACCATGGCAGAGCAAATACAGGATCCAAAGCTGCACACATGGCCTATGCATAAGGAGCATTGCCCAGATAGAACACAGCAGGGAGAGGAGAGGAGACTCAGGGGTCCTTGCTTAGTGCCCTCAACAGGAGCAGTGATGCATTCTGGGCTTTCCTTCCTGAATAATTCATATGGGGTGTCTCTGCCCCTTCAATCTGGTACACTAGGTTTGAATCCTATCACACACACTCCCTTACCCACTATTAGCCTGTGGACGCCAAAGTTCTCCCTCCAATTTCTATGAATTCCTGAAGCTTGTATTATCATTTTGTCCTTAGCACCCACGCCTCTATTTTCTAGTGTGTTTTGTCTGTTATGCATCATTGTGACTCAGATATGAAACACAACAGCCACCTTCTATTTTTACACACCTCCGCCCTCCTCAATTTCAAAGTAGACTTTGAAGGATTTGGGTTGGAGAGGAGAGAAAGGAGAGGCTACACCCCAATGGTGTAAAGCAGTTGTATGGATAACAATGTTTTATTCTTATGTCTGCTTGCCTTTGGGCTTTTTCAAGGAGCATGTTGCTACTACATGTGGCTAAACATATGACATCTCTTTCATGACAGGGGGTCGATGTTAAAGCTAACAAGAATTTACCATGTGCCAAACACTATTAAGTCATTCATGTAAGTAATTTTATCCTCACAATTATTTCCATTTACACACTAGAAAAAGTTATTAAAGACTGAGTGGTAAAGTAACTTCTCCAAGGGTACACAGCTAATAAATAACAGGAATGGGATTTGAGCCCAGGCAGCCTGACTCCAGGCCCACACTCACTGCTAGTGCCTGTCTAGATCCCCAAGAAGACCTAGCACCACTGGGAAAGAGTGAAGAACTCCCACACGAATAGCTGGACCATCTATGTGAGAAGCAGAGGACGGAAGGAGAGAGGAAGCAAATGGAAAGGCTTCACTAATGATTAGATGGATAGTACCTGGGCACTGAGAGAGGATGGTCTATTTCATGCTTTGCTCTGGAAGTCATGGTCTCTGGACTTAGGTCAGAGCAAAGCCCAGAAAATACATAAAGCTCTAGAGGAAGAAGGTAGCCTTAGACTGAACCTGGAGAAACAGGGTATGGGAGAGAAGATGAGACCCAGATTTCTTAGAAGTCTGGGCAGGAGGTTCCATTTCTTCTCCCTGCTGCAGAAAAAAGGTTCTTGACCACTTGCCACTAGTAATGAGAATAATAGGATATAAGGCAGGGGAAGCAGAAAAAGATAGGACTCTTTTAGGTGTCTGAAGATTTTTAAATGTCCTGTGTGCACCTTTAATCTTCAACGTTTAATTTTTTTCTAGAGGTAATGTTTTCTAATTATATAAATAATATTTCCTCATTGCAGGAAATTTGAAAACTACAAAAAGGCATATAGAAGGAAATCACAATTTCTCAGATCAATAATATTCTGTTAGAAGAAACTCATACATATATGGAAACTTGTGTAACAACAAACTTACACTGTAGATAGATGGGAAAAGTGAATTTTTCAATAAATGGTGATAAGCAGATCCATTTGCAAAAGAAATAAAAAATTTTCATTTGCACGATTTCTTCTGGCAAATATATGTATATCCTAAATCTAAATATAAGCTATATGTCCCATAGAAAACATAGGAGAAAATATTATCATGAACTTAGAGAAGGGTTCTTAAATTAGGCACCAAAGACACTAACAATACAGAAAAGTTGATCAATTCAACTTCTTCACAGTTAGAAACTTCTGTTCATCAAAGACCATATAAGGAGGGTAAAAAAAAAAGCAACTAGTTAGAGAAAATATTTACCACATATGTGGCTGACAAAGGACTAGTAACCAGAATATATAATGAACCCAGGGCTTAGAGGATAGCTCAGTGATAAAGCACTTACCTAGCAAGCACAAGGGCCTGGGTTTGACCACCAGCACTGCAGAAAAAAAAAAAAAGAAAATATTTTATGAATTGATAAAAAAAAAGAAGTTCTTGAGAAATAAAAACTTAGGTCTACTCAAAAACATGTAAACAGTTTAAATAAAATGTATTGTCATCAGGTAGTGGAATATTTTTCGCAAAAAAAAAAAAGCAATGAAGTACTGATACATGTTATAGTATCAACATGGGTGAACATAAAAAAATTGTGTGAAATAAGTCAGTCACAAAAGACAACAGATTATGTGATTATTCTTTTTCTATGAAGTGTCCAGAACAAGAAAATCTATAGAGATAGAAATTAGATGAGTGACTGTCTAGGCTGGGGGACTATGGGAAAACTGGGAATGATGGCTGAGGGTTGCAGAGTTTCTTTTTTGCATAATGAAAACATTCTGACATTGATTATGGTGATGGATGCACAAATACGTGAATATACTAATAACCATTGGATAAAATACATCTTAAATGAAAGGAAAGAGATGGCATGTTCAAAAGGGTTTAAGTGAAGAAAATTTAATAAAGACACTATTTACAAAGATGTGAGCAGCGTTAAAAGAGCCGCAAGGATGGCAAACCTCTGGGGACTAACAATGGGAAGACTTTCCCACAGTTAAGCCTCAAGTGCAAGAATGGAATATTACCAGACCCTTGTAAGAGCCAGAACTTAAGAAGTGCAGTGCAGCTGCCTCAGACGGTGGGGAAGCTGAGGAAATCAGGGGATAAAACACTTAACCCTCCCTCACCCGCTCCCCATCTCATAGAACGGCACCCCACTTCCCAAACTAACTAAAAGTCTGGTGATGTGGTTCATAAAAGGACACAGAGCACAACGGAGGAAAATAAAGAAAGAATGGAGTGAGGGGAGGGGAGGAACAGAAAATGACCTGCACCTCCCATGACCCAGCAAGTCTGCTTGAGGTTTATATAGTAAAGAAGCTCAATGCAATGCTCAGGTATGAGAACACTGTAGCAGCGTGGTCTGAGGCAGGCCCAAGCTGGAGACCACTCAAGTGTCCACCTAGAGTACAATGGAGAAAGAAACTGCACTGTATTCACTCATACAAAGGAACACTAAAGCAATGAAATTAACCCAACTAACCACACAAGGGCTAGGACAAATTCCACAAACATGGTGTTGAGTGAAAACAGAAGTCAGAGTCTACAAATATAAAGTTCAAAATTGGGCTAAATTATTTCTATTACAGAAGAATACACATAGGTGATAATATATATAATTTATATAAATGTTTATATATATTAAATTACATATGAAGAATGTAATTGTTATAAAATCAGGATCATGTTTACCTTGAGTGTGTGTGTGTGTGTGTGTGTGTGTGAAATAGAGTCACAGAAAGCTGTACATACTATATGAGGGGAGGGGGAAGGAATACGGGCCCTTTGGGTGCTGGCAGTGTGCTACTCTTGATCTAACTGCAGTTATACAGATGTTTACTCTACCTATAGTCATTTAAAATGTTTATTTACATATTTTTCTGTATTTAGTGATAAGAAATTGAAAAAATTTTGATACCGTTTATATGCATTTGCTAGGTATGTCAATATATATTTGGGATTATTATTGCATCTGCAACTTTTCTTACTTAACACTAGAGTATAAGTATTTTCTTATATTAATAAAAAGCTCTTTTCCAAGTTAGTTTTCAGGCTATATAATATTGCCAAATAGTGTATATTATAAAGTACTCTGTATCCCCTTATTGAGAACATCCAGGTTGTTTTATTGCTGTCTCATTTATAAAACTTCTTGCTCCTTTTCATGAATAGTTACTTTAAGAAATTCTAAGCCAGACTTTTATACCCCAGGCTTCCTTTGGGTGATAAGAGAAAAACTCAAAGAATTTTAGTAAATAGTTCCAACTGATCCCCAGTCTAGGTTATGTCTTCCTACAATTAGCCCCATCACCCACCCTGCTACTTGTCCTTCATGCCATTTATTGTAACTGTAAATTGTTAATTAGTTGTTCCTGACCTACTTGGTTAGTGTCCACCTCTTCTACCCACTCCCCCCTACACCTCCACCCTCCCACTCCCTATTGCTGAGGACAGAGAACACATTTAAATACAACACAAAGCCTGCCTGACTAAAGGTGCTCAAATATTTATCAAAGCATGAATGGATGAGTGGATGAATGAATGGATGGATGGATTATTGGACGGAAGGACTGACAGATTTGGATTTGAATCTTTCTGTCATTCTGTCTAACATCATTGAAAGTGAGTCCATCTCCTCCAAGAAATAAAGTCACCATATAGAGACAACATTGGGTGTCCAAAGAGAGGCCTCTTAACCAAAATTGGGAGGGACAATGATGTCTATCCCTTTACTGGGTGTGATTTGGAATAGAGTGCTCCAAAGTCCTTTCTACTTCCTAAAAACTGTTTTCAGTCACTGGCCCGGTTCAGGACTGAAGACAGGATGAGTAGAGCCCTGTACCTGATTAGAGAGAAAATATTAGTTTAAAAGTAACTGAAGTAATTGGAAGTCCTAATCTTCCTACTGAAAAAAAATAAACCTTTTTTTAAAGCTTATTTCTCTGGCCATATAAGTAAAAGACCTTCAAAAGAATGAAAGGTTGGGGAGAACCCTTAAATTGAAGTGCAGTTCAAAAAAAAAGCTATTACTCAAATTTGGAAAGGCTTAAATAAATGATGCATTTTTTTAGTAGTTTGTCTCAAAAAAAATGAGGCCACTATGTCCATGGCTTTTTTATACTCAATTGAGAAGTATTCAAAAAATGGTGAGGCTCCCCCACACCACCCTGCACACACTGCCTTGCACATTCTTATTGGAATTGGGAACAAGTAATATTTCTTGTTAGAATATAAAACAGGTTAAAATAGTTCACATATGTTACATAAAATTATTTTTTAAAAAACTTTTCTGGAAAGAGACAGAATTGTGCGCAATGGAAAATTGAAAATTCTCCAATTTCAAGATGAGTCAGCAAATAACTTCTCCATGACAGCGACCTGGGAACCCTGCTGAACAGACAAACCTACTTTAGTGGGAAATCAGCTCGGTTTCCTGGCCTGCAGGAGCCATAGTCATCTGAAGACAGTTTTTAGGTGATGTCTATGTCTTTGCCTTTGAAATTTATTAGGAACAAAGTATGATACTCCCAGGACAATATTTACCCACAGGAAAGGATTTGCGTCTAATGGAATGTGATTACATCAGGCCTCCACATACCACCCAACTTTCCGGTCCTTTTTTTCCCACATGGTGCAAGCTGTTTGGTTGACTGCTGGCTTTTAATTAGAAAATCTCATATTTGCAGAGAAATCATTGACACCTGGATTCATGCTTACATGAATCCCCAATCCTTGTCTTTCCCCCTTCCTGATATTAACTTCCCCTTGCTCCAAAAGAGGAAATGCTTTTGCCAAGGATTCTTAATCCTTAGCAACTTGTTCCCCACAGGAAAGTGGGGAAAGCAGTGAGAAAAGGAGAGATGATGAGCTCTCTTTGTGAGAGTCCAAATGATTTTGGCACTTTATGGTGCCTTATTTGGAGACTTCCTTTTCTTTGAGACAATGTTGCCCAGTATGTAAATTACTATGTATGCTTAACTGATTAAATCAGTGTTCCATTTCCCCCTGGGACTACAGGATGAGTACTTAAGAATGTCAAAATCCTGAAGCAAGAGCACCAATTTAATTAGTACTATTCCCCAGCTTCCTCCTAACTCTACATCCATCTAGTTGCCTCAAATTTTCATTTAGCTCAAAATTAACTTTCCTATTAAAATGACGTAAATGGTAAGCAATATTTAGTTCACAAGACCAGCTGGAGTTGAAAAGATGCTATCTTCCCCTTTCACAAACCCAGAACTAACCAGATAGACATGCTGTGTAATATACTGGTCACCTTTTGTCTGTCTGCCCAGAAGCCCTCTCTTTTTTTCTGGGAACAGTAGTGCCCTCTTTTTGGCTTCACCATTTCTCTAACCAGGTAGGTTTTGTTGAAGCAGTAGGACCAGAAGGGCTGATTCTACCAGATAGTCTGCCTAAGGTTCTGATGCACTGAGAAGTTAAATTTATCTAGCAGGATTTCCAGTGAAGCAGTGAAATATTTTTACCCAGAAAAGCTGCCAATGGGTTTTGCACCAAGGTAGATTCAGAGGCCATGTTGAGATAGATTATACTGGTGCTTCCTGCAACACTCCAATGACCTCAGTTACACAGACTTGGCTGCTCTCCATGGGAAAGGTGTGTCACACAGTCCAGGCTCGGAACACTGAGGTTTCAGTGGATGACAGCAGAATTAAAGACCCTCTCTGATGGATTGAGACTGTCCAGTCAGAGGTTCCCAAGGATATTAAAGGCCCCAGGGAACTACTCCCCAGGCAAGAAGAAGGAATCTGGATCAATTAGCAGGGTTCCTGGTTTATAGAAAGAACTGGTTCCAGGAGCCTAGCTGGAGCTGGAATTTTCACTTGCTTATCAAAGTCCAGCCACTTTGGTGTGATGGTGGTTTGAAAGGCAATGACTAATTCTCAACCTGTGAACACAGAGAGCCCTAACCTCGAAGCCCAAGGATGAGGTGTATTCAGAGCCAGTGCAGGGCTCCTAAAAGCCTCATCATCACAGTGGACAAGTATGCAGGGGACTCAGCAAACCAGGCCAAGGCTTTAGCAGCACCAACAAGCTAGACCTCCAAAGTTGAATCAACACTTTCAGATTGAACAAGTTTCTTGGGTTTCTGTGCAATTCGGGGTGGGAACAAAGGCTTCAGGAAGAAACACCGAATTTCTAACTAATACAGGCAGGTGGAAAACGTTGTCAAACAATTAATTGGAACAAATAAAAATCTAGAAACTAGATAGACACCCGTATTGGTTAAATAGGCTACACTAGTGACATTCCCCACACTCACCTCTATACCCAAATATTTATGCAGAAGATTTTTTTTAATGTCCACTTTTCTGTCAGTGATGTAAGAATTGAAAAAAAGGGCACCTGCTTGCAGCAGAGCTTTGAATGCACATCACTACAAAGTGCTTGTGTATTTCTCATGCACATGTATTTAATGCATCTGTCCAGGACTTCAGAGTTAAGTCCAAATCATCTCCCTCTTTATTTCAGCAGAAACATTTCATAAGTGAAAAATCAAGACCAAAGAGAACAAAATACTTGAAACCAAACAACAAGGTAATGATTTAGCAGATTGGTTTATGAGCATGAATAGAACAAAACTGTCTCAGATTTGGCTACTCACTAACTACATGACTTTGAGAAAGTAACTTGAATTTTCCATACCTCTCCTCCTTATAGAATAAAAATAATAAAGCTCATAGGGCAATTGTACAGATTAAGTAAGTGAATACATATAAAATGCTTAGGGCAGTGCCTGGCATATAGCAAGCACTTAATAAAAATTAGTCATTATTATTACTATTAAACACATTAGCTTATACAAGTTAAATAATTGTTCTATGATTAGTAATAATAACAATAGCAGACATTAATTGCTTTTGTTATTTTTTTCGTCTTCTGTAATAGCACTTTTATTTGTGGAAAATACTAGTTTAGGGAAGGACCTACCCCTTCCCTAATGGTAGTCCAAATTTGTTGTCATTTTCAGAAAGGGGAAATAGCTACTAGAATTACTAGCTGGGTGGATAGTGTAAGCCTACAGTGACCAAAGGCTGACTCAGAGAGACTGTCCTACAAATGAAGCCACCTGAGTAGACAGTTGCATTAGATATCTATTGCTACATGAAAAATAACCCCAAAACCTAGCAAGTTAAAATATCAAGTATGTATTGTCTCACATACTTCCTGAGGGTCAGGCATCTAGGAGTGGTTCAGTTGGGTAATTCTGGTTGAGTCTATTAGGAGGTTGCAGTCAAATTGTCATCAGGGACTTCAGTCATCTGGAGGCTTGACTGGGGCTAGGATTCACTTTCAAAGTAGCTCCATGAGGTATCAGCAGAAGAATTCTGATTCTTTTCATGTGAAACTCTATGTAGTGCTGTCTAAAGCATAGTAACAGGTGTCCTCCAGAATAAATGAAATGAGAAGAGAGAATTAGAGCTGAGAAGGAGGGTGGGAGAGAGAGAGAGAGAGAGAGAGAGAGAGAGAGAGAGAGAGAGACTAGTCTCCAAACTTGGAAGCCACTTATTTTTTCTGCCATACTATATTGAACACACAGAACAACCCTGTTACAGTGGGGAGAAGGATTCAATTATATAAAAGTGATATTATCCGAAGGTCTGGATCACTGGGGGCCACCTGTAAGGCTAGCTACTATCAAGCAGAACTAAGAAAGAGAGGGGTAGACTGAATCTTTTTGTTTGTTTGTTTTAATTAGTTACATATGACAGTACAATGATCTTGACATATCATACATTTGAATCAGATGGGATATAATTTCTCATTTTTCTGAGTGTACAGGTTGCAGAATCACATTGGTCATGCAGTCCAGCAATAATAATGTCTATTTTATTCTGCTGCCCTTCCTATCCCCCCTTCCCCACCCCTCCCATCACTTCTCTCTACCCAATCTAATGTGACCCACTTCTTTTTTTCCCCCCTCACATCATCATACATGTATTCTGTATAATGAAGAGGGTCTCCTTCCATCTTTCATGCAATTCCCCTTCTCCCTCCCTTTCCCTCACACCTCTCTTCCTTATCTAGAGGTAATCTTCTTCTCATGCTCTTCCTCCCTACCCCATTTTGAGTCATCCCCTTTATATCAGAGAAGACATTCGCATTTGTTTTTTTTTTTTGGAAATCTTACTGACATTTCTTGAGTCCCTGAGCCATCCATGTCTTATATGAATTAGTGTTATGGTTTACATATGAGGTGTCCCCCCAAAGCTCATGTGTGAGACAATGCAAGAATGTTCAGAGGTAAAATGATTTGGTTATGAGAATTATAACCTAACCAGTGGATTAATTCACTTGAATGGATTAACTGAGTGATAACTAAGCAGGAAGGGTGTGACTGGAGTGTAGGTTACTGGGGGTGTAACTTTGGGGTTTATATTTTGTCCCAGAGGAGCAAAGGTCTCTCTGCTTCCTAGCAGCCATGGCCTTAGCTGCTTTTCTCAGTCACGCTCTTCTGCCATGATATTCTTCCTCATCTCGGGTCCAGAGGTATGGAGTCAGCTGACCATGGACTGAATCTCTGAAATAGTGAGCCACAATAAATGTTTCCTCCTCTAAGTTGCTCTTGTCAAGTCTTTGGGTGACAGTGATGCAAAGCTGACTATAATTAGTGCCTTTCTGTGCTTAGGTTGTTGTGAGCTGTTTTTTTCAGTGCCTTTCTATCAAAAGGATCTTGACTAGTATAATTGAGCACTTAATCAATGCCAGGAATGTGTTATGTCCTTTACATGGATTATCTCATTTAACCCATGAAACAATCCCATAAGTTAATGACTCTATTTATTTATTTAGTTAGTTATTGGTGCTGAGAATTGAAACCAGTGTGCATACTTGGCAAGTGCTCCACCACTGACTATACCCCCAACCCCTAATTTCCTTTTTCAAGATATAAATGAATAAATAAACAAATAAAAACTGAGGCTGAGAGAAGTGACATGGTTTGGCAAAAAAAAAAAAAAAATCATTCAACTGATAAGTGATTGTTATGATTTGCATCTTAAATGTCCTCTAAAGGTCCTATGTTGAAGGCTAGGTTGCCAGCCTGTTAGTTACTGGGAGACGATGAAAACTTTAGGAGGGGGGCCTAGTGGAAAGGAGTGAAGACATTAGAGACATACCCTTATTCTTAAAGAGGACTTGGAGACTGCAGCCCTTCTTCTCTTTTCACTTCCCAGACACCAGGATGTGAGCAGCTTTGCTCCATCACATGCTCCCTACCATAAATTTTGGCATCATCACAAGCCTGAAGAGATGGGGCCAAGCAACCATGGGCTGAAGCCATATGCCAAAACAAGTCTTTCCTCCTTTTTTTAATATTTATTTTTTAGTTGTAGTTGGACACAATACTTTATTTTATTTATTTATTTTTATGTGGTGCTGAGGATCAAACCCAGGGCCTTGCAGTGCTAGGCGGGCGCTCTACTGCTGAGCCACAACCCCAGCCCTGTATTTCCTCCTTTTAAGTTGTTTATTTCAAGGATTTTGTCACTGTGATGGAAAATTGACTAACACAGTGGGAGATCCAAGTTTCAGGTCGAGGAGGTTTTACTCTAGAACCTGGTCTCTTAGATTACAAAAGGTTACTATTCGTGCATTTCCCCCTCTTGACTCAGTTCTTATCCCCCATGAGATGGGGTCTTAGCTTGAAGTCCCCTGTGGAGGGGCTCACTTCCAAGCTGACACGGGGCTTGTGAACTGGGTCCAAGGCTCAGGATGCAAACCGCATGAATCACAGGAGGGAAAACTGCTGCTCTGCTAAGCCATTCCCACCATGGCATCCACAGGGTGTATCCAACAGAGGCCAGAGGCCAACCACTCATCCATCACTGACCCAAAAGGTGCCTTCAGTTTCTGATGCTAGTAATTGAGGACATGTGTTACTCTGAAAACAGTCCTGGTGGGAAATGGCTGGGTGGTTTTTCCCTTCTACGGTTGGGAAATGAGAGAGGAAAAGAGACGAGGAGGGAGAAGGCTAAATATTTTCATTTTTGTATGTTAACAGCTCTAAATGATTAAGGGTAAGAAGGCAACGGCAAAGGAACATAAAAATGCCTTGTGCAGGGTTCACATTTACTTGCAATTTTAACTCCACTGTGGCTTATTAGTTCATGGGAAAAATGGCAAAAAGGAATAAAAACCTGACAATGAATCCAGTATCAACAATTTGCAGTCATAGTAACCAAGGAAGTGCAACTCATGAATTAAAAAAATAATAATAATAAAAAGTGTGTGAAAGTGTGTCTATCCAGAAGATGTCAGGAAATGGTTACCAGGTGAAGAAAGCAGTTAACCCTGGTCAGTAAGGCAGAGCAGCTCTGAAGAGGCCATGCACACACCTTGTACATCTTATGTATATCAGGAGTTGGCAAAGAAGTTTTAATTCCTCTTTGATAGAGCTTCCAACTCAGCTGTAAAAATTCACTCAAGGACATAACATAAAAGAGTCTGACAAGAATTTTCTTGAAATTTTTGTTTGTTTGTTTAAGTCAAATTTGGTTTGCATTAGTTCAGCCCAGCTCCACTGCAGGGAGACAATAGGGTATGCAGCTTGTCGTGTGTTTCAGCAGCTAGTGTTGGAACGACTTGAAGCTGCCTTGTGGTTCAATTCAGAATAAAATATTGCAAACCTGGACTCAAAATGACACTCTGTCCCTTCACCTTTGGAATATAAATAATCTGCTTCTTATTTGTGTAGCCAGATCCCAGCTATGTGTTGGGAGGAAGTCCAAGGAAGTGCCAATAGTTTTGAGGTCCTGAGTGAATCATCCAGATGGGAACTGTGGTTACTCAGGAACCACTCAACTACAAAATGTGGGACTGGAAGCACCTCTAAAGGCCCAATGAACAATATCATTCTGACCCTGTACTAGAGGAGGTTCACCCCTTGCTTAGACCCCCAGTGTTTCAGAAAGAGCTTCCCTTAACTGGAGGTAATTTATAATTTTGAGTGCAAAATGCCCTTTTTAAAAGAGTCTGTCTCTCTGCAAATTGCTATATACTGTTTCTTCAAGCAAGTCAAATCCTCAAATGCCTACTTTTATCCACAGAAGATTTCTCCAGTCTATATACAGAAATCTTGATTATTCTGTGTCTAGTTATCCCCTGAATACCTCCAAAATATCTCTTAAAACAGTCCCTCAGCTGGGCACAGTGGCACACATCTGTAATCCCAGCTGCTTGGGAGGCTGAGGCAGGAAGATGGCAAGTTCAAAGCCAGCTTCAGCAACAGCAAGGCACTAAGCAACTCAGTGAGACCCTGTCTGTATATAAAATACAAAATAGGGCTGGGGGCTCAATGGTTGAGTGCCCCTGAGTTCAATCCCCAGTACCAAAAACAAAAACAAAAAACAGTTCCTCAAATAAGCATGACACTCAGTGCATATTCTGTCCAGGGAAAGGAACCAACACCATTATTAGCGCCCTTTTTCTGATATTCTGTTAACATTGCCTCATGTTACGTATATCTAAAAGCCATGTGGTATTTTGAGTTCATAATGAATTTACTTCCCACTAGAAAATTACAGTACACATTACTCCTGACCATTGATTACCAGTTCTACTCTATTCCTCAACACATGAGAGATATACACTTCCCTGCCCCTTGAGGTTGGCTATGCTCATTGCAATTTAAGAAATATACATTTGGTTTCTACCCTCATGTCCTGGGACGTAATTCCTAAAATCTTTGGGATTTTCAAAGTAATAAGTGTCTCTTTGTATTTTAAAGAGATGACTGGTTGGGGGAGGGGGGCTTTCAGATGGCCTCAGGATGGAGATCAGCTGCCAGTGGAACTGACCATGTAGATTGTAATGTTGGAACTTTAAGCTCTACCTTTCCCTTGTCCTCCCAGGAAAAAGGACTGAAGATTAAGTTGATCATCAATGGTCAGCAATTTAATCAGTCATATTACATAATGAAATACACATAAAAACCTAGTCAAGAGGATTCAGAGAGCTTGCATATTGGTGAACAAGAAAGTATCCACTTGTAGGACAGTAGAGCATCCCAAATTCCATGGGTACAGAAGCTCCCGTGGTTAGGAGCCTTCAGTGGGGGTATCTCATAGACCTGAGCCCTTAACCTGTGAGATCTGCACTGACCCCAGGCAGGCAGGGCCAGAATTGAGTTGCACTGGACATCCAGCTAAAGTTCACTAAGAATTGGAGAATTGGTTGGTATGGAGAAAATCCCCACACATTTGGTGTTAGAAGTGTTGTGAGAATAGAGAAAAACAGTTTTTTCTTAATACTCTTATTACCAGCTTTGGCCAACGAGAAATGAACATGAGACAGCTGAGGCATTTAAGTGCCCATTCTCAACTCTCCAGCCCATTCTTTCCCCATCAAGCAACTGCCCATGCACATGTTGACATGGAGGTGCCTCAAACTCAATCAGCTTGGAATGCTGAGCTGGTGACAAGCTGCTCCAGCCCATTGCCTCGATGTGCAGCCCACTCTGCTTGATCTGGGGGTTGTTGTTCTAGTGTAAATTAATCTGACTCGACATATAAGTATTTTTCGTAAGTAGAAGCAGATTTCCCATCTACACTTACTCCTATACCATCTTTTCATATTTTAGTAACCGATTTTAGAGTTCAATTCGGGGATTTACATCTACTTTTCTAATGAAAATTAATTTTAACCATCTTAGTTCTGTAGTCGATTGATTTTAAATTTGCGGGTATTTTGGTTGCATCAAAGAATTCATTTGTGCCAGGCACTGTGGTGCACACCTGTAATCCCAATGATTTGGGAGGCTGAAGCACAAGGATTGCAAATTCAAGGCCACCCTCAGCAACTCAGCAACTTATCGAGGTCCTAAGCACCTTAGAAAGACTCTGTCTCAAAATAAAATATTTCTTTTAAGGGATTGGGATGTAACACTGTAGTAAAGTGTCCCTGAGTTCAATCCCCACTAACAACAACAACAACAAAAAACGGTATTCACCTTTCCAGGAGCAGTAGTACAAACCTATAATCCCAGCTATGCCAGAGATAGAGGCAGGAGGCTCACAAGTTCTAGACCAGCCTGAGCAACTTAGCAAGATCCTGTATCAGAATGAAAAATACAAAGGTTATAGCTCAGTGGTAGAGCACCTCTGGATTCAATTCCTAGTACTGAAAAAAAAAAAAGTATTTGCTCTTCCTGCTACCTTCCTTACATTTAAAATTTTGATAAGAAAATAATTAAAGACTAGAAAGAAGAAATTTCTGATGATGTACTTTGCTTAGCTCTCTACCCTCTATTCTCACACTAATATCCAAACCTAATGAAGACAGTTCTAAGTTTTCTCAACTCAAAATAGAGGTTTTAAGAGGAAATAGAAGAAACCATCAAAAGACTACCAACTAAGAAAAGCCCAGGACCAGATGGGTATACAGCAGAGTTTTACAAAACCTTTAAAGAAGAACTAATACCAATACTTTTCAAGCTACTTCAGGAAATAGAAAAAGAGGGAGAACTTCCAAATTCATTCTTTGAGGCCAACATCACCCTGATACCTAAACCAGACAAAGACACTTCAAAGAAAGAAAACTACAGACCAATATCTCTAATGAACCTAGATGCAAAAATCCTCAATAAAATTCTGGCGAATCGGATACAAAAACATATCAAAAAAATTGTACACCATGATCAAGTAGGATTCATCCCTGGGATGCAAGGCTGGTTCAATATACGGAAATCAATAAATGTTATTCACCACATCAATAGACTTAAAAATAAGAACCATATGATCATCTCGATAGATGCGGAAAAAGCATTCGACAAAGTACAGCATCCCTTTATGTTCAAAACTCTAGAAAAACTAGGGATAACAGGAACATACCTCAATATTGTAAAAGCAATCTATGCTAAGCCTCAGGCTAGCATCATTCTGAATGGAGAAAAACTGAAGGCATTCCCTCTAAAATCTGGAACAAGACAGGGATGCCCTCTCTCTCCACTTCTGTTCAACATAGTTCTCNTGGGAAAGGCAGCGGAGCACAACAGACACTAGTATGGCAATATGTAAATCAATGGATGTGTAACTGATGTGATTCTGCAATCTGTGTATGGGGTGAAGGTGGGAGTTCATAACCCACTTGAATCAAAGTGTGGAATATGATATGTCAAGAAATTTGTAATGTTTTGAACAACCAACAATAAAAAATTTAAAAAATAAAAAAATAAAATATAATTTATCATATCATTAAAAAAAAAGAGGTTTTAAAAAAAAATCTTCAAGTTCTATGGTTTGGATTTGTCTCCCAAAGTCCATGTGTTGAAAGCTTAATCCCCAGTGTAAGTATTAAGAGGTGGGACCTTTATGAGCTGATAAGGTGGTTTAATGACTGGGTCATGGGAGCCGGTTTGTTATTTCAGAGTTCCTGATAAAAGGATACATTTGGCTTTCCTCTTTTCTCTCCCCTCTCTTCCCTTCCTCCCCTCCCTATAGCTTACCACATGATGATTTCTGCCATGGATGGATGACACCACAAGAAGGCCCTAGCCACAGGGGACCCCTCCACCTTGGACTTCCCAGCCTGCAGAAATGTGAGAAATAAATCTCTGTTCTTTATAAATTATCCAGTCTTAGGTATTCTGTGATGAACACAGAATAAGATATCAAGAGACCAGTAACCACTGGAAATTTTGTTGTTGTTTTTTTTTAACTAGAATATCTCTCAGTTCCTATAATGTAAACAAGGCAAAACTATGGAAAAATAAGTAATTGTCCTACTTCATTCAAATTCAAAATCATTCAGTGATGAGCACTTTTGAGGGAACTTAATGTCATATAAGACTTTGTTACTATTCTCACCAAGTCTAAAGTTAGACATGTAAACATGTTGGCAAATATTGTCAGCACACAGGAGTACAAGGAGGTCTCCTGAGTGGAGCAGGACTCTATCTGGACCTCTCAGGTTCTTGACTGTGTTGTGGAAAAGAATTTAAAGACATGTCGTATTGTGAGCATCAGAGCAGAAGATTTCCTATAAAGGGAAAGGAGAGTACACAGTCAAGAGGGGGAGGGGGAGTGATCACAGAGAGAGGATATCACCTCATCTTGGTCTGGGATTTTAATATTTATAGTGGGGCAGCAGCTAAGGGGCTGCACTAGGAGGGGAGCCAAGGTGGAGTTAGTTTTGTACCAGTTTTCATCATGGTTGTGCATTCCCCTTGCAATGTTCTAATCATGCTACTTTCTATATCCAATATCTCATTATCATCTTAAATCTCCAATGAGGAGTGTGCATTTTAGAGGCATTTAGTTCGGGGCATTTCTCAGTCTCCAAAATCTCTAATGCCCATACTCCCTAAAGGAGTGGATGCAGGGTGATCATCTTTCAGTTTTGTTGCTTTTTCATCAGTAAATCAGCAAGACTTGGCCGGGGACAGGAGCTCAAGAACACAGGCTGGGCTGCTCATGAGTTATTGTTTTGCATTCTGATGGTTTATGGTTGCTCTTTTGAGATTCAGTGTTGTTTCTATATCCCTAAAGTCCTGTCCTATTGAGATACAGTTCCAAGGATATCACTGGTTCTACATCCAAAGACCATTTCCCCCAATTTCTTCCAGTTGAACAAATCCTGATTCTGTTCAGGTATATAAGTCCACTTTAGGACTTATCCACTCCTTCCCTTTGGGACAGTTATGAGAACTTTATTTTCCTTGATCATTCATTGATTTGGGAATGAGCATGTAACACAATTTTGGCCACTGAGAAGAAGGAAAACTCTGCAGAGATGTTTCCAGGAAAGTTCTTCTCACTCTTAAAAAAGGGACACAGGGAAGGAGAATTCCCTCTTCCCGCCTTAGCTATGGCTATGTGAGGAGATGATGTTTAGAGATTGCCTGAGCTATCTGACCATTAGAAAATAAGCATGAGGACAACAACTGACAGGCAGCCTGGCTGGCCCAGAAAAGATGGAAAGAGTTAGGATCTTTATTACACAAGCAAGGTGCTGAATTGCCCAGTCCCTGAACTGTTTTACCACTGAACTTCTCACTAGACATGCTGAGTTGGGAGGGTTTTTGTTACTTGCTGCCAAAAAGATCCTGGTTGTTCTAATAATTAAGAAATATTTCAGGGTGCACATCATTATAGTAGTACTAATACTAATGACAATACTCTTACAATTATGAAAACCTACTTTGTGTGAGTCACTATGATAACTGCTTTTGATAAGAAAAAACTTCCCCTTTACTTTTCCTACTCAAGCCCATCTCTCATCCTGTCTGGGCTATCATTTCACTCTGCTCTGTCTCAAGTGCACTCTTCTTCCTGGACCCTAGCCTTCAGAGAAACCAGGAAGTTGAGTGGTTCAGAGTCACCATGGTCTTAGTCCATTCACAGAGAAGGTCCACCGCTGCCCTTTGTGCATTCTGCTGGTGCTATCTTTGTGCTGTGGCTCCACTGGGATCTTCTACCTCTGAGGCCTGATGGAGGAAGATAGGGGGCAACAGCAATACAGGCCCTCAACGGCCATTTCACATGCTCCAGCTGCTCCTTGGGGACAGCCCCAGAGCAGGGTTGGACCAACCAGGGGCCCCCATCAGTGGATATCTACCTCTCTGATGGTCATTCCTAGTGTTAGGTGATATCTGTGTGGCTAGAAAAATGGACAAGACACAACTGTGAATTTACTAAAAAGGGCACTTTTGTTAAAGCCTGGACTCGGGGGGTAACTCTGCAATGTTCTGGTTCTGTGGCCTTAAGAAAGTAGTGCAATCCTTCCTTCTTTTATAAGTGAATATTCCTGGCACTAAAGTTCAATGATTAGTAGTTTCTGCTATTTAAGAAAGAAAAGATACAAACATGCTGCCTTGGTCACTGTAAGGAAAACATCCAAGGCTGGATATGTGGCTCAGGGGTAGTGTGCTTGCCTAGCATGTGTGAGCCCTGGGTTTGATCCCTAGTACTGCATGGGAAAGAAAAAAAGAAAAGAGTCTTCCCTAGTCTGTTGCGTGGACAATAGATTGTAAAGAGGTAAAGACTAAGTTATGAAGATTATATCTTTTTTTAATGTTTATTTTTTAGTTTTTGACGGACACAACATCATTATTTTGTATGTGGTGCTGAGGATCGAACCTGGGCCGCACGCATGCCAGGCAAGTACGCTACCGCTTGAGCCACATCCCCAGCCCTGAAGATCATATCTTGCTATGCTGAAGACAAATTATTACTGGATGAACATTTCTTTCTTCAAGACAATCTGAATTGAATTTCTGTCACTTATAATCAAAATCTTGACTAACAGCCTTATTTAGAATCAAACTCAATGCTTTGCTCTGTGAACTCTGACCCATCACTGATTCCAAACACAAGCCCATTCACAATCTTTTACTCTTCTGAACTTAGACATTGCTCGTTTAAGCACTTTCCCTATCCTGTCTGGTTTGTTACTTAACATTTTTATGTACATAGCTTGTTCTCCCAACATGTTTTTAAACTTCCCAACATGAACAGCGATAGATTCCATGCTTACATTTTCTGTCATAGATAGATACAGTTCTGACCACACAGTAGACGTGTAACAAGTGCAATGGACAAGGCACTTTCTATTGTAACCAGAGCCAGGTTCACCACTGGGTGTAGATACATGTGAGCATGTCTGATGGCTTGGCCGGTCAGTCTTCATGGAAAGAATTGTCTTAAAAGATGGCAGAGTCAGGCACACAAGGTCTGTCCAGCTAAAATGTTCCAGTCAGCATAGAGGCAAGGGAACTCAAAGCATAAACATTCCTGAAGGACACTGAGAACATCAGGCAGCCTGTGAGTGGGGCACTTCAGGACCATGCACCTTGGCTCAGTGCAGCCTTAGAATGACATGTGGAAGGCATCACATTCAAGGCCAGCTTCAACCCTGCTGAGGATGGACAAACCAGCTTTCACCGGCAGCAGCAGCAATGCTTATCATAAGAGACCCAGAGAGCCTGGTGGCATCCTGGGCACTTAAAGGAATGTGCTGGTGGGATCCTGCTAGAGGGCAGGTCCTGGCATCCAATCAGTGAAAAAGAGCACTTGGCTAGTCACTGAGAGTAATTCAGGCATTTTTTTTTAAGTTTTCCCAAAGTGACCAGGGGTGCATCTCTGGAATCCAAACAGTGTAGTGGCGCCAGCATCCCATAATGCCCTAGAGTGGCATTTTCTAGGGAAACGTGAATTATACTGACACATTAAATTATGGGAGAGAAGGACTCCAGGGCCACCACCAGACTGCCATCTGGCTGTTGAGGAGTGGAGCACTCGAGCAGAGCTGCTCTCCTCCTAGGCTCTGCTGAGAAGCTCTTGCTGCAGTGGCACGTTCCGCTCTCTGGCCAGCTCTCCGCCTGACTGCTTTTCCTCCCAGCAGCCCCTCAATCAGTAGGGGCTCCATGGGACTGGGATTGAGCCTGCTGCCTAGCTGCTCCCTACCCCTAGCCAACCCCCTAGTTCAACTTTTTTTTTTTTTGGCTCCAATTCTATTTAATTTTTAGAAATAGAATTCCTATTTGGATTTGTGGTTCTGTCATTGCTTTTCACATGATTTAAAAAATCAAATTCTTGAATATCATGTTTCTCCTTTCTTCTTTTCTCTGAGAATGGGTTTAACTATTAAGGTTTGAACTCATTCGATGTAAAATACAATCTATGGTGTTCTAAGTTTGACCAACAGATATGTGTCAACATGAGATGACCCAGAAGTTTGTGATGGCTTCAAAGTATAAAGATCAATTAACTTAAGCCTGCGTTTTTCACTCTATGGTATGAAACATTGACTATAGAAACATTTCCTTAGAGGAAGTTACAGATTTGCAGAAGCAGCATTAACACTTAATAGCTTCTATAGTATCAATAACTAAATCTTGGTTTAGAATTTAGGAAAGTGCCTGCCTACCCTCTGCCTGACTCCTGGCTTCCTAATCTCTACCCATGCTTAGTTCACCTTGCTACTTTAATTGCATGGGCAGGTGGCTGCCAACTCACTTGAATTGTGGACATACCCAAAGGGCAGATGTTAGGTGATGTGGTCAAAAGTGACTTCCCGTCGCCTAGGGGCTCTATGATGCTCCTCATAGTTTCTAAATGCTTCAGCTGAGACCAACATTAAATGGCCATTTTGAGAGTCACCTCCTGTGTCTGTCCAGTTGGTCATTGGGAGGGAAACAAAGGAAGCAGTCATTGTTCCTTCCTTCCTGGTTTTCCCTCCAAGAAGGCAGAGTTGCAGGAGAACTATGTCACTGGAGAACATGGGTAAACAGGTTGCAAATCACTGTTTACGATTTTCTTTTCACATTTTAGCAACAAGGTCACCTGTGAAAATACAATGTTCTCATTGACATATTCAAGAACAGAAAATGAAGGCATGTGGGCTTTGGGGACGATGCTTCCTGCCCCCTTGATCATTTCCAGCCTCACTGGACTCAGTAAATAAACTGCTTTTCTAGTTGGTCATGAAATCCCAGCTTAGAAACAGTGATGTTTGTTTTCTAAGAAGTGAAAGTTCAGTGCAGATGTTAGCATCTCAGCCATTGTACTCTGGGAGATATGGAAGTACGGAAAAGGAAAATGAAGACATAGTATATAGCAAAAACAAAAGAGAAAATTCATCCCTGGTGGTTACTGAGTGCTCTCCGTCCTGAATAGGTACAAAAAACGTGTAGCACAATTTAATTTTAATTTCTTCAATTTCATTTCTTTTGTAAACTACCACTATAGACATGGTTTTTGCATAACCAAAACAATTAACATTTATTTATGCTCAGTTGCCAGGGACCTGTGTTTTGTCTATTAATTCATTTTACAAGGTAAAAGTCAATATACTGTATTTGTATCACTGTCTTGAGTAAGTATTATTCACTGCTGAACCAAGTGTATGCTAGAATTACATTTTCTTCTCAAAAGTCTTCTGGGATATGTTTGGGAAACATTTAGCATCAAGGGTAAATGGATTCTCATGTGTTATCAATTGCTTAAAATCATACTTTATTATTTCCTTCATGTTTGGACATTTTCTTGTCTTGATTTATTTTTCCTGTCATTTCCGATGGCCTTGACTGAAGCAAGGTCACTGTGCGCTCTTTGTTACCAAAGATGTAGGATGAAGGCCCTGTCTCCAGGGATCCCAATGGACTAGATTCTATCTCCCCAGCTGAAAAGACAAACTATGGTGAGGGCAGGAAATGAACTTTCATCAGTATATAGTTACACTGAAAAGACAAAGGGACCCATGTCCTTAGCCCTGTCTTCAGGGGGTACTGACATGAGCTCCCAGATTATATAGGCAAGGGGACCAGAAGTATGCACAGCCAAGCAGTCTTGGTCCCACAGTGATCTGATTGATCATTGTCTCAGGATTGGTAGGACAGGGCTTTGTTGGCTGCAGTAAGAAAATGGCTGCAAGTAGTCTTCTTCACAAGAAGTTTATCAATCAGATCTTGGAATTCAAGGTGCCTGCCAGAGAGAATGACTCAGAACAAAGCAGACAGGTGGAAAATGGAGCCAGAGAATTCCATATCCTGCTTTTTATTACTCACTGGGCATTTGCTGGCCCAAGTGAAGAGTCAGTGTTTTTAACAAAAGCAGACTGTGTGTTCTCATTAGATGGTTACCAACTTGTTTGAGTGTAGTGAGGCAGAACACAGGTGTACAACAAGTTATATGAAAAAGCAGCCTGCCCAGGGTTTTATATCCAGAGTAACGTGAATCACTGAGCTCAAGTTATGAAAAACATTCTCTTCTAGGTGGGTAAGGACCAGAGAGAACCTGGGCTATTCCAACCAGACATTCTTTTTCCTGGGATGTTATATTCCCAATAGGTTTTTCAGGTTGTTTTTGTTGTTGTTGTTGTTTATGGTGGTGGTGGTGGTGTGTGTGTGTGTGTGTGTTGCTGGGGATTGAACCCAGGGCTTTGTGTATGTGAGGCAAACACTCTACCAACTGAGCTGTAGCCCCAGCCCATCAGTTATTCTTGAGAAGAGAGAAAAGGGAAACCAGCTTCCATGGTGCATGCCTATAATTCCAGATGCTGAGGAGGCTGAGGTGAGAGAATTGCTTAGGCCCAGGGGGTTCAAGACAAGCTTGGGCAATGTGGGGAGCCCCATCTCCAAAAAAAAAGAAAAAAAAGAGGAAGAATAAAGAGGGTGTCCAAGGGCAACTAGAGAATTGCCTGTTCCTTGCCTTTTTCTTCTTGACAGAATAATGTGAATCTCTGATTTTCTTCTCCACCCACTCCAGGACTAGGATTGAACTCAGGACCTCACACATGCAAGGCAAGCACTCTAACCACTTAGCTACATCTCTAGTCCACTTCCTCAGAATTTTTCATCCTCTTAGTCAGAAGACCCAATGCAAGGTTGCCTCAGCAAGCATTGCATCTCCTACTCAGGACTGAGATCCACCTCTTCTGTGCTAGGACCTCTGTTTTCTGAATTCCATGTTTCCTCTTGCTTTGTTTTCCTTTTTTTTTTTTTTCCTTTTGGTACCAGGAATTGAACCCAGCGGTGCTTAACCACTGAGCCACATCCCCAGCCCTATAATATTTTACTTAAAGACAGGGTCTCACTGAGTTGCTAAGTGCCTACTAAGTTGCTGAGGCTGGCTTTGAACTCTCAATCCTCCTGCCTTACCTCAGCCTCCCATGTCGCTGGGATTACAGGCATGTGCCACTGTGCCAGGCTTCATTTTTTAAAATTTTTTTCCCTGAAGTACATTCTTAAGTCACTTCAAGCACAGATAACTTTGCTTGTCTGGAAAGATCTTTATTTTGGTTTTGCATTTCCTGGATAGTTTGGCTATATTCAGGATTCAATATCCTCAGTTGTACACTCAGCTTCAAAACAATTTTCATAGACAGAATTGTCTGCATTTTCAAAAACATACATCCTCAAAGTTTTATTTAAAAAAAAAAAAGGGCAATTTCAAGGAATCTCTGAAATTCTGCTTTACCACCACCACCACTCATGGAAACTGTTCTCATAAGGATCATGAAAAACTTCTTCATCTAACAAGATCTTTTCAGTCTGTAATGCCTAAAGGTGGCAACTGTCCTTGAAACTGTTCCTTTGACTTGGAATGTGCAGGTACTTTCCAACATGCAAGAACTGAACCCTGAGGAATTGAGCATTTTGATTGAGATGGGAGTGAACAGAGAATAATAAGACCCGGAGCCAATGAGAACCAGAGGAATAGTAGTGCACTAGGAGATGAGAAGAGACAGTGAAGAAATGAGGGAAAGAAGAGGGGAATATTCATTCAGAAAGAATGTTTTCTTTCCCTTCCTTTGTCCTCCTGATCTTTAATATTGATACTTGTATTTATTCCATTAGCTAACTACATGCACTTGGGGCCCACACCCTTATAAGTCACAACTGTTATTTCCTCTCTGTATCTCCAGGTAGGGGAGACCTATGTGTCTGTGAGATCCATACTCATGAGGCAGCATAAAAACAAAATCTGACCTGGCGCGGTGGTGTACACCTATAATCCCAGCAGCTTGGGAGGCTGAGGCAGGAGGATCATGAGTTCAAAGCCAGCCTCAGCAGCTTAGTGAGGCCCTAAAAGCAACTCAGCGAGACCCTGTCTTTAAATAAAATACAAAATAGGGCTGGGGAGGTGGCTCAGTGGTCAAGTGCTCCTGAGTTCAATCCCTAGTACAAAAAAAAAAAAAATCTGTCCTCTTGATAGTTTTTAAGACGCCCTCCTGGTGACCAGTAGTATACTACCAAAAGATTCAGTTTAACTCAGTCTTTGGAAATCAGATTCAGTTCGTTCAATTTCCACAGTCAGCTGTCAATTCCTCCACTTTGCAGATTGATAGAAGGAATGAGAGAGAGAGAGAGAGAGAGACTCTTTCCATTCCTTTCTATCCTTACCTGTTTACTTCCTCTTATTTAATAAATAAATAGTGATTTGCCCAAGATTTTCATTAAGGAGAACATGATGTCCCTACAAGGTTTTTCATGCCTAAAGAGTGAGTATATTCTTAGAAATAATGAAGAAGTAGAATATACATGGTAAAATAAAATATAGCTCCCAGGACTGCAGAGCTCATGGAGATGAGAGAAATCACCCAGTCAAATGCTTTCCATATTTGTATGCTCATTGCTCTTTTATCCTCCTGCTCACTTCCACTAAAATAATAAGTTTTTAAAAGATTAGATTTTACAGCAATATGATATTGAAACAAGTCTATCAGTGGACAAGAGGGAAGGAATAGCTTGAATGGAGATGATGATGAGAAATGCCAATCCCTTGATAAGAGGAGCTATGAAAGGCAGTGTAGTTAATAAAGATACTTTCCTTTGAATTGAAATGAAAATATTTTAAAAGAGAAAAACAACTAGAGATTCTGAACAAAGCACGAGCACTGGGATGAATAAGGAAGGGTGGAACTCAGAAAACTATAGAGCAAGGCGAGCAGAAAGAAAGGAACTATGGAAAAGAGAGTGGGTGTGAGCAGAGAAAGTGGTCCAGGAGCAAAAGATGATGCTGGGTGGGGAGAGGAGGGCATGGCCGAAAAGGAGGGTCAGGATCGAGGATGGCACCCTGAGGAAGGTGAAGCAATCACAGGAGTGGAGATGGCAGGGAGTGGGCCCAGAAGGGCTTAAAGGTCCTCTGGAGAGAGATTGGGAGGAGCAGAGAGCTGCAGGGGAGGACAAGGATGGCCCTGGTCCCAGCTAGTTGCACACAGGGCATATGGAACAGTGACTCACGGTGCCTCATTGCAGGAGGTTTGCTTCCTGGGGCCCTGGGTTGTACAACTACTTGAAATCAAGAAGCTTAGCAAATTAAGAAGTTATTAAAAATATTAAGGGCAGAACCAGCTATTGCTGCCAACTTTGTATGACTGATGCTGAAACAGTCACTTTTCAGCTCTATGGAGTCTGTCTTGTTATTGAGAACTCACACAGATTAAGTCTTTTCTTTTTTCTTTTTCTTTCTTTTCTTTTTTTTTTAATCTTTTCCTTCTAAACCCCTGTGGTTTCTTTTCTCTAATATCACTGACCTGGAACTTGAGCCTCATATCATCCCACCTCAGAGTAATCGAAGTGGTCATTAGCTAACTAACATTAGCATGGGAGAGTGACTGACCACAATCTTGAAAGATGTTCTTTCACCTGCGAAGGATTATTTAAAACTCAGGTGAGATCCTGTACAGTGCCACCCTCAAATGCAGATATGATGACCATTGTTTCCAATCATGACTGGTCTTTCAAGGCAGCATTATGCCGTGGAGAGGCAGCCCCCCTCCTTCTCCTTCAGCTTCAGTTCCTTAGTGACGACATGGGGCAGGAGCAAGCACAGAGTAGGGGTTGAACTGGGAATTGTCAGAAATGGCTCCCATTGCTTCTCACATCTTGGAGCTGACTCCTTAAAATGCTGTGTTGAAAGGGATTCTGAGACTGCATCATGATTAACTGGGACAATGCTAACATGGCTCATATAAAAAAAAAAAATGCATACCCTTTTTTACCAATTTTTTTTAGTATCCTGTTAAAGTCACTGTTATAATTGATTTATACAAATGGTCTCTTGATGAGCCCTACTTTTTAAAAAATATTCTTTTAGATGTTGGTGGACCTTTATTTTATTCATTTATTTATATGTGGTGCTGAGAATCAAACCCAGTGCCTCAAAAGTGTTAGGCAAGCACTCTACCACTAGCCACAACCCCAGCTAGATTAGCCCTATTTTATGGTCAAGAGTTATCATAGAGAGTCTTACTTAAAATTAAACAAGTATGTCATGGTTTTGGGACAGGTAAGAGGCAACATAGGTGTTGTAGGTTTCCAACTTTTGCACCAAATCATCTCTGAACTCCTTATTTGTTCAAATACTCGGATATTGTATGGATGATTCCAGCAGTGGCTACTGTCCTAACAGGTATTCCTCTTTGCCACTGTTGATCTTCATCATCCTATCTTCAGATTCCTGAGAGCTTTATTTGAATTCATTGAAGAAATCATGGGCTCTATGGCTACTTTCATGTGGATGACCCAGGAAAGATGCTGAAACTTTCCAACTGTGTCTAAAGCCTCATGAAGGTGTTTGGCCAAACATTCTATGCTGATTGTTTAGAAATTTATTGTTTTCTTAGAGCTGTTAAGGATTTGAGTTTGTGAACCATCCTCTGCTCTGTAGCACATTAACACTGGAGATGTCTACCTTTCTTAAATTTCCTGCTAGCACTCAGTTCACAGATTAGCTGTGTATTTATAGCATTACAATGATGCCTGGGGGGAAAAAAGCACTTCATTTTTTTCTCCAACCTCTATATCCTCTGTGCATGTCTCTAGAGCACTCTGGGTTTCTAACCACGATTACAGACTAATCAAGATTCTTTGGTGATATATCTTTGTCTCCAGTACTCTAGAGTATATATTAATAATAACTTCAAAAGTATACAAAATGCATATTTCTCACAATATTTTTACACAGTTAGTTTATTTTAATCTATCATCACAACAAATGAAATAGATGTAATTATCCTCATCAACCCAAGAAGAAATCAAGTCTTTGGGAGTTTAAACCATTCCACAGCTGGAACTGAAACAGAACTGAAATTGGACACTAGGTGGTGTGACTCGAGGCCCACTGAACGTAAATGAGCAGGAAGTTGGTGAAAAAGTTGAGAAAGAAATTGAGCAAGGGAGTGGGAAGCCAGTTTTACTATAGGTCACCCCCATCCTTTGCTCTGAATAGAATCCAAGAAGCTTGGGTTCAGAGGCAGGTCATGGAACCAAAGTTATAATTACTGTGTGAGTGGCTGTTGAAATGAGCCGCAAACTTTTTGGTTTCCTCTTCCCTTTTGGAATCCTGTGTGATAACAGTTTCCAATCCATGTTCTCAGGAGCCTTCAAGTTTGTGAAGATTCCTCAGGGCTAACATGGAAGCATGGGGGATCATCTCTGCAGTGCCATGTTCATCTGTTTTAGATACTGGGCATCTGCTTGAGATTTAATTCAAAGAAAAAAACATTCTGTTACTTAGGGAAATTCTTTGAGAATCATCATTATACAGGACTATTTAGCCTCTTGCCCACTTAGTTCTTTAGGACATCTGGATAATTTTCAGCCAAGGATTTTGCCATTAGGAGAGGGAAACCATGACCTGGACTGATACATGGGAGCTAGAAGCTGCAGTAATGATCATGCTTATGACATGAGATTAGACGCCACTGGGACTTGGTCATCTAGGATCAAAGGGAGGTGGCCCACCAAGGTTGTAATGGTGGAGCTCTAAGCCAAGCAGGACCACTTTAGGGAATATGTGCAGTGCAAATAGGAACTGGGAAATGAATATAGATCAAATTCCAGGTTTTTCTCATATTTATGCCAAAATTCTACTAATAACTAGTGGTCCAGGTTGGGTTTCACTCCTGGGAGCATTAAGTTCAACTAGAAATACTACCAATCATATAAAGCAGAATTGAATCTTGTCTTCTAGGCATATCTGGTTTACCTGTCACTTCCAGAAACATAGTGAAATCCACATTCAATCCTGTCATTCTACTAGTAAGCCTGACTCATTTCAGGTTCAGATCTGGGACTGGATAATGTATTAGGAACAAAAATGGATACAAGGTAATATTTGATATAAAAATTACATTTAGTTATAAGCTATCACCATCACCATCATCATCATCATCACCACCACCACCATCCTGAACCCATTATAAGTCACCAAGCAATTTTTTGCACTACAAAGGAAAAAATTAGGGATCATCTTGTCAGAAATCATTTGGGAGACTCTGAAATCAAGATATTTCAGAAGCATGAAAACAAGACCAGCATTGCAATTAAATGATCCCCTTTCCTTGACCCTTGTCTCATAGAAACAACAGCTAATACTGAGAGAGAGGAGGAAAAGACCTTGGAAGTTTAATCTTGAATATTCCTTGACCTGGGCTGAATCTCTAGGTGGAGCACCAGCCTGCTGATGAGTTTTGGACGTTGATTCCTGAGTACTGAAACCACTCAGCCTAAGTCATCCCCCTGGAAATTATACCTCCCCACGGCAGCGCCCTGAACTCACTGTTACATTAGGCAATTGTGGCAAGCTGGTAATCTGATAGCAGCACATTATGTAGTTATGTGGGAACTCTGGTTTCTGGAACAGATGGAGGTTCCCAAGCTCTGGTCTTATGCTATTGGGGCGTGTCTTCCAACAACAAAAAAAAAAAATGTAAAAAACAGAACAAAACACTAACTAGCACTGTTTGGGGATATTTTTCAACAGCAACATGAAACTGACCCATTTCTTTCAAAAAGGAAAAAAATTGGTAATAATAATAAATAACTCCCTTCCTCCCTTCTCTGCCTAATGTTTATCTTCCAGTTTGTTTGAACACTTTTTGGACAAGTTATATTTTTACAAGTTAAAAAGTAGTAAAAATAATTCTCTATCACTAATGATAGAAGCACTAAAACTCCTGTTTCTTAAAGAAACTATTGAACTTGATAGGAGGGCAATATATGATATCTCAGATTTAATCAATGAAAAATGGGCAGGGGAAGTAGTGAGGATTTAAGTTCCAGTTTTTATGCTTTGGATAAGAATCAAATTCCCTGTGCCCAGTCATTCACCTCTTAGAAATCAGGCTTTGGGAAAATAGGTAGAAAGGAGACTAAGACATCTTACTCAGTTTAAGGCACTACGGGCCTTACAAGCTACTTCCTGTATTCTCAGAATGAAGATTCAGATGTTTTGTGGGGATTTGGCTCCCTTAGAAAGGTATTCTTAAAGGTTATCCCTAAAGCCATGTTAGAAAAAGATGGAGAATATGGATTCACTTATGACCAAGTGGAGTGGGAGGCTGAGAAAGAGAAGAAAAAGGAATGGATGGATGAAAAGGGAGAATTTCTGGAAGAATTAGGATAAGGGGAAAAGACGTCAGAAAAGTATAGATGGTTTTATTATGCCTTTCCTATATACATGAATTTTAGGCACAATTTGGAATCTTGGACATCCAATTTGAGAAGAGAGAATTTCAGACAATATATTTAGTGTATTTGTCAACAACTGGGTTTGGTTTTCACAGTGTTATGCCACTAGCATAATGGATGAGACTCTCCTTGACCTACTTCCTCTGGGAGCTCTCTTGTCTAGCATGATTATGCCTTTTTAAAAAAATATTTGCTTTCTGTAGTTGTAGTTGGACACAATAACTTTATTTATTTATATGTGGTGCTGAGGATCGAACAGGGCCTTGCACATGCTAGGAGAGTGCTCTACCGCTGAGCCATAACCCCAGCCCCTGATTATGCCTTTTTTAAAATATTTTTTTAGTTGTAAATGGACACAGTGTCTTTATTTTATTATTTTTATATGGTGCTGAGGATCGAACCTAGTGCCTCCTGCATGCAAGGCAAGTGCTCTACCACTGAGCTACAGCCCCAAACCCATGATTGTGCTTTTATGTAGGATGTGTGCTGGTCACATACCTGAAAGATAGTTCCCCATCAAACCCTATAGACACATATGCTACCTCAGTTGTGACATGTGGTCTTCGTCACTCCCTCTAGAAAAAAGAAAAACTAGAGCTACCACATCACAGGAGTTTCCAGAGGTGAGATTTTAATGCTTGGGATGATGTCACCTCAGATATATTTGTAAACAGCTTTCATGTAAGGAAAATTTCCAAAGGAAGGACAGTGACCATCGGGTGTCTAAATTTTTACTAGAGAGCTTCCAAAAATAATTTATGTCATAGGATATTAGGTCCGTTCCTCCTATATTAGTTGTATTTTTTTTTTGCAATTTCTCATTTAAATTCAATATCTCAATGTTGTGTTTGTTATTAAATCTAGTGCTCTGCTGTGTTTGAAGCTAGAAACCCTTTCTCCTTTGATATTTATACTTCAGCTGAAAGGGACAGACTCTGAAAGTCACAGGAGTTTCAAACAGAGCTATTCTCCCAGACAATGCCCAGTAAGACTAGCACAGACATTGATCAATGGTAGCTTATCTGTAGACAGACTAGTAATCTCTAAAATGGGATACTTATCATTGCTAGTTGCTGTACACATGCTATTGTGTGGATTCTCACAACCAGCATTTAAGGTATTAATAGCCATTTGTAAAAAGAACCTAAACAATAGTTTAAATAGTTAAGTAACCTGTCCAGGTTAGACAGCAAAATAGAGCAAAACCCCATGGCTGGCTGGCTTCAGAGCTGATGTTCTGAAGGAAAAGTATGCTGTCCAAATGGTCTCCCATCAGGCCATTAGAAAAAGGCACCCAGGAGTTGAGATGAAGTCCTTTGAAGGTTTGATCTTTTGAAGGTTTTCCCACCTGAAAGTCTCAACAACAAAGAGTTGAGGAATAGATTCTATTGACTTCAATTGTTGGGACTTTCCTTACAGCTGGATCTTTTACAAAACAAATCCTGGCCCAAGACATGATTACAAGAGAGGCAGCAGCTGTGGGGTGGGACTTGCATGTAGCCTCATCTGAGGTCAGCCTTGAGCAAACAAGGTCAGGCAAAAAATGGTGCATCTTGTAAAATCATTGGTAACATTTATTAGAGGGAAAGATTGCCAACAAGCCCTGGGTGGGCAGTTTATTGTGCCTGACTGTGGGGCGTTCACCAATGATGGTGTTCTGGCTCTCTGGGTATTTAGAAGGGAACACCTTATACAGTACCCTTAGGAAAACAATTTAGTTACAGAGTTTGAAACAGAAGCCTGTGACTTTATTATATCTGATTTAAGAGGCACTGGCGCTCAAAGCAATGTTTAACCTTTGTCCAAAATTGATAACATTTTGTGAGCTATCCCTGTTCTACAAATAAGCAAACTTAAGAGCAGAAAGGTGGAAGTGAGTTATGCCAGGTAATATACAGTAAGCCCAAA
This sequence comes from Marmota marmota marmota, assembly GCF_001458135.2. NCBI lineage: Eukaryota > Metazoa > Chordata > Mammalia > Rodentia > Sciuridae > Marmota > Marmota marmota. Next base: position 31,028,523 of record NW_026000229.1, read on the forward strand.
TCAGGCAAGATTTGGGACCTGGACATCCCAGGTGAAAGTTTTGCCCTCAGGTGCCTTGTTTTGCAACACCTGAGGAATCTCAGGTTACCTCATTCTTATTCATTCATTCATCACATGTATATTGAATGTCTGCACTCTGGAAGACACTTTGCTAAATGTTAGAAAAGGTCAAAGAAGAATAAGACAATCTTAGCCTTTGAAGGTGACATTTTGTATAGCAGCCCTCCATTGTGGAACTGGGAAATGCTGCATCTAAATTCTCCATTGTGGGGTTAGGAAAATATAACTGTTCTCATATATGTGTATTAAATGTTTGTGAACACACAAGAAGAGGTCAACTTTGGTCTGAAGGAGTCAAAGAATGTGTTATAGGGAAAGGGAAGAATGTGTAAATGCTTTTTAGGAAGAAAAAAGCAAACTCCAAATAACAGAAAGTCAATGCATAGAAACAAGAAACAGCCAGACTCGGTGGCACATGCCTATAATCTTAGTGGTTTGGGAGACTGAGGCAGGAGGATTGCGAGTTCAAAGCCAGTCTCAGCAAAAATGAGGTACTAAGCAACTGAGTGAGACCCTGTCTCTAAATACAATACAAAATAGGGCTGGGGATGTGGATCAGTGGTTGAGTGCTCCTGAGTTCAATCCCTGGTACCCACCCCCAAGAAAAAGAAAGAGAAGACATTTTTGAGAAACAGGAAATAATATTTTTGTCTGTGTTGTTGGGTTAAGGAGAAAAATTACTAAGAGTCAAATCATGAAAGATTTTGTATGCTAATGTAAGTAAAGTGTTAGATTAATGCCATAGGCATTTGAGTGACAGATTTTAAAAAGGAGTGATTGATCCTATTTTAGCTTTGGAAAATTGTAATGATTCAAATGAAACTCAGAAAATTAAAGATAAACATTTATATGAACAATCTGGAGAAATCTACTAAAAATGACAGTGAAGGTATTAAAAAGATATAATAAAATTCCCCAAGACAAAGAAGGCTGCAGAGGGACATTAGACAAGAATTGACAATCACATTTTAGAAGATGGAAAGCCAAAAAAAAAAGCAGTAGTTGAGTTGGCTGAGCAGCATGGAGGAAAAACACTAAAACCTAAAAGTTAGTAAAAACTAAGAAGAGGAAGCCAAGAAGAAGGAGATGAGTTACTCTAAAGAACTTTGGAAAGGTCAAAAATTGATGGCTCTCGGTGCTTATGAAGATGGAGAGACTGTGTACAGCCAAACAAAGAATGTGTTGAAAGTTTGCCTAAGTAAGTTACACAGACCACCCCATAAGTACCTCTCTCCTGCCCTGTTCTCTTTAGAGATGCTGAACCGGCAATGTTCTATACTCAATGACACCAGGGAGCAGAGTAAGAGGCAGATAGAAACAGGAGGATGATGTGAAAGTCCACACTAAACAGTCAGACTTGCCTGAAGGGTGAGACTTGTAAATCTTTCCTTGGTTTTGTCAACATTGATCTCCAATCTTATACACCCCATAAGTTTCTTTCTTTTTTTTTTTGAGAAAGTAACCACCCCAAAAGAAAATACCTACATGAACCTGACATGGTACATGGTAGTCCCCCAACCAATGCCTGGATACCACCTCCCCATTCTATAGGGAAACTCACAGGTCTTTACTCATACCCATGTATACAGGACTTACAATGAACTCTTAATTTCCCAAAACCAAAAAGTAGCTAGGAAGCCAATGATCTCCAGATACATGAAAAAATTCTCTTGTGTGAAAATTAGGTTTAAAAAAAATAAGAGCAATTACAAATAAACAAGGGGAAAACATAGAAAAGAGAGAGGCAATGAAAAGAGAAGAAAACTTCTACTACTCAAGAGTTATTGTATCATATATGTATTAAGGGAATGCTGTATTAAGGGAATAATCTGTGAACAAGACAAATCTCTTGAAAATTAAAATATAATAGAAATATTTTTAAATCAACAAAAGGATTGGAGAAAAAGGTGAGATTATCATTCAGAAAATAATATAAAAAAAGAAAGTGACTAAAAATAAGGAAAATACACCAAACTCCACTATGAAATATCAGGATACTAAAGGATAAAAAGAAAATCCTCAAAAACTACAGAGAAAAGAACAGTTTCTACATAACAAATTCCAATGGCATTGGACTTATTGATAGTAATCATAGAAGCTAAAAGAAAATGGAGAAATGACTTCAAGATTCCATGGAAATTTTTCATCTACCTAGACTTGAATACCTGAGCAAATTCTCGTTCAGTATGAAATTGGAGTCAGGGAACTTTTAGATATGGGAAGTGCTGTAAAAATCATTTATGTTCACCAATATTTGCTGCTCCTTTTCTTCTTGGTAGGCAGAACACCATACTTCCTCTTCAAGTTAGGCAGGGCTATGTGTTCTGATCAAGTGGCTGAGCACAGAAGTGATGTACCATTTCATCATTTCATGACCAAAACATTGAAAAGAGGGAAGTGAAACCCATGTTTTCAGAAGAGGCCTCATTAATGCACAAATCTTTCATGATATGGCTCTTGGTAACTTTTCTTTTTAATGAAATAATGTTTTCCGTAGAGTCATAGGACTGAAACACTTTGGCCAAGGGTTCAATCCCCAGCATCTCAAAAAAATAAAAAAAGATTGAAGAAGTAGTTTGGCTCACTGAATCACAGCATGGAGGACAGCTGCCCTGGAAAGTTACCTGAATTCCCAGAGCCAGAGCAAGGCTTACTGTACTAAACCAAGTGGGACATATTCCTTTACTGTAGCATAGTCTAGCCCAGCCTCGTACACAAACTGTCAACAATATTTCTAACTGCACCATTTCTCAAGAAGTTAATGACTATTCTAACCCAGCAATTCTATTTCTAGATGATATGCACCCCCACATCAAAAGTACAAGACTGTTTGTAGCGACTGTATTTATAATATCCAAATACTTTCCATTTGTACCACATATCATAACAAACAAACAAAAACAAAAACAGAAGAATGAACTACAGATACATGCAAAAACACAGATGACTGTCCGAAGCATGATGCAGAGTGAAGGCCAGAGTATATCCCAATGATTCCCAATGATCCCAATGATCTAAAATAAAATAACTCATTTCAAAGCATATCTTGATTCCAGTTATTTTTGAAACATACACACACACACACACACACACACACAAGCACACACACAAGCCAGATGTGGTAGCACACGCCTGTAATCCCTACTACAGAAGGCTGAGGCAGGAGGATGCCAAGTATGAGGACAGCTTCAGCAACTTAGCAAGACTCTGTCTCAAAATAAAATAATAAAGAGTTGGAGTGTGGTTCAGTAAGAGTGCTCCCCTGGGTTCAATCCCAAGTACCTTAAAAAAAAAGAAAAGAAAAAGAAAAACACATAAAGCACCTGGTCTTTGGCATGGGGAGTTTATGCTAGGCTGTAGCATCATACTGTAATTCTTTCAGAGATCTACAAATCCAGGAAGTCGACTCCAGGTGTGCACTTCAAAGGCAATGAAATGTTTAAGGTGTAATTTCTGTGTATTGTACCAGGATGCAATCACTTTTCAGTCAATATTTTTAATTCTGATTCTACAATTTTAATGTGCTTCTAAAAACAAAACTAAGTTCTATATTATCATACTAACTGCCAGAAACTTACAAATGATATCTGATTTGATCCCCATGGCCACTATCTAAGATAAGTATTATTATCCCTTTTAAATAATATAAAGAGCTCAACCTGGGAATCCTAGGAGATTCCAATGTTGTATAGTCTGACCTTTGAAGAAATTCTTTCCATTGTAACATAGTACTCAAATTACAACTGGATATGCCATGGTTTTCCCCCAGGCATGAGTTGGTTTAGGCACTTTTTTTAGGATTTGCCTATTGGAATCACAAATGAGGATTTTTTTTTCCCTAATAAATTGTACGTAGGGAATATCATGTATTTCCTGCTAGAATAAGATTAAACTAAGTAATGCTATGGTGAAATAAAGGTTTTAGGTTTTTTTGACCAGTGAGAAGGTTCTCTTCTGATCTCAGAAACTAAGTCCCTTTTTCTCCATATTTTTATTGGTGCATTATAATTATACATAATAATGGGCTTCATTGTTACATATTTGTGCATGTACAAGATATAATCATATAATTTGGCCAATATTGTTCCCAAGTGTTTCCCCTTTCCTTCTCTCCTCCCTTCCTCTCTAGTCCCTTTCCTCTACTTGTCTCCCTTCAGTTTTCATGAGATCCCTGCCACCTCCTCCCCACCACAGATCTTTCTTTTCCTTTAACCTCTCTGGCTTTCACATCAGAGAAAACATATGACCCTTGACTTTCCGAGTTTGATTTATTTCACTTAAGATAAGCATGGTCCCTTTAAAACAAGGCAGCCTGTAGCTAGATGGGACCCGCTCCTTCAACTTCAAAAGGACTTTTATTTTTTCCTCTGGTGGGATAAAGTGGGCCCTGGGTTAGTTAAAATGCTAAAGGTAGTGAGTAACCAAAAAAACTCAATTCAACTAGGCTTAGAAAATAGAGGAAATTTATTCATTCATCTAAAGTGCCCAGAGGTAGAGACACCAGGCAGGCTGCAACCTGGTCACTCAGTACCCAATCCCCAATTTACGCTTCCTCTTTCACATACCACAGCTTCACTTCAGCCTGTCTGGCACCCCTACTGGTTTTAAGATGTCAGCTACTCTCTGTTGTGATCACACTTCCTTGTTCAAGTCCACTAGGAAAGAGTGGGTATCTTTCACTGATAATTCTCAGCAAGTCTCAGTATTTTCTTAGACTGAATAGGCTTAAATCCACTGGTCAGGAGATGAAATGTACTGGCATACAGATTAGCTAACTTCTTAACCACACTCATGTTTAAACCAAAAGCAAGAACTACTGGCAGAGGTGAAGAGGAGGTGGATGGGAAAGGACTATCAGTGTCTCCAAAGATACTTTAAAAAGGAAGGAAACTCAGAATGTGTTGACAACTCTTCTTCCTGACTGCAAGCGGACGGTCTTAACAGTGCCATGCAGTCCAGTATATTGCTACCTCAAAACTCTCATGTTTAAAAGTATTGTTGACCCTTGAAGAAGGAAAGAAAATCAAGAAGGTATTTGGAATCACAAATGAAGATTTTTTTCCCCTACTAAATTATATGTAGGGAATATCATGTATTTCCTGCTAGAATAAGATTAAACTATGTAATGCTATGGTGAAATAAAGGTTTTAGGTTTTTTGACCAATGAAAAGGTTCTCTTCTGATCTCAGAATAAAAGGCAAACCCTAAGAAAATGCCTAAACCAATTCATGCCTGGGGGAAAACCATGGCATATCCAGTTGTGATTTGAGTACTATGTTACAATGGAAAGAATTTTTTTAAAGGTCAGAATATACAGCATTGGAATCTCTTAGGATTCCCAGGTTGAACTCTTTATATTATTTAAAAGGGATAATAATACCTATCTCACATAGTGGCCATAGGGATCAAAACAGATATCATTTGTAAAAGTTTCTGGCAGATAGTATGATGAGAATATAGTAACTGTTGAAGATTTTAAAAGCTGCCTAAATTCATAGTTTAAGATCTGTCTCTATTTTGGATATCATGCTCACATACAAGAGGAAGTCTTAGTGTGGCTGGGTGCAGTGTCACACGCCTGTAATTCCAGCAGCTCAGGAAGCTGAAGCAGGAGGATTGTGAGTTTGAAGCCAGCCTTAGCAATGGCAAAATGCTAAGCAACCCAGTGTGGCTTAGTGGTCAAGTGCCCCTGAGTTCAATCCCTGGTACAAAAAAAAAAAGTGGAAGTCTGATTATAGATATTATACTTCCTGGTAAGTGTAAAGTGAAGATGCAAAATCATGTGAGTAGAATATTATATTGCCTTTTACTCCTCTGATCTCTCTCTCTCTCTCTCTCTCTCTCTCTCTCTCTCTTTTCACTCTGATCACTCTTGAAACAGCCTTCTGTGTGTGGACATTGACACACTCTTTCAAAGGGCAGGGGCACCCGTGTACATAGGGAATTTTCACTGGAATTGCAACCCTAGTCCCCGACAGGTAATAAATCACATCTATAATGTGGGCCGTGTTAACTTAAGTCAATGAGTGATGGAAAATGTGTAAGAAAAACACAGAAGGATTCCCTAATTTTAACAAATGTGAAAAAATACATACCAATATGCATATGTGTTTAAGAGAGATCAGTGGTCATTTTAAGAAGTCTGTACTTCACCATTTTTATTTTGTTTGCACTTCTTTGGTCATTATGTTTGTTGCAAATATTGTAGCTGCAAATCTGATAAGTACCCTGTTTAGGCTAACTTGTTGCCCCAAAAGAAACCATAGTTCTGAATTTGCTCTACTATTAACAAGATTATTTATATTAATTATATCATCTCTTAATTCATAGGCATCAGGATTGCTTAACAATCTCAAATATGGTAGTAATGAAAAAGACTGTTACGTGAGTATGGATTGCATTTACCATTGGTCAATGCTTCTAATCATGCTACCTTAGACTAAAAAAACCAATAGACATTTAGATTTCAGACTTTTTAGAAGTGGTTAACAAATAGCAAGTAAATATGTTCCATATGGACCAATATCTCATTGTATTCTCTCTTAAATATTTAACCACTGTTATTCAAAATATCATGTGGATTAATGAATGTTCTAAAGCAATTTAAAAATGTTTTTCTACATTCTACAAACATGAAGAATTTATAACAAGAAAGTTCATTGATTTTTTTTTTCTTTTTTTTTTTTTTGTGGTGCTGAGGATGGAACCCAGGGCCTTATGCGTGCAAGGCAAGCACTCTACCAACTGAGCTATATCCCTAGCCCATGATTCTTGAATTTATATTGGTGCAGTAGAACTAATCACAAATCACATTCAAAATGTATTTTTAGAGCATTAGTGACACAGAAAATTTGATCCCAAACATAAAACTTTTTTTTCAAGGTCCTTCTCAAAAATATGACAAACTCCACAAAGTTCCAAATGTCTGAAGTTTATAAGGACATAATTGTCTGAACTCACAATAGTGATAACAACAGTAGATTCTATTAAGCATTTACTAGAGTTTAGGTCCTATGCTAAGCATTTTGCAAAAAGGATTTATTTAGTCTTCAAAATCAGTAACATAAACAGGATAAATTTCTCCCATTTTATCAGAAGAGGACCAGAGAGGCTCAGAGAGGTTAACTCGCACAAATCTACAAGTTGTAAATGGTGAAGTTAAGATTTGAACCCAGGCCATCCATTTTCAAAGCCCAGACCCACCACGGCTCTATGGTAAAGCTTAGACTGCCAATAACTTATGGATTTCATCTTTTTTACGTGAAGTTTATTTCTTTTAAAACATGTTGAGTTTTAATTTTTAAAATACTTTTCGTTTCATTATGTCATATCATAACTTTATATTAAGAAGTGAAGAAATGAAGTGTGATGAATCAATATCTAGTATCACTGACTGTATTTCATTTTTTTCCTGTGATGGGAGGATGGCACAACAGTATTTGGGCTATGGTATAGTAGGATAGTATGTGTGTGGTATAAATGAGAAAAATCTTGGTAATATAATTTAAATCTCCTTGGATTCAGTTCTGGAAAGAAATATTAATGGCAATGAACAATAGAAGGAGGCTTGATGACAAGTCTAAGAAAATCTTAAGTTGAGTTTATAGCTTGGAGTTTCAGACCCTTAGAGGAAAAATATCCAGATTAAAATGATGAATGCATCTTTTCAATTCTCAGTTTTTTCCTTGTTGCTGCCTACCACAGGCTCTTTATTAGAACAATATTTCTAGGCTAAAGATTAAAAAAAAAAACAGAACAGCTAGATGGTAGTGTTTTTTTGAAACTAAATTCCGTCTGCTTCAGATATGTAGAAGATTTTTGTTAGCTGAGACTTTCAGAAAATTACCAAAATAGCTGCTATTTTTTTCCCTGACAACTTCAAATTGACCCAATCTGCTTTCTTCAAGTTCTATATTAGTTCTCAGTATTTTAAGATAAATATTTAGCAGTTGTCAGTCTTCCAGTGCAAAAGATATTCACTGTGGTTTTTACTGTCCTAGTGTTCATGTTATTGAAAAAGAAAAGATCAGCCAAAAGACAGAGGAAAATGCTATCAAATAGACACTCTAAAACAAGTATCAGGGCAGAGACAACTCTTGATTGGGACTTTTGATTTTGGTGGTTCTTCTGTGACAGAATCCACTTAGCAAACATATAGATCTGGATATGGAAAGATTAGGTAACAAAGATGTTCTTTTCTCTGACTTGAATCAGCAATACCATCTCTGCCACAAAATGTGTCTTGGTTTGAAGACATGTTTTTATGAGCCAGGTACAGTGGTGCATGCCTATAATCCCAGCAACCAGGGACGCTGAGGCAGGAGGATGACAAGTTAGGGGTCAACTGGTCAACTTGGGCAACTTGGTGAGAACTTGTCTCAAAGTAAAAAATAAAAAGGGCTGGGAATGTAGCTCAGTGGTAGAGCACCCCTGAGGTCAATTCCTAGTTTAAAAAAAAAAAAGTTTTTAAAGATATGATTTACTTAAATAGAAAACAGTAAATAAAAGCATCACATCTTTGTATAACTAGACCAGTGTGAGAAATTATATGTTTAGTAGCAGTAAAATATTCACTGGCTTAAGAATTTTAATAACTTGGTAAAAAAAAACTATTCTATTTATTATTTGTAATGTTTGGAGAATAAAAACAGGCTGATAATTCTTTCACAACTCTAACACATATGCAATAGGACACTTTTTAAGATTGGAACCCAATGAGGTACTGAAGAAAGCATTCACTTCTCTCACACTTGAGGTCACAAATTTTTGCAAGTCAAAAATGTTGGGCATGCCAAAAACATCATGCTGCACACTACCAAATAAAAGAACACTGTTATTCTTACAAGGAAAGGTTTGACAAGACAGGAAATAGGCAGGGTCAGAGAAGTTTACTTAATACCGAGACTTATTTAACCATCATGAAGCCAAAATACAATGACAGTTAAAAAAATAAACAAATAGCTGTTACACAAAACAAAACCCCAGGATACATGGTCTCTACTGGAAATGATTATTAGATTTTTAGCAAATACAGGAAGTGGATAACCCCAGAGAACTCTCACAAAATTTCTAGAGACCTTCGTTTATGTTTGTCACATAACATTTCACAGAGATAATTAGGATTAAAACAGTTTTAATTGTAGGTAGAAATTTGAACAAAGAAGAAGTGATCTTAAAATGTTGCAAATGACTTCATTAAAGGGCAAGCATTTTAAGACACATTCTGCTAAAAATGAGGGAGGAGGAAGAAAAAAGAAAATGGAAGATAGGAAAAATCTAGCTGTTCATTACAATTTTCCATTTTTGTTTAAACACAGCAGGAGGGCAAAGCTGCTGGCTTCTCTTCATCCTTACAGATGCCAGGAGGGATTATGCAAACCCTACAACCACCCAAATCTTATTTAAAGTTATAATCATTGTTCTCATCTAATGACGTTTGCCTGCTTTCACTCAAATATTGTTGCATCTTGTTTTCTGCCAGTTTGGACCCACTGGGAGTCGTAGATTTATAATTGCAGATAAACCATTTTTTAAAAAAATCACGACCTTTATAAAAAAGCAGACATCAAGTGACATCTAGTGGATGTCTAGATATTATTTTCTAAGGTCTCTGGGTAGCAATGTTTTCAATATATTGTCTTAAAATTACTTATAATTTTTGTTTCTCACTTGAAGCCTCTCTTTGCCTAAGACAGAAAAACATCTGATAGAAGACTATCTCATAAAGATACAAAGGTTGTCATTCTCTTTTCTACAAGAAAAAAAAATTATTTCCATTAGAATATGAATAATAATTCTCAAAATAAATCATCCTGGGACTAACAGTTCTCTCCCTCTCAGGCTACATGCTGCAACAAAGGTCACAGTCTATTCAACATTGGATGTTTTGGGGCAATTATCCACCATGTAGATGGGTTTTAAGAAAGATGGCACTTCAATTCACAAATTATCTGTCTATAAACTTCAATAACATTATGAATTTGACAAATCTATGTATAGTTCAATTATTGTCACCTATTTGCTCCCCTACTCCCATCCCAGAAGGTAATAGGTGAATTATGCAAGTATGTAAGTCTGCTTTGATAATTTTTGCTGGTTTCACCATAGGTTGTTAAACAACAGAGCTACACAGAAATCAGTTGAAAACTTAATTGGGATTGGAACTGCTTAACAACTTCTCTGGTTTAATGATTTAGTGTTTCTGAAAGACTTCCTAAAGAATAAATGCCTTTCATGGATGTCTAGAGACTGCATTTGTGAAAGAGACAGAAAGGGAAGTTATTGACTGAGAAATTGAAAGATGGTGTTTAAATTTAGTATTTTCTTTCCTTTCAAGGAAACTTGGAATATGCAACTGTAACCCAAATGCCAGCTGTCTGACTGTCCCCAGCCTTCTAGTCTTCTAGAGTCACTCTTTTTAATAACACACACACACACACACACACACACACTCCTGTATAAGCTTTCATCCAACTTCCTGTAGAAAAACTAGCAACGCCTCTCTCCCTCCCCTTCTCCTAATCATTTCAAGGATTCTCAGGAGCTCTGCTCACTCAACTCAGCTTTGGATGAGTTTCATTCTATTGTCTTTTCTTCATTCACTTTGGCTTCATGCAGACTTTTTTCTTTTAGTTCCCTCCAAAGTACCACTGACACAAAAGTACAGCAGTGACTTGACTGAAGCTCAGGAAACGAGAGGGAAGAACGACCCAGATGGCTCAGCAATAGATTACAGTGCAGCGTGTGAAGCAGTATAGTGCCTGGGATTTGCTTCAAAATAATTCACTGATGGTTTTGGGTGGGAAAGTAGGTGGGGATCCAGAAGGAACAAAATAGCTGTAAGGTGACAATTGTTGAAGCTGAGGGATGGGTACATGGCTTTCATTACACTACTCATTCCAATTTTATATATACTTGGAATTTCCATAGTAAAAAATAAAAATAAAAAAAAAAATTGAAAGAAAAAGTTCCTTGGAGAATCTTGCTGCAGGAAATTTCTTCCTGGACCCTTTCTCACACTGTGAATCTCTTGTATCTCCCTGTGTCTCCTTCTCAGGCTGCCCAGGCCCTTTATCTGGGACCGAACTCTAATGCTTGGTAGCCCATCAAAATGGCTTGCTGAGTCCCTAAAAATTAAAAACAACAACAACAAAGAAAAAAAAACAAAACAGTTTTCGTCCTAATAGGAATTCTATCTGATTTGGAAAATATCTTCTTCAGGTAAAAGTAATACAATTAGCATCATACCTGGCTTATATGGCATTTAAAATGTTAGCTGTCTGCTGGGTGTGCTCCAGTAATTCCAGTAATTTAGGAGGTTAAGGCAAGTTCAAGGCCAGCCTCACCAACTCAGGGAGACCCTCAGCTACTTAGGGAGACCCTAAAAAATCAAAAAGAACTGGGAGGTAACTCGATGATAAAGAAGCCCTGGGTTAAATTCTCAGTAAGGGCAGGAGGAGAGGTCTTCTCTCTTTCTCCTACTACTTGTATTTAATTACCAACAATTGATTCTTTAAAAAATGGAGATAGATGATTTTTATCCAAAGTTTAAAAGATTATAATCTATGCCCACAAATAGGTTTTGGGGAGTAAGATAGAGTAAAATGTGGCAAAGGTGGAGAACATGAGGAATTGCTAGGTTTGGTGGCTTCCACAGTCTGAAGACAGCAGGGGCCTCTGGGTTTCAGCTCCTCAGTGGTGTTTCTCCTAGGCCCTGCAGAGAGATTTCTTTACCACCACAACCAAGGATAAGGACTTAAATCCTTTAGAACAAAGAAATTAACTTTTGATGCCCATGCATTGGTTCAGGACTTGTAAACTCATGGATTTGACAAATCACAAGCAGAAACAATTGTAGCAGCATTAACCAAATGTCAGCCTGAATACTATCTATAAGGAGATGGTCACTGACGCTCAACAGGAAATAACAGTACAACAGCTAGTGGCTCTTTTGGATTCTGTCAGGAAAGACATGGTCAACCTAAAGAAAAATGAATCTGCAAATCTGAGAGCAGAGCACGAAAAAATAAAAATTTAATTAGACCAAGTTAAACAACAACTAATAAATAAAACCAGTAAAATCAGAACAGATAATAAATTGGACATCAAAGTAGAAAGGAACAGGGTAACAGATGTTTGCAGATCAAGAAAAGCAACTTATGGAAGCAACCACAGAATTTACCTGAAAGGATACTCAAACCATAAGTGTTATTTCAGAAACCAGTAATAAAATTGACACTGAAATTGCCCCCTTTAAAACACTGATGGAGTCAAACTTGAGACACAGATTGTTATCTTGCAGACTGTGTTCACTTGCCTGGCAATAGCATTGGGATTTTTAAAGTACTACTAATGAGCCTGCTGTTGCTGCTGTTGGCTTTGTAGAACACTATACTAAGTTTTCTTTGAACATTTTCAGTTGTAGCAGAAATGTACTAAAAACTTATTCAAAGTATATATGCACTAAAGAGAAGTGTTCTAAGTATTTTATCTTTATTTTGTGTTGTATTTTATGTTGAAAAGCTGTCATCCAAAACCTTATTTGAGATAGAAGGGTATTTTGACCTTATCCTTTTAAGAGTTCATAGAAACTGAACTAAAGTTGTCTTGTATTTGCTTGAAGAACTTTGTAAATCAAATAGAATTTTGTTGTCTGTGCTGCAAATTTGAAAACTATTCCCTAGCCTACATGCTTACTGGATTTAACTCTCCTGGTTACTGCAGTTAAATTTTTATATAAAAGATTATTATAACAAAAAATGTGGCAATGGTGATTGTTCTGCCTTTTAAATAAAATATATTCAATGCAGACATTATGCTGTACTTGAATAAAACTATCTTTAAAAATTAACCAGTCCCCCACCCCCATACCCCTCTGCCTGTATTAGCCAACTGACTAAGCAACTTTCACAGCTCCAATTAATCTGAACTCCCAGAACTGCCCTCAGGAGAAAGACAAAGGTGCAGTGGGTGGAGCCCACAGGATTAACCAGCCTTGGCCCAACAATTCCAGCATCAACTGGCCACTCTCCTTTAATTTGTCTACTTTGGCCTAGAGAACACAGGCTTTGCTTAGTGCAGTTCTGAAGTCAGCTGAGGTTAATGTTCAAACTCCCCAAAAGATGTGCTTATAGAGAGGGGGAGTGAAGATTTTGCAAGGCAAACAATTTTGTTTCAAAATATGTGTAGGGAAGTAAAAACTCATTCTGGATTATTATGTTAACAATACTAAAGTGGAAATTGTGTGTGTCATCCCCTGTTCCCATTCCCAAGAGGGAGGAGAGAAATTCAGAAATTTGGGGGTGGAGAGAGAGAATAAGCTATGGCTTCTGCAGCCTCTTGCCAGATGCCTCTGAGCAAGGGACTTGGAAAAGTGGACACGTTACCATTGGCATGCGCCATTGTCCCCAAACACATGTGAGACAATGTCAGCACTTACTTCTGGCTCTATACAGAAAGAAACTCTTCCTCTTTCTGCCAACACCATTTTCCCTCCCACTCACCCCCGAGACTGACACAGTTTCCATTCCAAGGAGCCGGGTAATGATTCCAAGGAGACTGGGTAACATATTCCAGAGAAAGAGCTGGCGGACAGCGTGAGACCGGTACGGGGATCAGTTTAGGCTGAAATGAATTAGGCAATATTCTTAACTTGGCCTTTGAAGTTTTTATTGCCTTATCATCAAACAGCTTCTCTTCTTTGGCTATATATTGATTTTCCTGACTATGAAAAAGTGTTTCATCTTTTCTATGATAATCAAATGCAGTCTCAGTTAACAGGCACCTTCCTTTTTCTGAAATGTATTACTCCACTATTACAAAATTATCCTATACTCCCCATTTGATAGGACCCTCATACAACATTAGTTTTTTTTTTTTTTCTAATATTTTTCTATCATCTCCATTCCAGATCTTTCCTTTTCACACATATAATGCAGGGGATTATGTCTTTATTTGCCTCTGCTCTTGTCAAAGTATACTTTCTCGAGGCTGGAGTTGTGGCTCAGCGGTAGAGCGCTCACCTAGCATGTGCGAGGCCCTGGGTTCGATCCTCAGCACCACATAAAAATAAATAAATAAAATAAAGGTATTGTGTCCAACTGCAACTAAAAAATAAAATTTTTTTTTAAAAGTATATTTTATGTGAGTTTCCTGCCATTTGATTTATGCTACTATTTGTTAAAACATCACCTCTGGGCCGGGGGTATAGCTCAGTTGGTAGAGTGCTTGCCTTGCATGCACAAGGCCCAGCGCGCTGTACACACACACACACACACACACACACACACACACACACACTTAAAAAAAAAAAAAACCACTTCTGAAATTGCCAGCTTTTCTAATACGCCAAAAAATATATGCATTTCTTGTCAACTAAAAAGTTAAGCCATTATAAATCCCACAGAGGTTTCAGAATGAGGCATAGTTGGGATTTTTATTCTCCTTTAAGTATAATGCCTTGAATATTTTGTCAATTTGCACTCTAACCCTTGGTATATTAGAAAATAGCCACAAAAAGTCACTTTCCTATGTATTTGCACAGTATGTGATACAAAGGCCAACCTTGCATTTGGTTCAGCATTCATCTCAGTGGAAAGTGGGGTTAACATTTGTCACAGGTGGGGAGCAGCTTTAGACCCAGAATAAGAAATCCCAGGGACTAGTCCTACAACTGTTGTGGTTTGGTTGGCATCATAGCTTCCCTTTGCCTCAGGGAATTCATTTCAGTCTAACCATGTCTTGAGTCATCCTAGACAGGTTCATCCATTACTTGGGCTTTGCAGCTGCTTGGTGTCATTCCCATCCACTTTTCCTTTGCTGTCCTCTGCTCCTTTCCTGTGTTGGTGATGGTGTTAGCTTGTTATCAGGCATAGCTTTAGTACCAATATTCCTGGAGCTCAACTCTGGTGATTTTCTTCATCCAAACCTCTGTCATGCCTGGCCATTATTTCCTGGGAAGTTTGGACCCTGGGAATGCTCATCAAAAGGTCCTTTATAAATCTTTGGTTTTGCTTTTTTCTGAATGTCCTGTGTCCCTTTGTATTTTCATAGCATATTTCATGATACACAGATGTTGTCTTACTGTCCTACTACATGTTAATCTTCCTAAGGATAATTACTACTATTTAGTCACTAAATTATTCTTTGTCATGCACTAACATACTTTATATCCACCTCTAGATTTTCTAATAATGTAGACATTATTGTCTTTATTTTTCAGATGGAAAGACAGATTCAGAAGAAATTAAATGTCCTCCAGATCATACGGCTAGGATGTGCCTCACTTTCATCATCTAGAAAAACACTAAATTGAATGAGTGACGATGCTAGCACTTGCCTAGCAACTATAAACATGAATGAATGATGCTTTTATCCCCTGAATACAGCCTCCTCACTTTTGATATCTGCCACCAGGTGGCAGTAGTTTGCCATGGTCATCTGGTCTTTCATAGGATTCATGAGTGTTGGAAGGGACCCCAGAGATTATCTGACATATTTTCCTTATTCTGTTTACAAAAAAAGAAAAAGAAAAAAAAATAAGATGTGTAAAAGTAGAACTTGGATGTAAAACATCCAAAGTTAAAGGTGCCTTGTCTGGGCTGGGGTTGTGGCTCAGCGACAGAGCGCTTGTCTCGCATATGTGAGACACTGGGTTCAATCTTCAGCACCACATAAAAATAAATAAACCAAATAAAGATATTGTGCTCATGTATAACTAAAAAAAAAAAAAGTGTCTTGTCGATCTGATTTTTTCTTCAAAATAATTTAATTATAATTTTCCCACATATTTTTAATATTGAATGTATCACTAAATAAATGCAATCAGTTTTATTTATTTTTTTTTTTTTAATTGATGATTTTACTCTTTAAATTTGTTTGTATGTACAAAAACATCTGCAGGACATATTTTAATGCATTCAGACATAACAAGAATGTTTTCTTACTTATGCCTCTCAACTCAAATATTCGGTGTCCAGAAACATTGTCATAAATCAATTGCATGATATTTTTATTTCATGTTGTAATACATTGGTGTTAATGAGGTCAAAGTGTTGCCAAGGAAAGTAGAAGTACTCTGACTATACTGATCCTATTTTTTTTTAACCATAAAATTTATTTTTATTTTTTTTTAGTCATACATGACAGCAGAATGTATTTTGACATATAATACATACATGGAATGTACATACATCAATCATATTGTCTATTCTATTCTGCTGCCCTTCCTATCCTCCCTACTCCTCCCCTCCTCTCCCATCCTTTCTCTCTATCCAATCTAATGTGACACACTTTTTTTTTCTTTTTCTCATCACAATATCATATATGTATTCTGTATAACAATGAGGTTCTCCTTCCATCTTCCGTGCAACTCCCCTTCTCCCTCTTTTTCCCTCCCACCTCTCTTCACTATTTAGTGGTAGTGTTCTTCTCATGCTCTTCCTCCCTATCCCATTTTGAGTCTCCCCCCTTATATCAGAGAAGACATTCGGCATTTGTTTTTTAGGGATTGGCTAACTTCACTTAGCATAATCTGCTCTAATGCCATCCATTTGCCTGCAAATGCCATGATCTTGTTATTTTTTAGTGCTGAGTAATATTCCATTGTGTATAAATACCACATTTTTAAAATCCATTCATCTATTGAAGAGCATCGAGGTTGGATATTGTATTACAGAATTTTAATGCTTCTTAAACCAAGTTATATATTTTTCATGTTTAAAAAACTTAGAAAACAGATAAGGCAAAAAGGAAAAAATTACAAGCAATTTCAATGGACAAAGATAATCATCATTTTGGTATGTATACTCCAAGAAATTTATTTACTTATTTGTAAATCCCATTTTAAAAATTCGGATCAAACCAAGATATATACAATAATTTGCTAATCTCTATAATCTTGGGCTGGGGTTCTGGCTTAGCACTAGAGTGCTCGCCTAGCACGTGCGAGGGCCTGGGTTTAATCCTCAACACCACATTAAAATAAATAAATAAATGTATAAAAAAATTTTTTAAAAAAGCTCTATAATCTCCTTTCACAGTTACTAGTCTTTTTCTTTATGAGACCTCCTTTTTAAATTCTTCCAATTTAGCCATTTTCAATAGCTAATAAAGAAATACCTTTTATATATACTGTTTATTATATACTTTTTGAGGGAATTCCCCCAGTAAAAATTTCAGTTTCATACTTTTATTTTTTCATTTTCAGTAAAAAAAAGAGCAATATCAAAACATTGACTATATAACCCACCTTCAAATAACGAAGTCTCTTTTCACAAAAGGCTTTTTCTTTTCACTTTTGAAAATTGAATTTTTCCCCCTCATGTCTCTTCTTAGGATAATGATGTTTTCAACTAAAAGGATCAGGTTAATTATTTTTTAAAATATGTATTTTATATTAATATACAGGAGAGAACTTTAAATGCCCGATCAAGGATTATGTTACTTATTAGAACAATCACATGCCTGTTAGTGTGGATTTTTTTTATATTCAGAGATGCTCTCTGATATAAAGGTTACTAACATTATAAGTGAATTTTGGTGCCTGTGACTTTTACCCTCTGTAACCTGCAGTTCTAGTAAGTGATTTAGTCAGCTTTTATGTCACTGGAACCAAAAGAGTTAACAAAAACAATTAGAGAAGGAAAAGTTTATTTGGGGCTCATGGTTTCTGAGGCCTCAAGATGAGGCAGAACATCATGGAAGAAAGTGGTTCAGGACCTCACACCAGGAAGCAAAAAGAGCTCTGCTAACCAAGAATGAAATATATACCCCCAAAGAACATCCCAAACAACCCACCTTCTCTAGCCAACACCTTACATGCCTGCATTACCAACCAATTAATCCCTATCAGTGGATTAATGTATTGATAAGTTAAGGCTCTCATAACCCAATCATTTCATCTCTAAACTTTCTTGTATTGTCTCTCATAAGATTTTGGGGAATACCTCAAATCTAAACCATAACACTGACAGTCTACTGCCACTTTCCGAAAGGTATTCAATAGAGGGAAGTGGTAGACTGTGAAAAAGTTGGGTGGCACAGATAGATAGCACCACTACTGATCATCTTCTACCAGGAAGCACTGATGGAGATTAAGATGTAGGGGAAGGTTAAATAAGAAAATAGATGATTTGGGGATAGTCAATAGACACTAGAGGATTGGGGTAACAGCCCTACTGAGAATGCTCAACAGTACGTACTACTCAACTCATGTAATTATTGCTAGTTATGTCCATGGCTCATTTACTCCAAACTTGGATGTACTCAACACTCCCAGTGCCTATACAGCTCAGCCCTCCAGCCTTCTACCATTTCTCCATTGAAAAAATACACAGAGAAATGGGAAATAACATTGAAATAATGATCTTCTGCTAGGTGGTATGGAGGTGGGCCATGTAACAGAACAACTGTGTAGGTAAAGTGCTATGAAACCCATAACTTAAGCCTGGGCACCCCCTACCTACCCAGACTGTTTAAGTACTGTGTGTCTTCTGCAAATAGCCACTAAGGTAAATTAATTGGTAGAGCTATAATTAATTTGCAGAAGACTTCCTGATTCTTTTCTGATGTATATAGCACCAAGGATAGTAATGGACAGTGGGCATCATTAGTGAGGAAGAAATGTTAAGAGGAAAACTGCTTTTTTCTGAGAAGTTACTGATAAAATGGTTGTTGCTATTCAACTTCTAGTTAATCTGGAAATCATAATGTACAGCTCTACAAATGAAAATGCTTCCTTTTGGTCATGAGTTGAGAGGTGAAGTGACTGAGTTACAAGACCATTAACTCAATCAGTGTATTAATCCCCTAATAGGGATTAACTGGGTGGTGACTGTAGGCATGTAGGGTGTGGCTGGAGAAAATGGGTCATTGGGGCATGCCTATGGGCTCTCTGGTAGGCAGAGCTCTCTGGGCTTCCTAGTGCTATGTGCTGGGATGCTTTCCTCTGACCCACTCTGGCCATGACATTCTGCCTCATCTTGGGTCCAGAGCAGTGGAGTTGGCCATCTATGAACTGAGACCAAATAAACTTTTCCTCCTCTAAAATTGTTCTCATCAGGGGCTGGGGATGTGGCTCAAGCGGTAGCGCGCTCGCCTGGCATGCGTGCGGCCCGGGTTCGATCCTCAGCACCACATACAAACAAAGATGTTGTGCCCGCCGATAACTAAAAAAATAAATAAATAAATATTTAAAAAAAAAAAAAAATTGTTCTCATCAGGCGTTTTTTGTACAACAGTGAGAAAGCCCTAGTTTCATTTCTAGTAGGGAGGAAGAACTTGCCTTTAGAAAAGATGATTTCTCTCATCTACCTGATACCAACTTAATCTAACCGATTGAGATAATGCAGAACCCAATGAGTTCAGAAACCAAGCTTTATTAGTTTAAGGCTTTTACCTTCTAGAAAACCAGTTCAGACCATAGAAAGACCCTAACCCAAAGTGTAATGGATAATAAATTAATAATAGATGTCATAAATTCACCATAACCTTATAGTGGTGAGAAAATCTTTTAACATTAGTTGTTCTGTTTGTCCTTTACATTTTGAACTTGACAGTGCTAGGAATTATGGTGGAGATTACATCTATTTTGAGATAACACTGAAGTTACTACTTTAGAACTTATTTTCTTTTTTACTCTTTATTTATAACTGTAAATGCCCATGTTAAAGAAGTTTTTTTCAACTCAATAACCTAATCTTCCACCTTACGAAATTGGGAAAAAAAAAAAAAAAAAAAAAAGAGCAAACTAAACCAAACTAAATAGAAGGAAGGAAATGCTAGACTGGAAGTAAATGAAGTATAGAAAAGCAGAAAAATCAAAACCAACTTCTAGTTCTTAAAAATGTCAATGAAATCAATAAAAATCTTTGGCTAGCCTGACCACAAATAATACCCAAATTACTAAAATCAGGAATTAAAGAAGACCATCACTACTGACTTTACAGAAATATAATACCATAATAACTGTACCTCAACAAGTTAGATAACCTGGATGGAATGGAACAATTCCTAAAAAAGATACACACTACCAAAACCAACACAAGAAATAGTAACTCTAAACAAGGGTTAGGGTTGAAGCTCAGTGGTACAGCATGTGCTTAGCATGCACAAGACCTCCAGTTCAATCAGAAAGGAAGAAAATCTAAGGACAACAATATGAAAGAAAGCAATAAATTGAAGAAAAAAAAAAAAAAAAAACTTCCAAAACAAAACAAATTCCCACAGACCTAGGTGGTTTCACCAGTAAATTCTACCAAACTTTTAACTAATTAGACTTTAAAAAACCTTTTAAAAATAGGACATTTCCATCGCATCCTATGAGACTTTATGCCAAATTCAAAGAAATCACAAGAGAAGAAAAATATTATTCATTATATCTACAGCGGGTAGAATCATGTCCTCCCCTGCAAAGGATACATTCAAGCCCTAATCACTAGTACTTATGGACATGTCCTTATTCAGAAATAAGGTCTTTGCAGATGTAATCAAGTTAATATATTAGATTAGGGAAAAGGGAACTCAGAGACAGGGAAGATGCCTTGTAAAGATGAAGGAGGGATTAGAGTCTACTAGTCAAGGAATGCCATGGTTGTCAGCTACCACCAGAAACTAGGAAGAAGCAAGAATAATTCTTCCCCTAGAGCCTTAGGAAGGAGCAAAATCCTTCCAGCAACTTGATTTTTGTCCTTTTGGTCTCTAGATCTGAGAAAATAAACTTCTGTTGTTTTAAGCCACTCAGTGTGTGGTAATTTGTTATGGTAGACCTAGCAAACCAACACAATCTCCCTTATGAATATCGTTGCAAAAATTTCCACCCAGATACTGGCAAACTGAATCTGGCAAAATATAAAAAGGATTAAGCACCTTGACTAAGTGGGAATTTTCCCCTGAAATACAAGTTTGGTTCAATCTAAGAAAATCAAGCAATGATATTATCATATTGACAGAATAAAGAACAGAAAACACATGATCATCTTGACAGACATAGAAAAAACATTTGACAAAAAACACTGGACAAAAAAACATTTGACAAAAAAACACTCTTCCATTGACAAAAGCTATTTACAAATTAGGAATAGAAAGAAACTTTCTTTACCCGATAAAAAGCTATGTATGAAAAATCTAGAGCTAACATCATATTTAGTGTTTCAACAGTAAGTTGAAGTTCAACATTAAGTTTTTACCCTTAGCCAGTTGCAGTGGCACATACCTGTAATCCCAGCAGCTTGGGAGGCTGAGGCAGGAACATTCCAAGTTCAAAGCCATTCTCAACAATTTAGCGAGGCCCTAAGCAATTTAGTAAGACCTTGTTTCAAAATAAAAAATTCAAAAAGGGCTGAGGATATGACTCAGTGGAAAGCACTTCTGCATTCAATCAGTACTAAAAAAGACAAAAATGTTTACCCACTTAGCTCAGGACCAACACAAGGATATTAGCTCTTGACACTTCCACTCAACACTATAGTAGAGGTTCTGATCAGGTCAATTAAGCGAGGAAAAAAATGAAAAGTATTCCAATTGTAAAGATATTTAAAAAATATATATAGTTGGTACACTAAAAACTACAAATAGCTAAACATCACTGTTTTTTAAATGGAAAAGCAACTCATGTTCATCCTATGTTGGAGGATTTAATATTACTTATATGACAATATTACCGAAACTGATCTAAAGATTCAATAACCTACTAAAATCCTAGTCATTCTTTGAAAAACTGACAAATTGATTCTAGAATTTATATGGAAATGCAAGTGACCTAGAGAGTCAAAACAATCTTGAAAGAGACCAGTCTTTGAGGACTCCTTCTTCCCGATTTCAAAACTTAATACAAAGCTATAATAATCAAGACAATATGCTACTGGTGTAAGTAAAAACATAAAGATCAATGGAATAGATCTGAGAATACAGAAATAAGCCTAAGCTTATATTTATGGTCAACTGATTTTCAATCAGTACTCTAAGACAATTAAATGAGGAATGAACAGTCTTTTCAATAAATGAGGCTGGAATATTAGACATCCACATGGAAAAGAATTAAGTTGTGTCTCTTACCTCACACCATATACACAAGTCAAAAATGGATCAAAACTCTAAATAAAAGGGCTAAGGGTTGGAGTGGCTCAGTGGTAGAGTGCTTGTCTAGCACATGTGAGGCCCTGGGTTCAATTCTCAGCACCATATAAAAAATAAATGAATAAAATAAAGCTATGAAAAAGTTACCTCATTAAAAAAAAACTTTGAACATAATGAAAAAGTAGGTATTAACCTTTTTGACTTTGAATTATTCAATGGTTTCTTACATATGACATTAAAAACCCAAGTAACCCAAAAGAAATAAACTGGGTATCATTAAAATTTTAAAAATTTGTGCTTCAAAGGACACCATTAAGGAGGGGGGGGGAAAAAAAAAGACAACCAGACAAACAAGTGAAATATCTGCAAATCATACGTGTAAGACTGGACTTGAATCCAGAACAAAGAAAAAGAACTCTTTATAATTCAAAAAGAAAAGACAGCCAGGCTCAGTGGCACACACTTGTAATCCCAGCTGCTCAGAAAGCTGAGGCAGGAGGATCACAAATTCAAATCAAGCCTCAGAAGTGAGGCACTAAGCAACTGAGACCCTTTCTCTAAATAAAATACAAAATAGGGCTGGGGATGTGGCTTAGTGCTTGAGTGGCCGAGTTCAATCCCTGCCACCCACCTCCAAAAAAAAAAAAAATAATAATCCAATTTTAAAATGTTCAAAGAATTTGAATACATTTTCATAAGCTATATAAATGACCAATAAGCATATGAAAAGATACTTAATTAGAAGTCATTATAGAAATGCAAATCAAAACTACAATGAGATACTATGTCACCTACTATATAAACTTTAATAAAAAAAAAGGCAGACAATAACAAGTATTGGTGAGGGAATGTGGAAGAACAGAAACCTTATAAATTGCTGATGGGAATGAAAATGGTGAAGTTGTTTTGGAAAACAGCAGTTCCCCAAAGAGTTAAATATACAACTACCATATGACCCGGAAATAGCTACCAAGAGAATCAAAAATGTGTCCACTCACCAAGCTGTACATGAACAATCACAGCAATATTCAAATTGCCAAAAAAGCATAAACATTCTAATGCCCGTAGTTTGATAAACTGAAATTGGCTGTGATCTCTACAAACTCTAATAAGAAGGTCTGTACTCCTAGCATGGTGGCTATATATTCTGCTTGGTTATATAACTGCTCCAATTTTATAATCACTATACTATACACTTACGTACTATACACATAAAAGACAATGTTCCAGCTTTACAAAAATTAGTCTCCAATGGTCCTGACTGTAATATATTCTTCCATGTTGATTTTATTGGAATACTTTTGTTTTAATTCTGTTTTAGGGAAGTTCCATGAGTCTGCCGCTATGCCACCACCCTCTTAGATTAATACCGATCCTAACTCCAGTCCAAATCAGAGGACAAGACTTACTCATTCTGTGTCTTTAAAAATGTGAGAATGTCTATTTTATTCCAAGGGCCTTTTCTAGCCACCTCCTCCCAAATTTCTCCCATTCCCCAAATAACAATTGTCTTCTTCCAACAAAATATACTGGATCCTTTATCTGCATCCATGAACATGGTTTCAATCCCAGAAGAGGTTCCTATCTGAGCATTTTTAAGCATAGTGCCCAAATTGGAATATATTCTATGTATAAGCAAACTAGAGTAGGACTTTCATTAACCATATCTTCCTCCATTTTGTTGGCTTCTACCACTTTAGAGATTAGATATTGCAAAGAATATGGGCTCAAAGCCAAAAGAACCTGCAAAGAATATGGGCTCAAAGCCAAAAGGACTGAACAGTGGTTATTGTCTGAATGTGTCCCACAATTCTTGTGTTGGAAACTTAATTACGATTATAAAGCAATTAAAGCATAATAATTTGAAAGGAATAATTTATTGAACATTTTTTAAAATTTGAAATTAATGTACATTTGATTTTAAAAATTTTGCATTAGATTACCACAGATTTACATACAACCATAAACTGAAAAATACAAGAAAGTTTCCATGTGATACTAACAAAGAAACTCTTTCCTTTATTGTAAGAAAATAAACTTTCAGAAGCTAAAGCTAGCTTTTCAGTCGTGCAAAATACTAACACTTTAAGCAGAAAGTCTTTATTTTTAAGAGAAAGTAACATTTTTCTATACTTGACCTATATTTTAATTCTTTCCAGTAGAACCAAAACCTCCTGAACCCCTTTCAGTGTCATTCAACACCTGAAAGAAAAGTAATAAGACAGTTAATTTTAGAGCCTCTTTCAGTTCTTCTACCCAGCCCCTATAAGACTTTTAAAGATTACAAAAAGAAAGTTAAATTTTAAAAAGACCCCACAAATTAGAAAATTGGATATTTGTTTAAAAAGCTAATGAAATATTAAAATTTCACAATATATTAAATAATTCATTATCCAAAGTAATGCTACATAATATCTACATGAAAATGTGTCATGAGCTGGGTACAGTGGTGCATGCCTGTAATCCCAGCAACTCATGATTAGAGGCAAGCCCCAGCAGCTTAGCAAGGCACTAAATAACTTATCAAGACTCTATCTCAAAATACAAAATAAAAAGGGCTGGCACTGTAGTTCAGTGGTAAAGAACCCCTGGGTTCAATTCCTAGGATCAAAAATAAAATCAAGAAATTCTAAAAGTAAGATCTTAAGTCATATATACTGCTAGCTACAAACAGCATATTAAACCCTCTAAGCTGTGTCTTTTCTTCACTTGCAATGTTATGTCACTAATTATTAAGCTTTTATAACACTTACTTGAACTTCTTCTATATCTGGATAAAAAATCCGTTCACAAATGAGCTGTGCTATTCGATCACCTTTTTTTACTTCAAAGAAAAAAAAAAGCTTATTAGTGATTTTATTCATGTACTCTTTTATATCTTGCCTTATTCATTGAGTATTAGAGGAGTCAGTATTACTGACAGAAACTCAGAACATTCACTACGTTTATGGGAATACATATATGTATTTAACATACCTTCAAACTTCTCTTTGCCAAAATTAAATAACACAACACCAATATTTCCTCTATAATCTTCATCTATGACACCAGCTAGAGGAAAGAAAAATAATATCTTGATTTATTATCACCGAGTGTAAAATTACATTAAAATCATTCTTATGTAGCTCAGACTTTTATACTTAGAACTTCAGTAAGTGAACCTTCCTTTAGCACTAGGTAATGCCTCAAAAACAAAAAAAGGTATTACTAAAATGTAGATAAGAATTTAGAAAATTGGTCCTAATTTCCTATCTGTCACCCTTATTAAATGGTAACCATTTCCTACTTTAAGCTAATAATGGCAATTACCATCTCTACCCACTGCATACTTGCCAAAAAGACTAGCAGAAAATTATGATTTGGGCTTCGAAGACTTTTCTTGGGAACAGTTTTTCACTAATATTGATCGATACATGACCAAATCATAAATAAAAATGTAAAAAAACCCCAAAAGATCTACAGCAGAAATGAGTTAATGCTTACACTGTTAAGTAGCAGTCTTAAAAATACCAGAACACTCCATTTTTACAATAAAATGGGAGCTGAACTTTTCCGTTCACATCCTTCCTCTCCTTTTAATCTGAACCACCATTCCTTCTAAAATCACAAGCTCTCAGAAGGTATTAGCTCATAGTTAATAATGAGTACACTTATATGTACAATTAGTGTTTGAGATTATGAACACATGGAGAGCAAATCTTTGCAGGAAAGTTGAGCCTGGCCAACTAGCCTGGTCCAGAGAGCTACCTTGACCAGACTTGATACCATTTGTTTTTGGGTCAAGAATTTAAAATGCTTCCATAAAGACAAATACAAATAATACAGGTGCACCAGGCCTTCTCATTTCTTTTTATATTGAAATCTAATTCACATATAATTCATCCATTTAAAGTATATGATCCCAAAGTTCATAGCGTATTCAATGTTGTACAACCATCACCAAAATCAATTTTATAACATTTTTATTACCCTCCCAGGAAATCCTCTACCCATTAACAGTTATTTCCCATCCCTTGGAACTTCCTATGATACATATTCTTTCTGCTGTTATGAAAAGCTGGATAGGATTCTTATGAAATATAGAATATAGCTCTATTTTACATCTGACTTCTTATGAATACTCTTCCTTGTCCCTTCTCCAAAATACCCTCATGAAAGCAGAGAATAAAAATCGGAATATCTTGATGGGTACAAAGGCTAGTTAGCTATACTAATTATTTTAAGGTTAAAAAAAATTAGGCTGATTATGAGTCAAAAAATGCCTGCTAAGAAGGTACTTTAAAAATGGGCTGAAAAGCAGGAAAGGCAGTTCACTTCATGTCTAGACTGAAGGAAATGGTCTACTCTTTTCTAGTGGAACAGCAACAAAATTTGACCAATTCAGAGTATTAAATCCTAGTTTCTTTCCCCGCTGCCAAATGACCATTAATTTAGCCCTCAATAATTATGAAAAGAACTGATATTAAGACCAGCGGTTTTCCATGTATCTACACAGAGGAAGTTTTGACTATAGAAATGATTTAGCTTAGATTTAACACAGAGACCCTTTTGTATACAGCATATTGTTCCAGGCCAGGGTAATAACTCATTTATCTCAAATGAGTTTAGGAAAAACAATGTGGACTGACTGCCTTCAAAATTATTTTGTTTCTATTTTATTAGAAAAATTTTAAATTATTCAAACAGTAATACACATAAAGTAAAAAAAAAAAACTAGCCAATATCACAGTAATACACTGCATTACTTTACTTTTTCCATTAAAAATAATAGATATCCTTTGAGATTAATATGTACAAACCTGTCACTCTTCAGCCCTTGACAAATATCCCTGCATAAATGTCAAATAGGTTCCAAAAAGCACTTTCCTGGGTAAAATGGTGTGTATATTTTATACTTTGGAGGGTATTGCTAGATAACTTTACAAAAAAGGCATAGCCAAACTTCTATCAGCAATATTTGAAAATGCCCATTTCCAAAATCCTTGCCAGTACAATGGTAGCAACTTTTAAATTCTGGCCAATAATGATCAGTAAAAAATGATATTTAATTGCTTTACTTTGAATTTCCCTGAGGACCAGTAATGCTGGATTTCTTTCCTTCCATTGTTTACTGGACATTTATATGTCCTCTTCTATATTTTGGCTTTTTTTTCTCACATATTCAAGTTGCATATATTTGCTGGTTTAAAAAAAGTTATATTTTTTACCATATAAAAATACTCTCTTGTTGTAAAAGGCTCTGCTGTACATCTGTAAAGTTGTCTTGTTAGTAGCACTCAAATAGTTACGAGTCTTCAATTCTACGGGGCCAAGTGACCTACTAAGACTTTATACTTGGCAACAGGAAAATGAGAAAAGTCTTTAAGTGACTAAAAGAAACGAAATTGAAGTCAATGAAAATATGGCAGAAAAAAAGCCTTCAATTATGTTATTTTTAGTATAAATAACAATGTTATACAAAATTCAATAGGTTCTAGTTCAATTATTAATTGACTGAAAGTCAACTGCCATTTGACTTTCAAGAAAAGCAAGATTTATTCATTCTTTGCATAATGGATATAGGCATCAGGGATATTTCTTTTCATGAGAAAGCAGAAAGTATCTTGAAGTTATCACTGGAAAAAATCATGCATTGGAACTGGCAGAGTGATTAACTGACTTCAGGCACAAGTTTTATTGTGTCAAGACTTTGGCATGTCATATGCTGGAAACCTTTTTTAGTGAAAACTATCCACACTTACCAGATGTGAATTCTGAACAGAATCCTGCATTCTAAACTTTTCCCTTTGACCCTTATTTATAGCCTGGGATTTCTAACAATCTCTCTCTTAAGAAATAAAAATTTTTGCCAACTCTGATAAACTTGTGCCTGACATTTTAAAGATATTTCTGCATCCAAAAACACACCACAATGTAATTTTATGAACAACACCATACCATCCACCAGGCAAACTGATTTTCCAATTACATGAATTTTCTTCCAGAGGGTTGTTTTAAACAAAGCAAAAATTGGTAAAAAAGTTGAAAAAAGATTTTCCACATTAAAAAAAAAAAAAAAAAAAAAAAACTTAACTCCCTAGCCGGCAGAAATGATAAAACAGACTTTAATACATGCCACGCACTATGTCATATGGTTTACATAATCATTAATCCTCCAATTCCTCAGAGACAAGCACACCAATTTTTATTATACAAAGGAGAAAACTGAGCCTCAGAACTCATGTTTCTTTCAAAGCAGGCCTTTGAAATTTTCTTAAAAAACACACACTCTTTTTACATTCTTAAGTTAGATTACAATTATATCCCAAATAATATTTGAACCTCCAAAAGTATTTTTGAAAGTCAGGTGTAACTTAACTTCAACTCTGGAGTGGGTGGACAATCCCTGGCTAAATAAAACTCAGCTCCCCAAAGAACTACTTTTGGCTTTGTCTTGCCCCACAGCACCACCTAGTGACACCATGAGGATATATCAGGCCTTTCTGTTAAGCCAAGACCTGGCCGCCTAGGCTTTATCATGAGCTTAAACCCCCACCCATCCCTCCACACCCCACAGAGGCAGGGCACAAGTCAAACTAATCCAGGACCCTGATGAGGGAGATGAGGTAGGCTAATTCAGCATTTAACTGCAAAGGAAAGAACAAGGATGTTAGAATCATATCAATAGTCTAAACATGTTTAAACATGTTATCACCTTAGGCTCATTTCTGAGCTGGTTTCCTCATCTATTTAAAAAGAAAAAAAAAAAAACCTTCATAGAATGCTTTATATAAACGATCATAGGAAAATCTAGAATACCCACTTACCTGAGGGCCAACATGCTGTTAAATGAAGCACTATCTCATTAATGAAGATAAAAAAAGAACCAGGACAGGGGATTATATCAGTGGGGTGTGTACTACAGGAAGAGATTAAATTTTCTGAGAGAGAGGAGGTTAGAAATCCTTTATCAAGGGTGGCTAGCAAAGGTCGCTGGGGCTTCTTCATGACAGGGGCGACATGAGAAACTTGTTAGCTATGGGAGACATGAGTAAGGTTTTGTTTTAAGGGAAATACATGCCACAGAAGACTTTCCTTGGAAGAAATTTTAGAGCAGCAGTGTTTTCTCTCTTCAAGGAAAAGATTGTTTTGATATATTTTGCCAAACATGGACAGCCTCTTAAAAGGAAAGAAAGTCCTTACTAGATAGATCTATATTTATAGAACCTTTTGTTTGACAATTATTTAATACTTATTAATAACTACCTAAGCAAACTATAATTGCTTAAAAATAATCACAAAATCTTTTCCTTTTGTGTACTCATTTTTCGACTAACTACAGATTATCACTAAACCAAGGCAAAAATCTTTTCTGTCAGATAGTGCCTGGTTAGCCTGTTAGTAAAATAACATAAATTTTACAATTATCACTTAAAAATTTTAAATTATCAAATAGTATTTGAGACTGTATAATAATTATCTATTATTTCAGATATGGGGTTTTTTTTTGGAGGGGGAGGGTAGCAAAGATTGAACCTAGGGGTACTTAACCACTGAACCTGCCTCAGCCACCCAAGATATGGAAATTTCTAAACAGTCAAGAGAATAAAAATGCAATTCCTTTTCTTGATAATAAAAATGCAATCTGTCATTTGAATACACATTACCTTTTAAGCAAAGACAAAGCCAATACACACATTTGCACAATTTAAAAACAAATATATTACCTCCTACATCTATGAAGTATTTTGCAGCCAGGCCAGAACGTGGAGCTGAAAACAAAAAGGAAGCCATTGGTTATTTTAAGTGGGGAGGGGCAATACTGGACACAATATAATTTATGCAATTTAAGCATATCTCCTCTACTATGTCTATATCTTCATCTTACCCTTATTAGACAGTTCTGAATTAAAGATTGCTTAATCATAATGCATTACCAAAGTTGGAAAAACTAGTTTAGAAATTCAGCCAGGTTTTACTAAAAACAAAAAACAAACAACAAACAACAACAACAAAACAACACTTAAACCAGCCCCATATGACTTCAGTCAATTCAGGATTTGTGGTATAGACCTGGGAGATGACTGCTAGAATGAAGTGAGAGCAACCACAGACTGCTCTTACAAGAAGTTTGGCCACAAAGGGGCAAAGAGGAACTGTAGCTGGCCAGGGACACAATGCTAAGGAAGATGATTTGTTTTAAGATGGGAGACCGGAACAAATACAATGCTGATAAGAAAGGGGTGGGGAGAGCAGTAGGGAAAGGGAGGGAGGAGGAGGGAGGGGAAGGGAGAGTTAGAGAGGGGAGGAGGAAGAGGGTGGGGGAGGAAGAAACCTAACACAACAGTAGCAGCATTTAGCCTAGAATTTAGGACTCCTACTCATGACTCTGATGTCAAAACACATAACTTTGTTAAAACACATGAACCAGAGTAAGATAAAAGGCCTTGTATCAGTTAAGTAAAATGCCAATGCTAAACATTGAACTCCTGTGTTTTTTATTCTAAAGTTTTTACCTTATAACTTGCTGGCTTAAGCATGAGACCCACAATTATTCTAAATTCTATTATTTTATTTCAGAATAATTTATATCAGGTACTTTGTCAATAAATGCCACTTCTTCTGCCTTAACTTTTATTTCACTATTTCCTGGCCATCCCCCCCCCTAAAAACTCTAAAAGTAGAGACAGTGATGCTAAAAGGGACCACCAGGAGAAAAATCATTGTGTTCTCTTAAGGGATGAAGTACTAGTAGTTCTCCCATGCGTGGCTAACAAGATTGAGTTAAGTCTAACTCTCTCCCCAGAGGAGGGGCTAACAGTTGCATATGCCCCTTTGTGTACTTATTTAAAAGTACTTATGTTTTTGACAAATTCAGGACTAACTCTGGTGACAAATGACTCACTCCAGAAAAAAAAAAAAAAAATCAAACCTGTTGATTTGCAGTCTGTTTTGTACTAGCTTCCTAGAATACGGCTTTCTCTCAAGAAAACTACTGTTCCTTACTGGAACCCCATGGGATGATACTGAAACAAGATAAGAGTCTATGGGCTGACATACTCTGGAGTACGTTCTACTCTCTTAATATAATGTGCCATCACTGTAAGTCCCTATTTCCTAATACAAGAAGTATTAGTAATTCTCATCCCACTCTTCACAAAGAAACTTGACCTAATATGCAACGTAATCCTTGAAGGGAGAAATTCGGCACTCTGGAAAAAGATCCAAATAACAATCATCTATATTTTTAGTTTTTCTGTGAGGAGTTATGAAAACAACCTCTTAGGCCAATGTGAGTCTCCCAAAAACACAAATAAGGAATCGAAATGAGACAGCCAAAGAGAAAGACCAAAACATGTATGTAAATAAAATTTTTCAAATGACTGTTTGCCATCATAGATGGCACTTCATTATTTTAGGACCAAGACCAAGCAATATTAATCCAACAACACTAAGATTAAATACCTTATCACAAAGAAAGGGCTTGACAAATAGTTACCTGTTTCTTGAATCACTTACCTATTCTTCCATAGCACCCAGAAGGAAGAGCTATCTGAATGTCTGTTTTCACAAGGGCTTTCTCCATAGGTGGTACTATATAATCATAGGCACTACAAAATAATTAAAAAAAAAAAAAAAACAGTATTTACTTATAAAATTGTTTTACATTCTTTCCTTGTGATGATACATATAGAATTGCTTTAAATACATTTCATAAAATAGTACAATCTTAGGCTAATGTTGCCAACTAATGTTGCCATGACAAACTTTCAATTCATCTTTAAAAAGTTCAAAAAGGTAGATGTTTTATTTATTAATTAAAAGGCAAACCCACTTGAATCTAATGTATGAAATATGATATGTCAAGAGCTTTGTAATGTTTTGAACAACCAATAAAAAAAAAATTAAAAGGCAAGTGTAGATGAAAGAATATGAATTTTATGGTGGTAGGAAGATATGTTGACAATGTAAATGTCTTCATCTCTGAACACAATCAATGGGAAACTGACAAAAAAGTCAAACTTTAAATGGTACAAACTTTGCTAATACCGTGAGAAACAGGAAAATGAAGAACTAAATAATGGGGCAAATATGTTTATATGTATTAACTCATTTTATTCTCATTACAATTCTGTGATTACAAAAAAACTGCAGAAGAAAACTGTAGGCAAAATAAAGGGTGGGGGAAGGTAGAGCTGTTTTGTATCAGTTCTGCCTGGCTGTGTAGTTCACCAAACCTATGACCATGAACTTCACCAAGTAAGGGATCACTCTAAATAGCCCCTGGAAATCAAGTGCTGAGGTACTGATTCTCTAAGGTCCATCCAGCAAATTGCTAACACTTCTAGTATAATACAAGTATTAGCAATTCTCATTTGTCTGTATCCGCCTCATTAAAAACATTTAAGAGATTTGACAATGAGCAAAACTGGAAGTTCCTCTGCAGAACTTAAGTCCCATAAAGCAGTACTATATTTTCACTGTAATTTCCTTTCTTTAAACTGTTAAGCACTAATTTATTAAAGACATCAGATATTTCCACATCAAGCTCAGTATACAGAAAATCACCTATATTTTTTAGGAGGATGACTAAAGAACTAAAGTATCTTGAATCAAGATCTCCCTTAGGACTCACAAGGTCCAGCCATATACTTTAAAAGGGTCTAAGCGAACTACATCACTCCTTCCCATTAAAATCAAAAGGCACACTATATTCCTTTTAGCCACAATAATGTACACTTTTTTTTTTTTAGCTACAATTAATCTCATTCCCCGCCCCCCATTAATATCGTTACAGTCCTTTCTTCCTTTCTTTTGTACTTGGACCAGTAGTTCTCACATTCTAATTACCTGGAGTGCCTTAAAAATAAATCATAACGCTTGGAATATGGTCATAAAATGAACACCCCTCCCTCCCAGAATCGTTTTTCCCCTTTATTAATGGTTCTAAATACTGAACATACTAGCCAAATTTAAAAAACAACAACACTTAATTCCGTGTAAAAAACCGTCAGCAACATTCAAGCTCCTGGGCAAATCACTCTTAATGATCCCATTTGTAAATTAGTAACACTCCTCTAATCCAAGACTGTTTTGATTAAATAGCACGTGGGACAAAATTCCTGTACAGGTATAAAAAAAAAAAAAGTGCGCTACAAATGAACGGTTGTAGTATTACTAGCACTCCCGCCATTTTTTGTTTTTCATATTCGTACCCTTTCACAAAGTCCCAGTCCTTAGGCCTAATAGATGTAGAAAGAACTAACCCCAGAAGTGGCCTTCATTAATCTTTTTTAGATATTTCAGAATCTCAGCGCCCACCGTGGCTTTTCTTGAGCTCGCCATCACCCTAGAAGGCCAAGATGAACCCTGTTGCACGGCACCTTCCACTTGTTAAAAAGAGTAGAGTGAATGTTGTAAAATAATGCGTTGGGCATTTTACAGATATTTATTTACCATTCTGCACACTTTGCCCAAATCCCTGTTAAATTTATGCCTTTTTTAAAAAGCCAAAATTTTCAAACTAACAATGACAGGAAGCCTACATTTACAAAAAAGTTTGTGTCCATAACCTTTCTAGCGTATGGTTCAAGCTGGGGCAAAGGGGCTGAACACGAGCTAAATCATCCGAGAACCGGGTTTCCTCTGCGAGGGTGGCGCTGCCGGGGGCCGAGACCGGTCGGCCACGTGAGGCCTGAGGTCCCCACTCACCTGTACAGGTCATAGCCTGCGGCCCGCGCGGACCCCCGGGTCGGGGCCGTGGCGTGCTCCGATAGTCGAACAAAGCGGAGCCGCAAGCCGCCATCCTCCGCAGGCCGGGCCCGCTTGCTGGGGGAAATGGCGGTTACTTCTTCAGAAGAGGGCATGGCAGCACCGGAGGGCAAGAGAAGACGAAGAGACCAGAAAAGAGAGCAGGGGATGAACGCAGCTGCTAACAACCAGCCAAACTCCGAAATTTCCCGCCAGCCCCTCCCGGACCCTCCCCCAGCACCTTGGCCTGGACGAGACCACAGTTCTGGCGGCGGGGGGGTCCGGGTGTCATATTTTAGGCCGGAAGCCCTTCTCTGAAAGCTGGCTTCAGATCGGACACGACTGACCCCTCTTAAACATAGCAAATTCAGAACTCCGGTTCAAAGTAGGGGACAAGCTTCGGTGGTCTCGCCCATAAATGACAAGAAGCCAACCTTCCTCCCCAGGGACCCGAATGGACTCGCTCCCTAGGCGCGAGACTTGGGCGCCCTCCCACTTTCCCTCCGCCTGAGGCTGCAGGGCTCCCTCCCAGCCGGAGCGTTAAGCGCGCCGGCTGCACCTTCTGGGCCCAGTATCCACGCCTTTGCGGGCGTGCCCGTCCCGCACGCGTCCCAGGCCTCACTGGCTTCAGGGAAGGGTGTGCCGGCGCTGGACAGCGACCGGGGCGGCGCGAGCTGGGTGGGGCCGAAGGGCGGGCCTGGTCGGGAGAGTCTGGACGCCCACGCTCTCGGTTGTTTCCTTCGCGCGTCTTTAAACGCTAAGCGGAGCAATGATGGAGAGAAATGGCAGCCGAGCGCGGGGCGCGGGAGGAGGGCCGTCATTCCCCGAGGTCTGCGTCTCCGGACGCGCTCCCGTCCAGCACCCTAACGCCCGGATGACCTCGGAAGCAGTCTCGGCGCCCTCTGATGGCTCTCACTGGGAGGCGGCGCGAAGGCCCCT
>NW_026000229.1:31063336-31066968 GCF_001458135.2 Marmota marmota marmota
TTTTTTTTTTTTTTTTTTTTTTTTTTTTTTAGTACATCCGCTAGACCCGGACCCTACCCCAGGGCTGACATACCTGGGGCAGCTTCGCCCGCGGCCATTATTCCCCGCTTCAGACTTCAGGGCCCCCTGGGGGACGGAATCACCTCACCACCGCGCGGCAGGCTGTGACCAGCACAGCATGCAGAATTCCTTACGGAATGCAAGACTGTATGTTGTTTACACTTAAAGGAGCGACCCGGGAGGGTCTTCAAGGATAACCGCAAGGACAACTCAGCCCTTCCACTGTTATCTTTCTGTGGTTACAATGACCTTGGAAACACCGAGGTCGGACAGGGTCTGTAACCCCACTGTTTGGGGAGGCCGAGCCAGAAGATGGCAAGTTCAAGGCCAGCCTCAGCAATTTAGCAAAACCCTGTCTCAAAAAATGAAAAGGGCTGGAATCAGTGATACAGCAAGCACTCAATCCCCAGAACCAAAAAAAAACAAAAACAAAAAACACCGACGTGAGCCCAGTGACTTGAGGGCTAAGATCCTGGGCTAAGGTGGTGGAATTTACAGTGAGGACAGATGAGTAATTTTCTAGATAATTGTATACAGATTTTTCTGGGATGCAAGAATCTCCAGTTATCTCTGGAGCTGATGCAAAAACCTGGAGACTAAATTGATACGCATTTTAATTCCAAAAATAAATGTAACTACAGGGCAGTTTTAGAGAAATGACAACTAAAAATGGTGAAGTACTGTTGAAGTTTTCTTGCTTGTTGTGCCTTTTCTTACAGGCCCCACCTTAACTGGCTTCTCTTAAATCTTGGAATTCCTCTGAAGGAGGCTATGCAATATTCTGTCTTCCTCTAAATAGTCTGTACCTTGAGAACTCCCCAACTTATACCAGTCAGCTACCTGATGTTCTGCATCATATCTTTCAAATGTAAAGTTACCTCAGAGGCCATCCCTGAGAAACTAAAGTAGCTGCCCTTACTTTCCCTCACCACCACTTTTATCAGTCTTCTTTTTTTTTTTTTTTTCCTATTTACACTACTTATTGCTATAATTTGTACTATTTTTTAAAAATCTTTTTTCTTGGTCACTGTCTATTTGCTATAGTACATGTGAACTTCATAAAAGCAGAGACTTTATGTCTTCATTCACCGCTATATTTCTGGTGTCTATCTTAGTGCCTGCCCCAGAATTATGAGTGATGAATTTGTTCTATGAATGAATTACAGTGATATTGTCCAGTCCATCAGACTCCTGTATATTATTACTTTGTCTTGATTTTTCTATTCATTCTATTATTTTTTAAGCAAAAACTTTCTTTATATAATGCTTTTTCAAAACCTACAATAAAAATCAGCTATCCTTGCCCTAGCCCTGAACAACTGTTACCCCATGTCTCACTGCTTAAGAGCAATTCTCCCAACTTTTTTGGTTCTTGCTACTGAAATTTACCTCCCTGTTTCTAGATTATGTGTTGCTATATTTTTAAATAGCATAGAAATGATCTTCTGAGGTAGTTGAGGATTTAGATCTCTAACATCCCTCCCCACACATGCCCATTCTGTCAATAGTTCTGTAATGACATTTGGATAAGTCTGCAGTTGGTATGTACTTTACCATAACTACAGAAATATCAGTCACTACTAAGACAAGGTGATATGACTATCTTTTTACACTTGCTTCCTTAAGTTAATAATTGCCTCTTTTATCCATTTGTTTTTGTTTGCCAGGTGTATATAATTTACCTATTCCTTTTTTTTTTTTTTAATGCTACAGTGGACCCAATACCTCAAACTTGTTTCACATCAAATCCCCAACACATCAAACAGCAGTGATTTCTACCCTATCATATATGTTATTTAACATTATCCCATTCATTAGTCACTTAGGCATATATTCTTGTATAAAATTCTCATGTATATGTGTTTTATCTTTCAGATTGAGAGTCATAGCCTTCTATGAATTCTTCAAAGTTCCATTTTTCCCTTAAAGCCTCCTTTTATGCCTCTGTTCTCTTGTCCAATCTGTGCTAGTGACTCTCCAGTCTTGTTGATTTTGTCACACTGGGACTTCCCTTCACCCATCTCTTGTATCAGAACCTTGGTTTATGAATATGGTGTCTTCCTCTTAGTTTATTCACTCTTTTGCAGAAGTACTTTAATAGTTTTCTAATAAAGTTCACTTGACAGACAAATTGAGTCCTCACTTATCCTAAAATGTAATGATTGTAATAACCTCCTTTTCATGGTACCAGTTCAAAATCTTACTTTAATCTTATTTTATTCATGACACTTACTTACAACCAGGACTGACTTTCATCCTATCTTATCTGTGATAACACTATCTCATTCATTAATCACCTAGCCACATATTCCCATTGCGAAACCTTCTCTCGTATATGCATTTTTATCTTTCAGATTAAAGAGAGTCATATACTTTTATGAATTCTTCAAAGCACCTACTTCAGTGTTTTACACACACACAAATTGACTCAAATATCTAGCACCAAGATGATGTTCTGCAATTTCATCTCTTAGTTGGGATATTGTGTTTATTTATTATTATCACTTTTCATCACAGGTTATTTTAGATTGTAAAAAGGACATAATCCAACGGGAAAAGTTAACAAGAGTTTGAGCCAGTAAGCATTTAATAGGACATAATAATGGAAATAATAGCTTAACATGAACATATACCTTAAATTCAAGATACTGTAGCAAAGAACTACACATGTTCCATAGTTTATTTTATGCTCTCTATCAGAATATAGTTATTATGCTGGGTGCAATGGCCCATGCCAGTAATCCCAGCAGCTTGTGAGGCCAAGGCAAGAGATTTGCGAATTGGAGGCCGGTCTCAGCAACTTGGTAAGGCACTAAGCAACTTGGTGAGGCCCTGTCTCAAAATAAAAAAAAATAAAATAAAAAGGGCTATGGCTCATGGGTTAAGCACCCTGGGTTCTATCCCCAATACAAAAATTTTTAAAAATGCAATTCAATACTTTATAAATAATTCTATTTTCTACTGTGTTAGGTTTTTGTTGCTATGACAAAATACCTGATAAAAACAACTTGGTTCATGGTTTCAGAGATTTTAGTTCATGATGGGCTGGCTCCATTATTTCTGGGCCTGTGGTGAGGCAGAACATAACAGAAGGGTGTGGCAGAGCAAAGGAGCTCATCACATGGCTTCCAGGAAGCAAAGAGAATGGAAGGGGCTGGGTACAAGATATGGTGCCCCCCACAGCCCCCCGCAAAAGCACAAACTTCCTAGGACCCACTCTTTCTCTAACTAGGTTCTACCTTCTACAATTTGCACAACTTCCCAGTAGTCCATTCAGCTATGAATCCCTCACTGGATTAATCCATTGATGAGGTTAGATCCCTCAATGATTTCCTAAAAACTGTGTCTCTGAACATTGCTGCATTTAAGACCAAACTTCAACATATAAACCTTTGAGGGACATTCCAGGTACAAACCATAATACTTACCTTTGCCACTATAGGGATTTCTCTCTCTCCTAAAACGGATGTACATAGTGGCCAGGCACAGAAGCACATGCCTGTGATCCCAGCAGCTTGGGAATGCTGAAGCAGGAGGATCCCAAGTTCAAAGTCAGGAGTCTCTTTTTTTTT
>NW_026000229.1:31066993-31092867 GCF_001458135.2 Marmota marmota marmota
AACTTCCTTATCCTTTAGAATCATGGGCCAAATAAACCCTTATCTTTATAATCTTATACTGTAGTATTAAATTATAGCAATAGAAAATGGATTAAAGGACTGTTTTAATCAAGGATAAACTTGTGTCAGGGATGTTGCAAAAGTTACCCCCTGGATGGACTAAAAGAGGATCCAACATTTCATCAAATTAACTGAAGAAGCTACTGGTTATAAAATTCTAACTACATACAGTATCATTCTGCCAAGCAAAATAGGTAGAGATGAACAAGGAAAAATTCAGAGGGTAAGAGTCTCATTCTGATAGGGAGTTTTACTCTATTTTCTTGGGGAAAACTGTCTGCCACTTGAAGTCACCAATTTCTTGTTCTGGTTTGCAATTTGAATATTTCTAGTTATGGCATTGGATATTCTGGTGAAATTCAGGAATAGAGAAGTTCTTGTTCTTAGTGGTTATAACGGGGAAAAAAATGGATTGGAGGAACTGGAAGAATTTATAACCCAGTCTAGACTACAGATAGATAATAAAAACTCAAAAACAGCAATCCCAGCTACTTGGGAGGCTGAGGCTAGAGGATCACAAGTTCAAAGTCAGGAGTCTTTGTCTTTTTTTGGGGGGGGGGCGGGGGAGTGGTGGTGGGGACTGAACCCAGGGCCTTGTGAATGATAGGCAGGCACTCTACCAACTGATCTATATCTTCAGCACAAAGTTAGGGTCTTGGTAAGTTGCTTAGGGTCTCACTAAGTCTTAAAATAAATAAATAAATAAATAAAATAGTGATTTCTTTATGCCATGTATATTCTAAATGCTTCTATAATATTAACATCAAAGTACAGCAATAGGGAAAAGCAAAGCAAAGAGAGGTTAAGATCACATATAGCTCGCAAGTAGAAACAGGTGAGGCATTCAATTCAACTTCAGATAGTCTGTCATCAGAGTCCTTGCACTTAGCCACTATGCTCTATTGGTTTTTATGTGCCCTGTTGAGATCAGTAACTTAATACTGAGCCTGCTGCTGCCTGTGTTGTCTAGGTCTGGGAGAGATGTTTGTAGTAAATTAACTGGGCGTTCTTAATTTCAGTTTATCGTGTCTTCCTTGAAACACTTCACTGGTCCACATTCTTTGGTTTTCTTTTCACCTCATTGGCTGCCCTTTCTCAGTATCTTTTCTGACCTCTCTTCTCTTCTCAACCTCTTATTGTTCAAAATAAAAATCCTTGGAGTCTTGCTTACGTCCTCTTTCTCTCAGATCTATTCTTATCTAAAAATAGCCTCCCCTTAGACATCAGCTAACACTTTGCCCTATTTGATT
Source organism: Marmota marmota marmota (assembly GCF_001458135.2). Lineage (NCBI taxonomy): Eukaryota > Metazoa > Chordata > Mammalia > Rodentia > Sciuridae > Marmota > Marmota marmota. Next base: position 31,068,304 of record NW_026000229.1, read on the forward strand.
TCTCTTCATTGCATATATTGCTACATTAAATTACATATGTATTCATTTCACTTGTTAGTTGTGTGTTTCCCCAAGTAGCATGAAAATTTCATGACGGATTCAAATCTATCTTAATTTGGGTTCTTTTCAGATGTTCTATTTTTTACCTTTTCTTGCCTTCTTTTAAACTTAATAAATATTTCACTTTTTCTTTATATTCATTTATATGTCTTACTCTCTAGTTTTTATTTGAAATAAATTAAAACATGTATGCTTGATTTATCAGTGCCTAAAATCTAAAATTAACATTTCTCCTAGATAACACTGATCTTAGAATGCATTAACCCAACTAATCTTTCTTTCTTATATGCTGTTACTATCTAGGATTTTAAGTGTATCTTTTAATCTCAATAAGCATTACTATTATTGCTACTTTTATAGCCATTTGATTTCTTTATGCCACGTATATTCTAAATGCTTCTATAATATTAACATCAAAGTACAGCAATAAGGAAAGGCCTTTGAAACAATGTTTACCTGTTGCAATAAAAGCATTTGAAACAATGTTTACCTGTTACTATACAGGACTAAACCAGTCACCAGTCAGTGTCGCTCCAAGTGAATTTGGGGACTAAATAAACATACAGACACAGAAAGTACATTTTCTTTGGATTCAGTGACCTCTCCTCAGCCGTAGCTCCCACAAAGGAGGCAAGGCAGGCATGAAAGAGAAAGAGGAAGCCTGGAACCCTGGCTGTATTGGGGAGAAGCCTTTCAAATGAGGCAAGGAGTCAGGTTTCAGGGGGTTGAGTCTGGCTTCCTGATGTCTTGCTGACAGCAGATTGACTGACATCTTGGAAGGTCACATCCATTTCATGTGCTGTATTTTGATCAAAGGCAGAGCAAGAGAAAGGGACATATGTGTACACAGTCCAGACAGAGCAGCATTGTCGGTCCAGTCTGCTTTGTGCGCTCAAAATGCTCACAGTTCACACACACAGCCCATGGCTGGATCGCCACATTTACCCACACTTTTATCCCTTTCTTTGCTCTTCTTCCTGCATTCAGACCTCCATATGGGATCACTGTGCTTCTACCCTAATGCTCTATGGAGAGGTTCTTCAGGGGATGAACTTTCTTGGTTTTTGAGGTTTGAGCAAAACTCTTGAACTCTTCCCCAGAGGAATTATATTCTTTGGCAACCATTCAGGAATGGAAGAGGTAAGAGTGTTAATAGAAAATTGTCATAATTTCCCTTAACTGCACAATTCTGTATCTGATTTGAGAACATTCCAACATAGGCCCAAATATCTCATTTATCATGCCACAGTTTACTCTTACTAGAAATATGTATACACCAACAAAAGACAAAAGCCATGCTTTGGGTTCTGGAAACAAAATTCAGAAATGTTTCTTTGTTTCAAGTACAGAGGCTTGCATACCATGGGGCAAAACACGAGTTAGATAAGAACTATGCTGTTTTGTGAAAGAGCAATTGCCTTTTGTAAAAGGGCAATTACAATAGGGGAGATGGAAAGAACTAATAGTATATTTGCAGATCAATTTCAGTACAAAGTATCTATGCATGCTTACTAGCTGAAACTTTATTCCTTCAAAACGTTTTGGTCCTGGGGTTGAGGTTGTGGTTCAGCAGCACAGTGCTCGCCTAGCAAGTGAGAGGCTCTGGGTTCGATCCTCAGCACCACATAAAAATAAATAAATAAAGTAAAGGTATTGTGTCCAACTACAACTAAAAAAAAGAAATATGGGGCTGGGGATGTGGCTCAAGTGGTAGCGCGCTCGCCTGTCATGCGTGCGGCCCGGGTTCGATCCTCAGCACCACATACAAACAAAGATGTTGTGTCTGCCAATAACTAACTAAATAAATAAATATTAAAAAAAAAAAAGCCAGAAATTAAAAAAAAAAAGAAAAAAAAAAGAAATATATATATATATATATATCTCCTTTTTGGTCCTAAATATCATCAGAAACTTCTTAGAAAATCTTGTTTACCCAGCAGTATATGTAGTCAAATTCATGGTAGGAGATGGACTAAATTAATGTTTATCTTGTGAAACCCACAAAAATATTCCTGATGAGCTTTTGAGAAGAATATGAAGATCAGGTAAGTATTTGCAGGATTTTGGTTTCATAAAACTAGCACAAGAATCTTAAGTATAGAAGTAGCTCAGTAGATTGACACGAAGTTGAGAGGTGATTAATAGGTGAGAAGCTAGAAGATGGTCAAACAGCCTAGAAGATAATAAAAATGTGCATTTATTGCTACAAAACTGCTTTGGATTAACTCATAAATTACTGCCTCATTGCACTACAGTAGTTCAAGAGGATTAGAACACTTATCACACAAACTCAGAACATGTAGTTCTCTCTGAAACACTGAATACCCAATCTCACTTAACTAATATAATCATCATGAAAAACTGACTTGAATTATGTTAGTTGGTAGAAACTCTGGGAGACAACATTTCTGTAATTCTAGTCCAGAGATGGATTATTGTTGTTGCATTTAAAAACATTTTTTTTTTTAATTTTTAAGAAGTAAATAAAATAAAAACAGATGGTTTAAGAGTGAGAGTACAAAGGCAAATTATCTAGAGAGCTGGGTTAAATGCATATGTATAAACCCTACCACAAACTTTCTATTCAGAATCTCCAGGGCAATCTATTGCCCACTCCTGGTTAAGGACCATTGCTTTGGGAATTTTTTTCCTAGAGAATTTGCTGGGATCAACACATCAATGAAAGAATTCATTCACATTTAACCAATATTACCAGCTTTACCAATCCTACTATACTGAATATTTTTGATAGAGGTTCCATTAACTTAAATATAGGAACAGGGCCAGGGCATTTGTTCTTAGCAATAAATCTGTGGTATGATTTTAATAAGAATAATTATAGGCCAGGCAGCATTCAGAATATCTGCTTATTTCTTAATTAAGCTGAATAGAGATAATTAAAGCAAGTCACAAAAGATATCCCACAAACGATCAAATGGGACTGAAAGACGTAAATTTACTGTTAAATATAAAGTGAAATTTTGAGTAATAAAGTAATTGATATATTTGGCAGTTTTAATTGTAAGATTAGACAAAGTGGAAGTGTTAGCTTTTTTGTCACTGTAACCAAAATATTTGACAAGAAAACTTGAGGAATAGTTTATTTTGACTCATAGTTTTAGAGGTTCAGTCCATGGTTGGCCATGTCCATCATTCTGGGCCCTAGGTGAAGCACAACATCATGGCAGAAAGGTGTGGTGGAGGACAGCTGCTCAGTTCCTGGTAGCCAGAAAGTAGGCAGTGAGTAGGGGGAGCCAGGGGTAAAATATAATCCTCAGGGGCACAACCCAGTGACCTACTTCCTTCAGCCATGCCCCATCTGCCCACAGTTGCCACCCAGTAGTCCATTCAAATTCTTAATCCATCAAATCAATTAATCTGCCAACAAGGTTACAACTCTCATAATCTAATAATTTTGACTCTGAACATTGTTACATTGAATGTTTTGAATATATAAAATTTTCAGGGGACACCTCATATCCAACCATAACAGAGGAGGATGATATAGACTAAACTGGAAAGAACTTTAAGAATAAGTCACCTCTAGGCTTCCTTTGTCTTTTCTAGCTCATATGATCTCTTTCATATTATACTTCCCTTTCTCATCTTTGGAAAGTATCAAATTGGACTAGAAAATAAGCTATATATTGTAGATTGTCCCTATTGACTGGCCCCGGTTCAGAAATTAATTGGATGTTTCCATCTGGTGAGAGTAGCAGAACTGGTTTCACACTAACACATCAACTATTTTTATCAGTTGGGCAGTGTAATGAGCAAACATTGTGAGACTTTGCTAACTAAATTGCCCACTATATTATGATTATTGATTTTAAATGTGTTTGATGACAAAATTCATGGAAACTTTTTTTTTTTTTTGAGATGGGGTCTTGCTAAATTTCCAAGGCTGACCTCAAATTTGTAGTTCTTCTGCCTTAGACTCCCAAGTTGCTGGGATTATAGGCATGTGCTACCATGGGCAGTTTCCTGGCAACTTCTATTGATCAATCTCTCTGAGGAATCTCTTCAGGTCATCTTCAGCAATATTGATTCACCTTTCAGGCTGATCTTTGGCTCATAAATTTCAAAATATGATGATGGAAGCTCAGGCAACATCCCTGTCTATAATTATACTAATCTAAAGCAAGGTAAATATGAACCCAATGTCCAAAACAATTATTTGCTGGAAATCTATATTATAAATAAAGAGGACTAGGCTGCAATAAAGATTTAGTAAGTAGGAACATTTTTGCACATTTTGTGAAAGTTCAGGAATCAAGATGATAGTTAAAATACTTAATCATGTTTTAGCTTGGGCTGGGACAAGAAAATACTGTAGACTGAGTTTAACAGCAGAAGTTTATTTTTTCAGTTCAGGAGAGTAGAAGTCTGAGTACAGGATGCCATCATGTTAGGATTCTTTTCTTTTTTGTTGTTCTGATTAGTTATACATGACAGTAGAATGCATTTTGACACATCATACATAAATGGAGTATAACTTCTTATTCTTCTGGTTGTACATGATATAGAATTACGCCAGTCGTATAATCATATATGCATATAGGGTAATAATGTCCAGTTCATTTTACTATCCTTTCTACCCCCATATCCCAACCCACCCTTCCTCCCTTCTGTATAATTCAAAGTACCTCTATTCTTCCCCAGCCACCTGCCTTACTGTGAATTAGCATCCACATATCAGAGAAAATATTCTGCATTTTGTTCTTTGGGATTGGCTTATTTCACTTAGCACAATATTCTCTATCTCCATCTATTTACCAGCAAATACCACAATTTCATTCTTCTTTGAGGCTGAGTAATATTCCATTGTGTATATATACCATATTTTCTGTATCCATTTCTGTGTTTAAGGGCAGCTAGGTTGGTTCCATAGTTTGGCTATTGTGAATTGAGCTGCTATAAACATTGATGTGGCTGCATCACTGTAGTATGCAGATTTTAAGTCCTTTGGGTATACACCAAAGAGTGGGATAAACTGGGTCATATGGTGATTCCATTTTAAGTTTTCTGAGGAATCTCCATACTTCTTTCCATATTGGCTGCACCAGCAATGTATGAATGTACCTTTTCCCCCACATCCTTGCCAACATTTATTGTTGTTTATATTCTTGATAATTGCCATTCTGATTGGAGTGAGATGAAATCTCAGTGTAGTTTTGATTTGCATTTCTCTAATTGCTACAGATATTGAACATTTTTCATATATTCATTGATCAATTGTATTTCTTCTTCCATGAAGTGTCTCTTTAGTTCCTTAGCCCATTTATTGATTGGGTTAATTATTTTTTGGGGGGGGATGTTAATATATATATTCCAGTTGTAGTTGGACACAATATCTTTATTTTATTTATTTATTTATTTATTTATTTATTTATTTATTTAATGTGATGCTGAGGATCAAACCCAGTGCCTTGCACATGCTAGGCAAGCGCTTTATTGCTGAGCCACAATCCCAGCCCTGGTGTTAAGTTTTTTGAGTTCTTTATATATCCTGGAGATTAATCCTCTATCTGATGTTAGGATTCTTGATGAGGGCTTTCCCCTACTTCTCATATGGCCACCTTCTCACTGTATCCTTCTCACTGTATCCTCATATGGATTTTCCTTGAATTAAGAACCAAATTTTATGATCTCACTTAAATTTAATTACCTCCCAATGGCCCCATCTCAAATTTCATTGATTGTGGATTAGGACTTAAACATATGAGTCTGGTGGGGTGGGGGAGTAGAGGACAAACATTTAATTCATAACAGAAATAAAGATATTTTCCTTTAGAATATTCTTGGAAAATCAGTATGCATCCTTAGTCAAGTATCTTAATTATTTCTCAATGTAGTACACATTATTTTGCAATATGTTCACCAGGCTACCAAACATATTTCTGTAATGTGGGGCTTCTTTAAAGGGCTTGAAATTTCCAAAGAAAATAATAAATGCCTCTGTTGCCTCTGTTTTTGACCTAGGAGATGTGAGGAGTGCCGGGATCCAGCCCCGGTGGTGGTGGTGGCAGGAGTGAGGGTCTAGGGGTCCTGAAGGAGGAGTAGTGTCGGTGAAAAAAGAGTCAGGAAGACAGGTTGCAAGTTACCAGCAGCCTCCAGAAAAAATCCTGCTGCCCCTAGAGGGACCTTTATTTTTATACCTTTTTTACAGGTATTTTTTCAGGTAGTTAATGGATAGCTTCAAAGCCCAAAACTTCTTTGATTTACATAATTTTTAAGAGTTACAATCTTTTCTGACATACATTGATTACCTAAGATATTGAGCACATTGTTCAAAATATTTTTTCTATAACCTTAGCCAATCATGATTAAGCTTTTATGTTTTCACCTCAATCACTAGGTGCTAGGTGATGCAACTAGACTACATGTCTCCTGACCTATTATTCACTTCTAACTTTAAAGCATACCTATAGTTATTTCATTAACCTTTAACTTTAAAGTATACTTATGATTATTGGTAAACTTTCTTACTTCTAAACTAAAATCCCAATAAAACACATTTAAAATCGTGAAAGTCTGTTACTTAAAAAGCCTGCTACACTGAAGTGCCTCTAAAATATATCTATGTTAATTTTACATTATTTTATTTTTAATTTCCAAGGTAATTTCCTTTTTTCATATGACCTATTTAACAGCTTTCTTACAGAGTTTCCTTGGTCAAAGCACATCAATTCTTATGTCTTTGTAATCTTTAACTAAAGGGCAGGCTTTACACCTCAACCCATTCGTCATTTATATTAACTATGTGTTTTCCATTTTCATCATAAGTTTCTGTGTAAGGCAAAGGAGGGTGGTTTTGGTGGGGGGAAGGTATTTTTATTAGTCTCTTATCCTCCAGTGGGATACTACAAGCTACATATGGTGGTCCTTGTACTGTTGGCACAGCAATTGTTTTTCTGTAGCTAGGTGTTGTACAGGTTGTGGCTTTAGGATGGGGTTGTGGGGGGGTAGTGTTAATTGTTAAACATGGGATAAATATTTCTTGTTGTTCAGGCTTGAGGAATAACACTATTGTTTGTATCCTGAGAGAGACTGAAACACACCTCATGGCAATCTCAATTGTATCCTTAGTCTCATTCCGGGAATTTTCCTGCAATCTCAGGCAATACGTACTTTTATTATTGATTGATGTATGCCCTGTTATTCATGTTATGAGTATCATAAACAAAACACTTAACATTCCTGATGGTTCCAGTTTCCAGATGGTGTGGCCCTGCCGCAGCATCCCCCATGCTGTGACCCTGTCAGACAGCGGGTGCAGGAAGTCCTTCACCAGAGGAGAAGGGAAAGATAGGATCTTCTGTTGGAGTTCTCTGACATATTTTTCTTTTCTATTGTTTCCTGTCCCTTACTTTTAACATCTTCCTTTCTTTATAAATCTTGTCCTCTCTTACACTGAAGAATAAAATAAAGGAGGGAGGGAGGAACCTAGGTTAAGAAAGGAACTTCAAAAGCATTATCCCTTTTACTTTGAGTCAGTTTCTTAATGCAGGTGATTCATAAAATGCTGCATGGAATGTGGCCAAGCTAATGGCAAATTCTTTTGGAGTAACAATGGGAGTGCCTCTAAGCATTATATTTATGTATTCCTTGAAATGAGATATTAGTTCTTCAGAATGTTAATAAAAAAGTTTCATAGTCACAAAAGCTCAGGGCACATACCTGTGGTAATGATGGATTAACAGTTAAAGTAGTTATTACATTGCAAAACTTGTCAGAGTCTTAGAATACTGAATTGCCAGGATTTGGCTATGGGCTCTGTAACATTTCCAAACATGTGACCACAGAAAGATTTTTATATTCTTAAGGATATATTAGTAGTCTCCTGCTTATAATAGAAACCAACCTGAGCTAGCTTCATCAAAAAAGAACATTTACGGAAGGAGCAATTGGGTATATTGTTTATTCTGGAATAGAACCACCAAGCCTCAGGAAGAGCAGAAAGCAATGGAAACCTTACAATTAAGGTGATTTTTAAAAATAATTTAGCTTGATGTATGTTTGTTGGTCAAGTTTAGCATCAAGTCTTACTTTTTGTTTCAATTTTTGTTTTTAATCTACATTATTATCCCTTTCATTTCTTCCAAACCTTCATTCAAGCATGCTGCATTCAGAGTTAGTGGTATTTTAGGCTATGAAGGGACAAAGCACAAAATGATAATATGCTCTCCAAGGATCATACCCCCTCTGGTTCTGGCCTAATGTTGACAACACTGTACCATTGAACATCCTAGGAGCCACTCAGCAACCAATAATTTGAGGGAGTGGGTGTGTTTCTGAAAAGAAACTGGGCAGCAGTGGAAGATTAGACTTTAGGACAAATTGGCACTCATATTGGAGGAAAGAGAGCCATGGGGTGGGAGAGGTATTCATCTAGGACACCCAGTGACTTCCTGTAGCTCTGTGTCATTAAAGGCTCCCTGATGGAGGAGACAAAGTTTACCTGGTAGAGAGATACTGGAGGAGTTGGATTGGTTTCTCAGTGAAAAAGGGTGTGGAGGTGAAGAGAAAGGTTTACCCCTAGGTGAGAGAAGACTTAGGAGTGAGTCTAAGCTTCAGTATTTGCACCATCCAGGGTGTGGGTATCAACAGGAACAAACATATTTGTAGATATTTTGAATCAATTGTTCTGGCTGATGGGAAGTTTATTTCTAGGAACTAAAGTTGACCAGATGAGTAGAGTAGGATGAGATTGGGCAGGCTTAAAAATTGGGCAGAGTTTATATTTGAAGTTATAGGTCAAACACTTTTAAAGCAATGGAACCTGTTCTTTAAACCTTATTTTATGCTAAAGTACATATGTAGAACAAGTTAAAATAGAGTTTTTGCTATTAAAATGGAAGCAGTGAGCCCTGAGCCTCCCATCTTCACTTCTTGGCAGGTCCAAGGACACCACAGATCTTTTAATGTTCAGAGGTGCTGAGTTTGGAGGGGAAATGTCATTTGTAGGCTCTCAAATAGGAGTGTAGAACGGGCTGAGTGATATTTGAAGAGTTTGGTGAAATAACATTTTCTAAGCTGACCTAGAGACCAGAGAAGTTGGAGAGATTGGAACTTTTCCATTGTGCTAATCCAAGCTTGACAGGTGAAGACTTTAAATTTACATTACTTTATCAAATTACTGCAGGTTTCATGGCTTAACACAATTTTTTTAAAAAATTGTAGCTCTTCAAGTCGTAAGTCTGACATAGGTCTCTATGGGCTAGAATACAGGTGTTAATTAGGCCTCCATCCCTCTAGAAATTGTAAGAAGGAAGCCTTTCCATCCCTCATTTCTCCATCTTCAAAACCAGTAACAGGAGGTTGAGTTCTTATGCTGCTGCTGCCATCTGTCTAGTTTTCTGACTACAGCTGGGAAAAGTCCTTTTTTTTTTTTTCTTTTTTTTTGTGGTACTGGGGATTGAACCCAGGGCCTTGGGCATGCAAGGTAAGCCCTCTACCAACTGAACTATATCCCCAGCCCAAGGCTCTCTTCTTCTGTGGACTCAAGTGGTTAGAATCCTCACTCTGCTCCCCAGTCAAGATTATCCATTATAATCTCTCCAGCTCAAGATCAGTACCTTAACCACATCTGTAAAGACTCTTTTGCCATGGGAGGTAGATAATATATTCATAGGGTCTGGTGATCCAAGTATAGACATCTTTGAGAACTTTTTTTTTTTAAATCTATTACAAAGACTTAGATATTTTAAGGACTTGCCTTTCAGCTGAATTGGTTGCCCAACAAGTTGATTTGATATGGAAGTGGGTAGAAGAAGTACAAAAAGACGTAGAAATCAAGTATTAGTCATTTGGATAATTTCACCCATTTTCAAGCATTGTAAGACGATCTCTCTGTCTGCTTACTGCCTTTTGAGTAATGTCCCTGTATGAAAGCAGGAATCTGGGAATCTTTGGGAAGCTTCCAGATCTGGGATCAATAGGCCTTCATAAAAGCAAGTTTATGTGTTGAAAGCTTGGTCCTCAATGCAGCAGAGTTCAGAGAAGGGATCTTTGGAGGGGGTGATTAGATCCTGACAGAGCTATGACCTCATGAATGAATGAATCCGTTTATGGCTTCATAACTTCATGGTTTTGAGGGAGGGGCTTTGTTATAAACAAAACCCAAAAAACTCAAGAGAGTGTCCTCTCTCTTTCTCTCTCTCTCTCTCCTGGTCACCAGGAAATGAGCAGCTTTCCTCTGTCATATACTTCCACCATGATGTTTTGCCTTGCCAGTTTAAAAGCAACTAAGCTAACTAGCCATGCAATGAAACCTCTGAAACTATGAGCCAAAATAAACATTTCCTTTTCAAGTTGGTTTATCTCAGGTATTTTGCCACAGTGACAGAAAACTGATAGACACACCAGGGATGGGCTTATTTTCCTTCCTTCCCTAGGAACAATGGTGTCTCTCTGTTGGCATTGTCTTCCCTTGTACATGCCCCATTATAGTCAGTCCCACTTCTTGGCTGGAACAAATGGGATCAGAGAGAAAAGTATAGAGAATGATTGTGGAAACTTTGGGGCCACAGTGGAATTGGTATGTATAGATGGTATCCATCAGGTGGGGACTAAGGGGGCGGGCAAAGGCTGTGGCATTTATTCTGAATAGATTACAAGCAGGAGAGCCTCTCAAATGACTCCAGGAGAAAGGAAGCCTAGTTAAGTCACTGCCTTAGACGGTTTTGATCTCTTTATTTCTCAGTCTCATTGGTTGCACCTGATTTCCTCCATGACATTAACCAACTGTTGTGTGATTTCTTTCTGTTGGTAGCACCTGATTTTTCCAAATTAAAAAAGAAATGAAGACAGAAACAAAAAGGTTATGCTTTTCATCTATGTGTAAACAAATCCAGTAATTACCATAACTCAAATTGCAGTTGAGATTCTACATATTTTAATGAGCACACTGTTGCTCTTGTTGCTACTAAATCTCTGCATATATCCTGGGAAGTTAATCCTGAATTAGGAAACAGAAAAACTGATTAAAACAAATTTGGGCCAAGTCCATGATTTTTATATTCATTAGATTCAAAATTTCCGTGAGGAAATGTGCAATGCAAATTGAATTATGTTCCCGAGTAATAACAAAAAAGAAAAGAAAAATAACAAGGGAAACTGAAACAATGGTAAGATATGGGTATCCATGCAGGGAGAGTTACGAATCAGGCTCACTGTGGTTTTTGTTGATTGTGATTCAATATTCTGTGAAACAACCTTTTCTTACCAGCCTGCACAAACTCAATTCTCTTTAGACTAAAGTGGATGTTTTCCAGTTTTCACACCCCAACGTTTCCTCAAATGTTATGCTTTTTCCCAAACAACTTTTTCACTGACAACAATATCATTAGCCCTTATAAGTACTTTGATCACTCTTTTCTAATCACCTTTAAGAAAAAAATAGCAGCTGTATATGTTCAAGGAAAAGTCATGAAGGCAAGAGATCTTTTTTTTTTTTTTAATGTCTATTAGGGTTCTCTAGAGGGAGATATTTATTAGATTGACCTATCTAACCAGAAGCTGGATAGTCCCACAATGGCTCAATGGCTGTCTGCAAGTTGGAGAGCTGGAGGAACCAGAAGCTGCTCAGACAAGAAGCTGGAATCTCTGAACAAGAGGGATCAATGATGTAGCCCCAGTTGGAGACTGCGGGCCTGGAAACTCTCTTGAGAGTCACTGGGCAGAGCGTGCTTCTCAAGAGTGAAGGAGCTGGAGTCTGATGTCTTCAGGTGATCACAGCAGCAATCAAAGACCCAACGGAGTTGCTGCTACTTTTTTCTTCCAACTTTTGTTCCCTCCAAGCCCCCAAACGACTGGACTATGCTACCCACACTTAGAGTGGGTCTTCACATCAGTTTGCTGTCCCAAATGCTAATTATTCCTAGAACACCCTCACTGAGACACCCAGAAGCCTCTTAATATTAGGCATCTCTTCATCCATAAAATTGACAATTCAGATTAACCATCACACAAAGGCTAAGTGAAATTGAGTATTGAGGAAATTATGTAGACATATACATGCTGTAATCCCAGCTACCTGGGAAGCTGAGGCACAAGGATTGCAAGTTTGAGTCCAGTGTTGGCAATTTAGTGAAATCCCATTTAAAAAAATAAAAAGAGCTGGGGGGATGTAGTTCAATGGTAGAGCACCCCTGAGTTCAATTCCCAGTAACTCTCTCTCTCTCTCCCTCTCTCTCTCTCTCACACACACACACACACACATACACACACATGGAGAAAGAAGAAGAAAATTATGTTAAAATTAAAGTCTCTGGCCAGGTGTCGTGCCACATGCCTATAATCCCAGTGGCTTGGAAGGCTGAGGCAGGAGGATTGTGAGTGTAAATCTAGCCTCAGTAATTTAGTGCTTAGCAACTCAGCAAGACTCTATCTGTAAAAAGAGCTGGGGATGTGGCTTAGTGGTTAAGCACCCCTGAGTTTAATCCCCAGTGACCCCCCCACACACCAAAATTTCAAGTCTCTGTATTTTCTTTAATAAATTGAAATGATCACACCATTTCTACTACACATCTTTCTTCTTCCCTGTAGACCTACTCTTTGTCCTTCTGCACCTTATTCCCCACCCTGAAAGCCTGTCTTTTAAGAATTTCATTAATGAGCTCCCTTATCTTCCATTTGGGTTTGGACAATGGAGACCCCCAGTGGGAGATCAGAGCTGGAGGGTAAGATCAGGGCACTCTCTGGCTGCGACTGTCCCTCCACTGCAGACCCCTTCTCTTGTCAAAGTTGCCCTTTCTGCCAAGCTCTGGAAATGACTTTCTCCTCCTGTTTTCCCTTCAGGGTTGACAATGGGGGAAGCATTGCATAGTTACTTGCTTTGGGCATTTTACTCTCCCTTATAGTTTTGATATCTCAAATCTTGCCAGATATTTATAAATAGTCTCTCGTGAATTTTTCTCTAATTAGCCAACTCTGCGCTTTCTGTTTTCTACTATGACCCTTACAGAGATAGAATCCGGTTCATCCAGTTCTGTTGATTCTTTATCTAAATATAACCAGTTTTCTTCCCATATTCTGGGGCCAGCATCATCTCCTACTGGTGCTACTAATCTCCCTGCTCCCACTCCTTTTGTAACCATATCTATGAGCATTAGGAAACCACAGAATGGTAACTGTCTCCCTCCAAAGCTGGCTGTGTTAGCAGCTGGCATGATTTAGTATCTTTCTATACCTGTTATTGCTTGCTTCTCTGAACTTCTCACTTTCCCTAAGAATAATTCTACCACATTTTTGTTTGGGGCAGGAATACAACAGGACAATCAGAAAACTGAAGTATATAATAAGAAAGAAGCCAGTCTCCTTTTCTTGATCTCTCCAGCATCCCAAAGAGCAGATGGACCAAGTTTGAGAGCTTGGGAAAACCACTACCTTCAGGAAAAGAGCTGCATCAGAAGGGAACCCTGTGCTTTGGCCCCAGATCACAGCTGAGCCTACAACCAGGCAGTTAGCCATCTCTCTCTCAAAAGTTAACTGCTTAGTTTTGCCCCTAGACTGCCCTCTGCTGCAATATCTTTCAGGCTCAGGAATAATGGAAGGCTCATAGCACTAATCATCATTGCCTGTCATGTTTTCTGAAGTGATGACATTTATGACCTGGATTTTAGCCTCGACCTCTGAGAAGTCCTCCTTTCTTCATTCCTATCTGGATGACTTATCCAAAAATCCCCTGTTTAGATTTTATGCAGGAACTCTATATACTCTGCTTAACTATAGAGAGAATCATTCCACATAAATTAATTTGCCAGATAACTGAAACTTAGCCAATCTTTTGATGTGAGCCACGTGAAACAGAACTTTTCTGAGCATGTTTTGCACATATCCTTACTTTTTTTTTTTATTGGTTGTTCAAAACATTACAAAGCTCTTGATATATCATATTTCATACATTTGATTCAAGTGGGTTATGAACTCCCATTTTTACGCCGTATACAGATTGCAGAATCACATCGGTTACATTTTTACATATTGCCATACTAGTGACTATTGTATTCTGCTATCTTTCCTATCCTCTACTATCCCCCCTCCCCTCCCCTCCCATCTTCTCTCTCTACCCCATCTACTGTAATTCATTTCTCTCCCTTGATTTTTTTCCCTTTTCCCTCACATCCTCTTATATGTAATTTTGTATAACAATGAGGGTCTCCTTCCATTTCCATGCAATTTCCCTTCTCTCTCCTTTTCCCTCCCACCTCTCGTCCCTGTTTAATGTTAATCTTTTTCTCATGCTCTTCCTCCCTGCTCTGTTTTTAGTTGCTCTCCTTATATCAAAGAAGACATTTGGCATTTGTTTTTTTAGGGATTGGCTAGCTTCACTTAGCATAATCTGCTCTAATGCCATCCCTTTCCCTGTAAATTCCATGATTTTGTCATTTTTTAGTGCTCCATTGTGTATAAATGCCACATATTTTAATCCATTCATCTATTGAAGGGCATCTAAGTTGGTTCCACAGTCTAGCTATTGTGAATTGTGCTGCTATGAACATCGATGTAGCAGTGTCCCTGTAGCATGCTCTTTTTAGGTCTTTAGGGAATAGACCGAGAAGGGGAATAGCTGGGTCAAATGGTGGCTCCATTCCCAGCTTTCCAAGAAATCTCCATACTGCTTTCCAAATTGGCTGCACCAATCTGCAGTCCCACCAGCAATGTACAAGTGTACCCTTTTCCCCACATCCTCGCCAGCACTTGTTGTTGTTTGACTTCCTAATGGCTGCCAATCTTACTGGAGTGAGATGGTATCTTAGGGTGGTTTTGATTTGCATTTCTCTGACAGCTAGAGATGGTGAGCATTTTTTCATGTACTTGTTGATTGATTGTATGTCCTCCTCTGAGAAGTGTCTGTTCAGGTCCTTGGCCCATTTGTTGATTGGGTTGTTTGTTATTTTATTGTCTAATTTTTTGAGTTCTTTGTATACTCTGGATATTAGGGCTCTATCTGAAGTGTGAGGAGTAAAGATTTGTTCCCAGGATGTAGGCTCCCTATTTACTTTCTTCACCAGGTCACGCAGAACAAGATGGAGTTTCTCTGTCAGTTTATCGCTCACGAAGTGATGATGTCTTCAACTCTGTTGAGGACATTGAATCTTTGCCTTCCCCATTTCTGATCTCAGACTGCTGCATTTTTGAAGCCTATATTCCCTTTAAATACTTTTGATGTTTTACTGCATTGTTTCTGGTGTCACTTACTGCTAGTTAACAGGTCATTAAACACTCTGATGACTGAAACCCTGTATCCAGAATTGTACACAAATCTTCTGAGAATACTGTTCTAGTACTAGGGGATTCCCAGGTCTTTTCAGTGTTAATTTATTTTTGTGGTTCTAGATTTCCCAACAAATGGGCATTATCTAGTGTGCATAGACAGTGGAGCTTTTATTTGGATACTTCATGAAACATTTCTAGATTGTTAATTGATTCACAGCATGGTTCTTAGTAGCTCATAGGTGCTATGCACAAATGTGAGATAGTATTTGTGGTAGGCAGGTTTCTAAGATGGCCTGGATGCCTCCCACATGCTTACCTTCTTACCCTATGGAATCACCTCCCCTAGAGAGGGCGGCATCTGCCCATGTAGACTGCCACTCCAATAATTAGTTTTCCTTTTTTTTTTGTTTAAACTGGAGATTGAACCAGTGTGGCTCTACCACTGAGCCACATTCTCACTCTATTTTTTTATTTTTCATTTTGAGAAAGGGCCTCCTTAAGTTGCTGAGGCTGGCTTTGAACTTGCTATCCTCCCACCTCAGCCTCCTGAGCTGCTGGGATTAAAGCCTGCACTACTGCACCTTATGTCATTAGGTTTCCTTATCTGAAAGAGATGAAGAGATTTTGCAAATAATAATCAAGATCTTTAAGCAGTTGAATTTAATTTTAATTATAAAGGAGATTGACCAGGGTGGCCTGACAGAATCAGGTGATACCTTTAACCCAAGGTCTATAGGTAAGAGATTTTCTCCCTGCTGGTATTAAAAGAAGCAAGCTGCCATGAGTTCTACAGCAGCATGAAAATTAATTCGGCCACCAACCACTTAAGCCTGGTAGAGGACATTGAGCCTCAAAGGAGACTGCAGCCTCAGCCAACATGTTGAGGACGCCATAGTGAGATCCTGAGCCAAGCACTCAGTTAAGATATGCCTGCACTTATGACCTATGGAAACTGTGAAATAATAAATGTGTGCTGCTTTAAACTGGCAAGTTTGTAATGATTTCTTAAGAAACAATAGAAAGATAATATAACATCCTAATTGAGAATTATGTTCAAAGGGATGAAAGAATATTCTATACCTGTACAGCCTGGATTCATACAAACTCAATCATCATCATCATCATCATCTTATTATTATTCCCACCTACTGAAGGTAATACCCATTCTGAGTTCTGTTTGGCACAGAAAATAAAACTTAAAACCTATTCAGATTATATTTGTCCATTCTTCAGCTTCAGGAAATAAAAAAACACAATGCAAGCCTAATGTTTGTAGATCTAAAGAAGTAAATCTGATCCAACATTTCTCTTCTCTATCACTTTATTTACCCAAGAGAGCACCATATGCTTTTTTTTTTTTTTTAATCTTGTGTTTAAAAACAAAAAACCACCAGGAACACTTGTGAATGTCTGTAATCCCAATGACTTTGGAGGCTGAAATAGGAGGATCACAAGTTCAAGGCCAGTCTCAGATATTTAGCTGAGACTCTGTCTCAAAATAAAAAAATAAAAAGGGGTGGGGATGTGGTGCAGTGGTACAGGGCCTCTGGATTCAATCCCTAGTGCCAAAATGAAATAAAAGAAAAACAACAAAACAAAACAACAACAACAACAAAACTAAGCCTGTCTGGGAGTTGTAGTTAGGCCAATTTTTTTTAATACTTACAGTGATTAATTTAGTTACTTATTTTATAAATAAGTGCAATAGAATAATAATGCTGGTGCAATATCTTACACTTTCAAGTATATTATACTTTTTTTGGAGGGGGGGGGTTACTGGGAATTGAACTCTACCACTGAGCAATATCCCCAGCCCTATTTTGTATTTTTTTTTTTAGAAACAGAGTCTTACCAAGTTGCTTAGTGCCTTGCTTTTGCTGAGACTGGCTTTGAACTTGCAATCTTCCTGCCTCAGACTCCCTAGCTGCTGGGATTATAGGCATGCACCATCATGCCTGGCTCAAGTGCATTATTATTATTATTATTTTTAGTTGTAGATGGTCACAATATCTTTATTTATTTTTATGTGGTGCTGAGGATCAAACCCAGTGCCTCGAATGTGTGAGGCAAGGACTCTACCGCTGAGCTATAGCCCCAGCCCCGAATGATACTTTTTAAAGGTTATTATTATACAACCTTCACAGTTTATTACCATTTCAACTATGAGTTAATAATTAAATACATCTGGGTAAGCAAGTAGTTTATTTATGGATCTAAATTTTAAAATATTAGTTTGGAATAGTTATTGTTGGTTTATAGTAAAAATTAAATCTTTATCTTATCTTTCATTCACCTTGTTCAACTCATTTCTAGAGTTAATCCTTCCTGTTTACTTATGCATTCATCTGGAGTTATTTTACACATTTACAAATACATATTCAATTCAACGTGAACAAATAATTGGCAACTCATGCTCTCTAAATGTGATAAATTAAATTAACTGATTTCCAAACAGTAAACTATATTCCTAAAGTTCTATTGTGTGATTGATTAGTAAAATCATGTTGCTAGTATTTTATTTTGGATTTTTCAATGCTTATTCATACAGAAATTGACTTACAGTTTCCAATTTTTGTGGTCTGTCATATTTTGGAATCAAGTTTGTGCTAGTTTTCAGAATAACTGAGGAATGAAAAGAAAGTGTTTTCTCTTGCCCTGCTCAGCAATGGCTTACATAGAATGGTAATGGTCTTTTCTTTGGATGTTTAAAGAAGTCAACTGGAAAAAGTTATTTGGGTTAATACCTTTTTGAAACTGCATCTCTGACAATCTTAATTTATTCTGGGTGTATTAGATTTTATCAGGTATTTCTTCTTGAGTTAATTGAGTAATTCATATTTTACTAGAAATTGATATGTTCTTTAGAACTAAAAATTTATCAGACTAGACTTTTTAAAAATATATTTCTCCAAAGTTGTATCCATAGTCCCTTGCTTATTTGTAACATATTTTATTCTTTTATCTTTCTAAAGTTAAAAAGTTTATTTGATGTTGTTCCTTTAGAATTTTTAAAATTTCATGTCTTTATAATAATGTCAAAATAAATCTCAATTTTTTTTTTTTTTAAGAAAAAGTAACAAATAACAGTGGACTTGTTATCCTTACTGCTATTGTCTTTTCTGGGGGGAAAAATGAAAGAAATGTCTAGCTGGGTATACGCCTGTAATACTATTGTCTTGGGAGGCTGAGAAAAGAGGATTGTGAGACCCTAAGCAACTTAGTAAGACATGTCTCAAAATTTTAAAAAGTAAAGAAAAATTTTAAAAAGACCTGGGGGAGATGGCTCAGTGGTTAAGTGGTTCAATCCCTGCTACCAAAAAAAAAAAAGCTAACATTTAAGTATTTGTGTTCAATTAATACATATTATATCATATGCTTGTAACAACCCTAAGGAGTAGGCCCTCTTAAAATCCCCATTTCACATGTGAGAAAACTTATTCTTAAGGAGGCTAAGCAATGATCCTGCTATTCATAAGATGGGGAACTAAAATTCAACTCCTTTCTCTCTCTCTCTCTCTGACCCCAGAGTTTGAGCTCTTCATTTTACTACCCTGCTTTTCTTCCTCAATGTCTTCTTTCGGTTTTCCTTTAGTGACTTTGTGCAGTTTTTAATTCTTAACTTTTATTTTATTATTGATTAATAAATCTATTTATTGTGTAAATTTACCTCCTGAGTCCTATTTATCAGCGTAAAATGTTTCACTATATGGAATTCTCAATGTTATTCTTTGCTAAATAGTCTAAAACTGCATTTTTTTGACCTGAGTTATTTAGAATTTTTTTCTCCCAAATGAGTTTTTGGGACATTATTGTTTATAGATTTGTAAATAATGTCAGTTTTATTGTATTATAACAAAAATGTGATACTATTTCTGCATTTTGGGATTTACTGAATTTTTCTTCATTATCTAATATATAATTTGTTATTATAAGCATTCTATAGATTTCTAAAAGATGATATATTTTCTATGGGTGAGCACTATGGTACCCATTAAATCCATTTTTTAATATAGTTTAAATTGTTCCTATATTTGATCTGTCAAAGATGGTGATATAGGTGAGCTGTTTCCTAAGAAAATTGGCTTTATATAACTCCCCTTTTATTTCCAATAATTCTTGTGTTATTTATGTGAATATTATGCTATTTGTTTACATAAAGCCCCACTGTTATTATAGCTTTGCATCATGGCTATATATAGTTTTTTAATATAAAATGGTAGTCTTCTGTCCTTCCTAATTCCTTTAGTCTTAAACTTTGGAATTAATATTGTCAATTATATTCTTTTTGTTAGAATGTTAATATACATTTTTGGTTATACTTTTGCTTTTAGCTTTTTGCTTCCCCACTTCCAAATGTGGGCTTTTAAGCTATTTTGATATTTATTTTTATATGATGCTTGCAGATAGAGTTTGATTTTATTTTTTATTAAATGAGAATTTTCAAAAAAATTTTCTCTTTTGGATTATCTTTCCAGTTTTTATGCTTTTTGTGTATTGCACTTGACACATGATTTTGTTTGCTTGTTTTCCTGGTGTTGCTGCCACGGGCACCCATGAGATGCTCTATTGCAACACTCAGATCTGCTTCAAGCATCCACCAAGCACACCAGGCGTCCTGACAAGGAAGCTCTTTCTGAGCACTCTCAGTATCTCACCACAGAAGGGAGCCCCAGGAGATGTTGCAGTCTGTCCTGCTCTCTATTCTCACCTCTGGCTTCAAAAGGGGGAGGGATTAGTGGCATACTCCCAGGGTCTTCTATAAATATTCTCTAAATTTTTTTTCCCCTCAGGATCATTACTTATAACCTGATCTTTGATATCTTCCACCAATCTCCTCCCACATAAACTATAACTTGATTGTGTTTCTAAGAATGGCATCCTTCCATAGTTTCCTACCACGATACAGATTTTTTTTTTTCCTGTTTTTATGTGTCTTTGGTCATTTCAGGGGAGATCTGATAAGTGATGGGGAAGAAGCCTTTGCTCGTGTGTGTGTGTGTGTGTGTGTGTGTGCACGTGCATGCGTGCACATGTACCCATATTTTTGCAAATGTCTAGTTATCCTGCATTTAGGGTGTCAGGACATTCAGGCAGAAACACCAAGGAAATCAGTGATTAAGTTTATGGATCTGAGACATAGAACAGACCTAAGGTCGAAAGATAAACTTGAGAGATATGATGGAAGTCAAATCACAGGAATGGGAGGGACTGCTTAGAGCAGTAGTACTAAAATCTTGCAGACCATTAGAATATCAGAACCTCTGGTTTCATTCCCTGCCGGGTTTCTGTTCTCACGACTAAAAGGCTCAGGGGTCACTCCAGTTGAACTGGGCTAACTGGGCTGTGCAAAATAACCACACGAGAGACACAAATACCTTTTTCTTTGGGGTCGATGTGACGGCTCCTCTGACCTTAAGGGTCTGCAGGAAGAGAGAGACAGAGACCCCTTTTATTGAGGAGAAGCTATTCAAATGAGGCAAGGGGTCAGGTTTCAGGGAGCTGAGTCTATCTTCATGATGTCCACTGTCAGCAGGTTGACTGACATCTGGGTAGGCCACACCCAAGGGCACAGTAAGAGAAGGGAACACACACAAGGCACTTCCATGGAAGATACTACCCTAAACAGGGCAAGGGTAGTTATATTACAAAGGAACAGGTGAGCATAGCTCCGGGCTGTAGGAAGACACAGTCACTGGAACCCTGGAAGAGCCAGGCAGTCTAGCAGCATGAGTGCCTGACGCCACATCACCCAGAAGGGGAGTTAACTCAGTCACATGTACGAGATTGGTCTCCCACAATTCCCAGATTTTCTTTTTTTCCCATCCTTTCCCTCTATTCCTCCCTTCCTTTCTTTGTCTCCAATTCTGGGATTGAACCCAGGACTTCAGATTGAATATTAAGGGAAGGACTCATATGACAATTCTCCCATCATGGCCCTGTTTATGTAAGTAAGAAAGTTTTGTGACTATATGACCATGGATGTGTTGTGAGGATGGGGAAAACATCATCAACTGAAAAAGTGCTGCAGATTTTGAGAAAAGAGTGGGAATGTTGATGAGAAACCATATAAAGTGCAGGGACAGAGAAAGTTGGACAGCAGTTGAAACACTGAACATGGCACACAATTGTAGAACTTTTTCCCTCTTGCTTAGAAATTCAAATACAGACTTGGAGATGATGGGTGGTTGGGTTAATAGAGTTGGGTAAAGCAAAGGACAATGGCCGGGACACTAACAATTATCAAAAATCTGCTGCTATCCGAGCACAGCCCCCTTTTTAGTTTTCTGCTACTTTTACCTATTCCCAATATAGTGGCTCTTGATCCCCAAATTTACAGTCCCTTCCTGCCACCTAACCTGTCCCTGAATCCCCAGGGACTTCAGTCACCCTCCAGCTAATAGTCTTCAGAAAATTAAATAATTAAAGTCATACGGCTGATAATTGGGGACCAAAATTTGAACTCAGGCCCATCTGATTTTTTTTTTGAACCACTATCATAAGGATATAGCCCCTTTGGCAAACATGGTGATATACCTTCACCCCCATCTAGTTTCATAAGAATTTGTTGCCCCTGAAGCTAGGAGAGCTGTCAGCAGGCAGACTTCAGCTCTCAGGCTTCAGCTTCACAGGTTGCCTTGCCCAAGGCCATACCCCTTAGGTGTGGAGCCCTTATCCAGAGTGACTGATCAGTGGGGAAGCACAAAGGCCTGTGGCCTCTGCCCTTCTGGGAACTATTCTAAAGGGACATTCTAGTTCCAGAGCTCCCAGTGAGGTTGTCATTGCACCTGTAGCAGCTCACCATTTTCCTTCTCTGCCCTTCCAGCTTCTGCCCTCTTTCTCCCACAGGTGTTGATTCCCAGGCACTATGCACAGATAAACTGCATCTCAGAGTCAGTTTCCAGGGGAACCCAGGCTGTAACAGCTCAGCAAAGAAACAGCAGCCAGAATTTCCTGCCACAGAAGCTGTATTACTCCTCCCTTTCCCCAGAGACCCTCTCAAGGATTTTAGAGAAGTGTTAGGCCCAGAAGAATCAGGGCCCTTTTACCTGGTTGATTACTCATGGGTTTCAGGCACATAGGACTCAAAAGAGCGGGTTAATTTAGGGCTAAGCGAAATGGCCCTGGATTTGTGATAGGAATACCCAGCTGTAAAGCCTTACTGACCTTCTTTTTTTTTCTTTTTTTTTCCCAGTCATCCTTTTGAGCGGGAAGTCTGGGTTTGGCAACCCTAATCTTGAATTCCAGCACTGAACAACTGCAGGCAAGATCCCTGATGATATGTTTAGGCTCACATCTGATATACCATCGTGCAGTGATGTTAGTGACGGAAAAGTAAAAACATGACCTAGGCCAAAGCAAATGAATTACACTGCTTTTATTTCAGGTTCATTTTCCCCATATGTTTTCTCAGAACAGTCAAAATATGTCAGGAAAAAACCCAAACCATTCATCAGAAAAACAATTTTTATTGGTTTGCCAATGTGATTAAATACTGTAGATACACTAATAAAAATGAAAAAAATCAATAATCATACACTCCAAATTATGCAAGTTTCTCCACTCACATTTTAATTATTCCTTTAAGTCCATATAATCACTATAGAAAGCAACTAAATATATAATTCTGAATATATTTGTTAATAGTGGTTTGAAAATTTGTGGTACTTAGTTTTCAGTTAGACTTCTATAGATTTCATCTGTACTAACCACTTAATTAGAAGAAAATATGCAAAGTAATATCATTATGAAAATTTCAAAATGTTTAGCAGGGAGGATAATTAATGTTTATATGTTAAAAATAGAATATATTTCATTTAATTGGAATATATGTTTCTAATCTAGTTAATACACTTGAGTCAGCAGCAATTTCAAGCTGTATGTTATCAATGATCACTCAGATAACTCTATTATCTGTTACATTAAATAAACCTTATTTAGGTAACTACTTTAAACATTTTTAGACTCAAGTACTTCTTAAAGTTTCCAGTTATTGATTTTTAAATCTTCTTTGTAGGCATAAGTCTCTCAGGAGGCCAAGCATAATCACGCCTCCTACCCAGTTGGTCTTTTTCTCTGATAACCACCCATGGCCACTGTACCAGCCTGTCAATAAGCATTTATGGAGAACCTGCTGTGGGGCTGAGGCCTGTACCAGGGCCTTGTAGCAAACACCATTAGAAACAAAAGATTAAGTTTGCCTAGAGGAGCTTACAACCAAATTGGTAGTTTTTATGAACATAAGGCAGCATGGATTTGATTAATTTCTTGTTCATCAACAGCAATGACAAAAATGTTTTTCTAGGAGTAGCATTGGCTTATGGGGTGGAGGGAGCTCTCATTAACTAATAATGAAAAGAAAAAGACAAAATTTATGTAAAATTTGGTAGGCTAGTCTCCAGAGGTTTGTTTATCCATAGATCATATTTTATAACAGAAAGTATAGAAACAGGTCTCTTAATTATTCATACATTAATTTAAAATGTATCCTCATCTTTCATGTTTTAAGAGTAAAATGTCAGAACATTTTTGTGATTTCCTCTAACCAGTAAGACAGGAGGGAGATTCTTTGTGAGTATTTCCAACCAAGCCATATACAACAAATCCGATACAGATCCTTTTCTTGCCACTGGAAGGCTCCTGGTAGCAGAAGAAAAATAAAAATGAAAGTAAAAATTACTACAGATGGTAATATCATTAGTGTTTCTGAACTATTTAATAACCAGTGACCTGAAAATTTTATTATGTCCCCCCAATTTTTTCAAATGTAGATATTAAACTGATATTTTTTAGATAACATAAATATCTATAAAGCAGTAAAACAGACATAGATGTTGAAAAAGACAAAATAAAAGTGTAAATTTTCACTTTTCTTTGAAGAGAGAATTGGATCAACCCATACTAATCCATGCCCTCTAGTGGACATTATTTTCCTCCAATAGTTTAAAACATGTATTTGGGAGGTAGCTTAGAAATTAGCTATTGGAATTCTACCATCCAGTTCAGGATGTCATTCTATAGTGTCTTTTTTTTTTATTTTTAATTTTTTATTGTGGGTTGTTCAAAACATTACAAATTTCTTGACATATCATATTCCACACTTTGATTCAAGTGGGTTATGAACTCCCACCTTCACCCCATACACAGATTGCAGAATCACATCAGTTACACATCCATTGATTTACATATTGCCATACTAGTGTCTGTTGTGCTCCGCTGCCTTTCCCATCCTCCCCCCTCCCCCCTCCCCACCTCTCCCCTCCCCTCCCCTCCTCTCTCTCTACC
>NW_026000229.1:31095639-31105884 GCF_001458135.2 Marmota marmota marmota
TTCAGCCCTGAGTACGGTGCTTGCACGGCTGGCAGAAACTGCAGCGCTGTATCCCTGCGTTGCTATCTCCTCGTTTCCCAGCGCGCGCTGCAGACTCTAGCCGCGGGGCGATTTGCTGAATAAGCAGTGTTACCCTCTGTGCGACAAACCTCTAGCGTTTGAGTCCCCGTAGCCGATCCTCGTGCGATGGAAATCCTTCCTCCAGGTTCCGGAGCACCCCACTATTGCTGGAAATTCCTAAGAAGATATCCTTTAGCCGTCCTGACTTGTCATACTCCCAGACAGTGAAGCAGCACACGGGGGCAATGCACTCCCCTCGCCGCCATCTTCCTTCCCTCTCTATAGTGTCTTAATCACTTGGATCATCCACCAATCTAGACCGTGCTTAAAGATGTTTGTTTTTATATCTAGGACTCAGTTCATGAGGTACTAATGAAATAGTTGGATGTTTCCCCATGTTTGGCTACCAATCTTTAATTAAATGAATATTAATATTATCAGTAGGCCCACTTCTGACATTTGTAAGACTGAAGGGTAAAGAGTGAAAAAGGGAAAAACTAACCATCTTTTTATTGCTGTGGCCTCTTGCCACACTGCAAGGGGACCATGAGTCTGCCATGGACATGCGGTGGCTCCGAAACACCTACCCAGGGAAGATGCCTGAGCCCTGGTGGCCAACTTGTGGCTGTTGCCAGGGAATTCCAGAGCCTCAGGTTTCTAGAGCATAGTCCAGAAGGAAGCCTGTGTTCTTGGTGGGCATGTGCCCTGACCCCATAGGAGTAATATGATTGGCACAAAGTCTAAGCAAGGCCCTTTAAGTTGGATCTTAGTTGTCAGAGTCTCAGGGTGGCATGTATCCTCTTTCACTGTCCAAAATTCTGCATGGTCCAACTGTTTTTTTTTTTTTAACTTCTTATCTGAAAAGTCATGAGCTTATAAAATTTATCTATTAACTCATTTAACCTGAAACTTGTCTCTCCCATTCTTTACTGCCCACAATGATACTTACAGGACAATGAGGTTGGCAGGTCTTGAGTGCTCCTGTAAAAGTTCATTCAGTCGAACTTGGCGGTAACTCTGTGGACAGCATTCAAATTTTGTTGAGTGTAGTTCTAACAAAATTATGAATGAGAATTTATCTTCCTACCTCAAATCATAGATCAGCAGAAAGCTTCATTTAAAAAAATTATTAAAAATAGTTTATTAAAAATTTTAAATTTGATGTTTTCAAATTTCTTGAGAAATTTTAGAAATATAAAGACCAGAGTGTCATTGTATTATAGTGGCTTATTAAGTTTTAGGGGAAAAAAACAAACAGCATGGATAACAACCCAAAGAAGACAAGAATGGCCAGTTTTGGGGAACAGGTTTTCAGTCAAAGAAAACTGATGGAAGCTTGTTGCCTATTTGATATCTTAAGAAAATAGATTATTTCCTACTCTCTTTTTCTTTAAGTTCTCTGAATGTTTTATCAGATCAGGGGGATGGTTTCAAACAAAAAAAAAAACACCAATAAACTCACTTGGACAACTATTTTGGGGTATTGAAAGTAATATTTATTTTTATATTTTAGAACATGAGCCTCAGACATGTGATTTGCTCAATTAGATGGTATGACTGCTTTGGAACTGCCAGTGTATTGTTATTATTATGCAGAGTTTATGATTCTCGTTCAGTATTTCTTTCACCAAATCTGACAGACTTTTGGTATTTCTTCCTCTAATTTTTCCAAGCTCAGCTCCAAATACAGTTTATTCCGATTTTGTAGTTTGGAGGTTCTTGTGGTCCATTTCCCTTAGTGTCCAATTCAGATATCAATTCCTCATTCGGAATTCTGACCTTTTCATTATCCTCAATATCACCAACTTCATTCAGCTCAGGCCAGAAGAGAGTAACTCCTGGTGGGCTGTCTAGGAAAACTCACAGTTTCACATTGAAAGGAGCATCTGCCATAGACATGCTGGGACATGCTGGGACTCACTAGGTTGCCGGCCATAAGGAACAGCAGCCATTGAACTGCTTAGTCATGTCTGCTTGCAATTGATAAAGAGCTATAAGGGGCACTAGCCATAGACATGCTAAGCAATGACTGGTTACAGTTGATAGGGAGCCCAGCTTCATGGACACGTGCAAAGAATATGCCCAGCTGCAATTACATCACCTCACTGGACATAACCAATGGACATTGACTTTCATTGGGTATAACCAATCACCAACATACACCACCAACTTGGAACTCTATTTAAATTGCTGGTCCTGCCACATTAGAGTCTTGCTCCAAGGACATCAGAGAGACTGACCGCCTTGCTGCCTTGCTGTCCATCCCTGACTCCACCATTCCCTGACGTCCAGCCATAGGCTGAAGAGAACCACCAGACAAGAACAACGTCTGCTCTTTGGCTAAGAGAAGTCGCGTGGCATCAGAGGTATTTTGGGGCTCGTAGTTGCCCTAGGATTGTGTGATTTGCTTATGGTGTTTAATTAGTGTGCATTAAATGCTAGTTGGGGCGCTCCAGCACACCCAACACTTTTTGCATTAATTGTTTATATTTGATAATTGGTATAATCGAATATACACTTACATTTAAAGACAATCTGCCTCTGAGTAATTATATATAGGGCTACTCGAGACAACATTCATTTTACGTTTGCCAGATCCAACATTTTGTTGTTCTAAACGCATCATAAATTTCCTCAGATACTTTTGTTAGTTTCTCACAGCTATCTTCATCAGGTTGAAATTCTTTGTCATTGTGTTGAAGTGTGGGTCAATCTACCTTTATCTGCATTGCATGAATATTATTTAAATTATTTCAGATTAATAATAATAAAGTTTGAAAGGAGACTTTACAATATGTATCAATGACTTGTTTTTTTTAACTTTTAAAAATGTTACTTTCTAGAAAAAAATGAAAAGTATTCTAAATCCTAATGTCCAATAATATAATTGAAAAACACCTGACAAATGCAGAAATCCTGGATCTTGAATAATGCCATTCAGTAATAGATACATTACTTCTTGATCTTTAAATCAACCACTGTTTCGGCTTTCGGCTAGTTAGATAGCAAAGTAAAAATTAAGGCAGACAAGTCCTTACCTTTTCCTTGACGGCATCCAGTTCTGCATCTGTAATTTTCCATGGAGTTTCTCTTTTTAATTTCTCAGCAGTTGTTAAATCTTTGCAGCTTTCATGGAGACGATATGGTTCAATCATCTCTTCAAAGACTTTCCAGCTGAAATTGGAATTGTAAAGGAGGCTTCACAGTGGGAAACTAACTCATTATTTCACAGATACTCCAGGTATGACTGGCTTGGCTGGCTGTGGAATCAGAGCTGAATGTCATGCAAATCTTTTACGAATTATCTTTGCAGGGAATTTACTGTGAGTAAAAGCGTGGTTATAGTGCTCCCTCCCTACGCGTGGATGGGATTTAATGTGTTTCAGGCCTTGTTAGCTTACTATGTATTAGATCTTCAGTATTAATGCACAAGCACATAGGAGTAATTGTTCTGCAAATACATTTTCTACATAATATAGTCAAAAACACAGTTGCACTGTAGACATTTTAGCCCATAAATAAGTTTCCATCTGCTTATCAGACAGGCTCCATGGGAGACATTAGTCCATTAATGAAGGAGATGAATGAACTAGGCTTTCTGGAAATCAGATAGGGCTGCCCTTACTTTTAGTCCACACGGCAACTCCCATTCATATGAGGAGGTTCTGGGAAGGTACAAGGAGAAGAGCAAGGGCTCTCACAAGTTGAACGGTTCTAGAACAATTTGGATGTTTGCTGCAAATAATGCTGCGCTTGTCCTGGTGTTTGATGTTGCTGTCTGAGTTTTTCAAATGAATATTATTCAGGGACATGTTAAGGGAGAGAACAACAATCAATAACATTTTAATGTCTACAAATCTGAGGACTTTTCAGAGCATTTAAAAACAAATCATTGAGGAGAAGACGAGAAGCAGTGTCTAAGAGCTATAGAACATTTTTAAAATTGTGCAAAAAATCTCATTCTTGTCTTACATAAGAATTTATTTTTAAAACAATAGCACAATAAGCTTTACTTACAATTTATGGTAGCAGTTTCTTCAGTATGCTACTTAAAGATGATCTCATGTATGAATAATTTTCTTTGGTTTTATATAATGTAGCTTACTTATAATTTAGTAACAGTGGAATGAAGGATAATTAGAATCCATATGCTGTTAGGTTAAGAAATTAAAATATGAAGTGATGAGTTTAATTATCTCATCAGTTGGCCTGATTTTGGATTTGCAGATAAAAGTACAGAGATGACAAAGGAGTAAAACCATCCCTGCTAGGGAGCTTTTGTTAAGGGACTGAAGAGATACTTAATGCAGTAGATTGCTATTGTATTGACTTATTTAGAAAGGTAGGTGAAGACAGGAAAGGAGTGAGACTGATGTGTCCTATTCTTCTTTCAACCGGAATACTTTTATTTGATATTATTTCCGAAAGTGTCATGCCCTTAGAGAGCTCCTTGGCAGTTGTCAGGAAAAGGGAAAGGTGGGGGCCTGGGAACACAGTTCTTGCTCGGCCTCTTTCATTATTATCCTTGGCCTGGACAAGCCTGCCTGTAGAAGGGGAATGACAGTGGCTATTTGGAGCTGTGTGACAGAGTGAGAATCTGAATGACAGTGCTCTGAGAAGCATACAGGGTTTTGTAAAAGAGAGGCATTCACTTTTCTAAACGTCATCAAGATTAAGGCTAGCAATGGAAGTCCCTCTACATATACTTATTTTGATCAGGATGAGAGTTTCTCTGCACCTCAGCCTAGATCCTAGAAAACACTGTAGAAAAATGATTTCCCAAGAAAAGATGAGATGGAAGTTGTGGTTGTCTCCTCAGCATTCATACTATGTTTTCCCATTGTAATTTGGATGGAAAGACTTCATCCCCAAGATCAACCAGCCCTGATATAATTCTATGCTTTCTGCCAAAGGGATTAGCCAACATAGACACCTAACTCAAGCAGACTTGAACCAACAGGAACCCAATGTTATGCAGACTACCACAAATGGCTCACTTGCTTAGGCTGGTTCATCCTGAATGGAGCCCTATACCTGACTCTAACAACTAGGGAAGAGACAAACTTTTTTTCCTACTGAACATACATGAGCAAGTATGTAGTCCTGATTGCTACGGGCAGACATGCTTTTATAAGTTAAATCAACTTTGATGACTTCATAATGGAAGCTAGAATAGGAGACTGAAAGAGAATTAGTTCTTGATTACAAAATTTACCTTCTAGAACAAGATTAGCCTGAAAATCAAATTATACTTGTATTGTTTAGTCATGTAAGACAATACTTTCTATCATCTAGGTCACTATGAGGTTTTCTTTTAATTGCAATTGAAACGTGCCAAGTGACACAGTAGGAGGGTATAGAGAGGTTGGATTTGCCTATTCCTGTTATTTGAACTCCTACTGTTCCTTATCCATGTTCATCTTTCATTTCTTCATTCTCATGCTCATTCAAGAACTGGCCATTTCCATTTTCCTTACTAGGTGATCCTGAGGTAACCCAAGATTACTATTTTGATTAAATCTGATTTTCCATATAATGCTTTAATTAATTAAGCCATGTAGCATGTATTATTAAATATAAATGATAATTAATTCAATTTTTAAAAAATATTTATTTTTTAGTTGTAGTTGGACACAATATCTTTATTTTATTTATTTTTATGTGGTGCTGAGGATCAAATCCAGGGCCTCATACATACTAGGTGAGCACTCTACCGCTGAGCCACAACCTCAGCCCCTAATTCAATTTTTTGAATTAATGGAATTAATAGCTGTCCTATATTCCCCATCCTTTCTCTCAAAAGGAAGTTTTAAAATTTTTAGTTCTATAAAACTTTCTCCTCAGTTCATGTAAGATTTCTTCTCTCAAAGTAATGTACTATACTTTTATTTATAACTACGCTAACATCTTTAAATTATCTAGTTAATTGCTTCTAGTTGCTCTTTGATTTTCACATACAGATAATTGTCTTTTTGGTCTATGATTTTTAATTCACTCTATACAATAAAAATTGAAATTTATCTGCAAGAGCTCCTCATTTTCTTCCACTCAATTATTTTCTTATTAACTCTGCTTTTGTACTCCCTTTCACCCTTGACCTACCATATTTATAGATAACGTGTCTATGACAAAATACCTTTGCCAAGACTTATTGATGTTTCATGGGTATTTGAAGGGTTTACTAATGGAAATTCTGGGCATTTATAACATTAACCTCCAAAATGGAAATCATCGACACTCTTTTCCCCATTTTGTATCACCTGGTGACTAAGAAAGAATAGTGACCAGGGGATAGTTGTTGATGGTGGATAAGGGCTGCCTGGACAAGAAGGCCCATATGAGGGATAAAAGTGAGCCAATGTTCTACCCACCAAGCCTCAGCCCCTGGGCCTAGCTCTGTATCAGCCCAGAAAAAAGAGATCTTCTTCTCTATTTGTACCCAGAAGAGTTGCCTTATATCAGTTAACATAATCATGCCAGATGTGCTATCACAGGCCAAATGTGAGATATACCCAATGACCATTCTTTGTTCTAAATGGGGTTACTCTCATATATTGGAATAGCCATTGTCAATATCAGATATGTGACTGTTTTATAAAGTAGTAAGACATCAGTTATGGCAGAAGGCCGAAGAGAAGAGAATGGTTCTTCCAGCACCCCCTTCTGGTGGATGGCCTTTTACCCTTGATCCAGGGTACATTAACTGTAAGAATTCTTTTATTTCAGGAAGGATGGACTTTATTCCATTCATCTTTTTTCATGACCTTGAAATAGGAGAGGAAAAATCTGCAAAATTTTGAACATAAATTCATTTGTGTCTTAAAAGTGGGAAGTGATTCTCTTCTTTATGGGATAATGAGGACATTGAAAAGCATCAAGTTAAAATGGTGTCTAAAATCAAATTTAGATGCCAAGAAAAAAAAGCAAAAATGACTGAGTACTTCATTTCTTCCCACTGCCCACAGAGTTTTACTCTCTGAGAAGAGGACAGCATGGGACAAAGCTCAGGATAGTAGGATTAAGAGTGCCCACACTTGGACAGGTACACAAAGAATGAAGAGACCTGGTTAGTGGAAGGAGTTCATCAACACTCCCAGTGGCTGACAGCTTAGAAAGGAAGAATATGCAGGATGGTGATCTTGGCAGCTGGACAGAGGCGAGTATGAAAGAAAGAGAAGGAAATAAGGACTTGGGTAGAGATAATCAGATTGATAGGTAAAGAGACAACGAAATATAAGAACAATATAATCAGCAAGCAGGAATAGTCCTTAGCTATTAAGATAAACAACAGTAAGAAGAATTTGGCTATAAGAAGTAGGTTACTATTTGTACCACTCACTGAGCCAGGGCTTATAGAAAACCCCAAGTTAGTAGGAGACGCAGTGACCACCCTCCAAACAACAGAAAACAGCTCCCTCTTGCAAAGCAGGAGGAGGTCTACCACGTCACTAAGTGGCACATGCTAAGGAACTGGTGGACTTGCTCTGTTATGAAAGAGAATGCGTCTCCACCAATTAGAGCCCTAAGATGAGCCTTTTGATCATATCACTACAAATGTTAAGAGGCAATGACTTAGGATTTTAAAATTCTTCAAACAAAAGATGGAAGGCTACTAGGGATTACTGTACAAAAATCCAGTTCTTATCAGAATGCTGATTCCATTTACCAAAGAGAATTATAAATGTGTTTTTAATTTTTATTAAGTATTTATAACTGCAGAAATTAAGAATACAAGGCATTGGGGCTGGGGTTGGGGCTCAGTGGTAACATGCTTGCCTAGCATGCGTGAGGCACTGGGTTTGATTCTCAGCACCACATACAAATAAATAAAATAAAGGTCCATCAACTAAAACATATTTAAAAAAGAATACAAGGCATTAGAAGTATATATAATGGAAGGAAATATTACAAAGTAATAACCAAGTTGACCCTGTCAATTTTAGCTTTCTTATCACAGTTGAGGTATTTTGTAAAGCCATTTTAACTAACCATAGCTCTGGAGGAGACATGAATACCCTCAAAGAATACAAAGTTCAAGTTCATCTAATTAATAAGAGTGCATCTTAAATCTGAATATTTTAAGTTAGTTATTAAGTTTATATGGGATAAAAATAAGCTAAAAAAAAGGAAGCGGCAAGAAGATTTGAGGACTATGGCATTATAGTTCATCAAGAATTGTAAGAGGAAGTATAAATGGTGGTCAACAGAAAAGAGAAGAAATAAAAGGACAGTGAGACCCAAACCATTCTGAAACCTTCATGTCCACTTAATTTTAGAAGCTCAACTCTACCCTAAATCAAGGGTATTAAACTGCATCTGAATGCAACAGCAAATATGATTTGGATTATAAATAATTGAAAACATTTTATAATTATCGAATTACAAATCAAAGGAGTTCATTTAACTTATAATTGACTATCACTTCTGGACAATCCTTTTGCATTTTTGAGATCTCTTATGAGGATTTAACCTACAAATTGTTTTCAAACATCATTGTTATGGGCTGAATGTGTTTCACCAAAATTCATAGTTTGAGACCCTGTCCCTGAGGATGATGGCATTTGGAGGTGGGACCTCTGGGAGGTTCTTAGGTTTAGATGAGGTCATGAGGGGTCATGAGGCCCCCATGATGGGATGAGTGTCCTTATCAGAGAAAGAGACCAAATTTTCTTTCTTTTCACTATTTGAGAAAATAGAGAGAAGTGGCCATCTACACAACAGAAAGCGGCCTTAATGGGAACTGAATTAATCAGAACCTTGATCTTGGATTTCTCAGCTTCCGTAACTGTGAGAAATCAAATTGTGTTGTTTAATCCATACCCATGGTATTTTGTCAAAACCACCCGAGATAACACAATAACAGAGTTGATAAATTTGACAACTAATAAAGGTTAAAATGATGTCATGTTTTGAAAATATTTAAATGATTGTTTCAATATTTTCATTTTTTTGAATTTTGGAGCTAATATATTTCCTTTTCATGCTTTAATTTTATAGTTCCCTTCCCTCCATCCCTCCATAAAGATCAGAGGCCCTAAGCATTGAACCTTTAATCCTAAAAGCTAAAATGGCCCTTGAGGGTCCATTGTGCCAAAGAAACTGTAACTACTCCATCAGCACTTCTCATCCAAGAGGCCCCATCAGTAACTTTAAATAAAGAAATACCTTAACTGCTCAGGTCAGAATAGTACAACATTCTGCTTCCTGTCACTTTTGCCAGCTTAGAAACCAAGAGCAGGAAGGACAATTCCAAATCACTGACTGACCTGTATTTCAATAATTCTCCCATCAGGCTCACCTTCATCATAAAACCTTTCTTCCCATTAGAATGTACTTGATAGTTCTGTCATGATTATTTGAAGGCCCTTCTTTTATATATCCTATCGAGAATTCACTGCAGTAAACGGGTAACATTTTTACCTTTTGATAATCAACACACAAGAGAGTGAGAGAGTACCACGGATAATCAATGGATCCTGTTAAATGTTTCATACCTCTCTTTGTTTGGCTTAATGTTGATGTCACCAATGATATGGATGTCTGCAAATTTTATCCTAAATTTGCTCAGAAGAGAAGCCATTCTGAAAACATAAGAGAAAAGCACTTCATCATTGCATATTTAACTATTTTCAATCAAAGAGTTTTTGTGTTTGAGTTAAGATATCAAAAGCAATCATGTCATATTTCGGCTGAGCTGTCCAAGGCTTTTGGGGTTTGATTTTCACTTCAGTACTTTTTGAACATGTTAAGTGTAAACCAAGCTATTCCACTGAAGGCAGACAGAAACTCCAGCAGGTGCAGACACTGAGACACTGGAAAGAGCAAGTCCAGCTTTGTATTCATCTTTTAGGGAAAATAATGCAAATCTGTTCATATGTCCTAATTATTTGAAATAAAGGCAGCAAATCTGAATACTTATTAACCACTATTGCTGATAATTAATATAGGAGTTACTGACAAACCAATAATTATCATGTTACATAGTTATATACTGGTGGTTTTCTCTCAGAAAACTGATAATTTTGATATGATTTTAAAGTTAAAAAATGTTGTAAGGATAGTTCAAAGAACTTCCAGATTTTATTTATATTTAGCCCCATTTGATTTGTCATCCTTTTCCCTCCCTTCCTTCTCTCCTTCCTTCCTTCCTTCCTTCCTCCCTCCCTCCCTTCCTCCCTCCCCCCT
>NW_026000229.1:31105908-31128331 GCF_001458135.2 Marmota marmota marmota
CTTCCTTCCTTTTTATCTATCTGCTATTTTAAAATAATTTCAAACCATCAGTCACATCACCAGCCCTTTTTATTGAGACAAGGTCTTGCTAAGTTGCTTAGGGCTTCCCTAAATTGCTGAGGCTGGCTTTGAACCTGTGATCCTCCCACCTCAGCCTCCCTAGCCAGAGTACAATTTTTGAGGGGGGTTCCAAGAAGTGAACCCAGGGGCACTCAAACATGGAGCCACATTCCCAGCCCTATTTTGTATTTTATCTAGAGACAGGGTCTCACTGAGTTGCTTAGCTCCTTACTTTTTGCTGAGATTGGCTTTGAACTCGCAATCCTCCTGCCCCAGCCTCCTGAGCCATTGGTAGTACAGGCATGTGCCACTGCACCCAGCCAGAGTATAATTTTTGAACCTTAAAAATGTAATAACTTTTTAATCCTCAAACCATCTTCAAATTTTATCAATCATCCCAGTAAGGTACAAGAAGTTTTAAGAAATATAAATTATTATAGACATATTAGTTTCCATTTTAATATGACTTTTTAAGAAAAATTAAATATGTAATATTAATGTACATTGTTTTAATTGAAAATAAGAAAATTAATATATCTATATACTCACTAATATATGAATGTGTGTGCATATCATAATTACATCCTTTTAAAAAGGAGAAGAAAATATGAAAATTACTGTATAAATGTCCTGTCATTATTTTGTGAGTTCTGGAAGTCCCAGGGCCCAGGACTCAAACATGCCATGAAGGACCAAAAGCTGCTGAAGATGATGCTCAAGATTTCCACTAGAGGTCCCATGTTCCAGGCAATATGGTTCTTACAACTATGTATCAGCTCTCAGTTGCTAAATTACTGAAAATATACAGATAGACACTGTGGGAATTTTTCTTTTCTTTTTTAACTAGGAGGATTCTCAACAGTCATCCATTAAACTTTTTCAAACTTTAAACAAGAAACTGGGACATAGATAATGTTTAGTGACTGTTGCAAAGTCCTGCAATTCCTTGGTAGAGGGCTGGGACTAGGACCCATGTGTATGTTTTCAATTTAGTTCTCTTTTAAGTTTTTAGTTCTCTTACTGTTTTAAGACTGGTTGCCATGAATTAGTAGGTTTGAATTCTTCCATAAGAAACACCTGCATACACATTCTTTTAGAATTTCCCTTTTTTTAGCAGGGTGTGGTGGCACACTGTATAGTACCAGCAACTCAGGAGGCCCAGGCAGGAGTATTGAAAGTTCAAGGTTACCCTCAGCAATTCAGTGAGACCCTGAGTAAATTAGTGAGACCCTGTCTCAAAATTAAAAATGAAAAGGAACTGCAGAATTTGCTAAGTGGCAAAGTGCCTTTGGGTTCAATCCCCAGTACCACATAAAATTTCTTGAGTGCACTTACTAGTCAGAACAAAATACACATTCAAGATAGTGACACTCCCAAATTCCCTTTTGGAGGCATTTGTGGCAGGGCATAAGAGGACTTGAAGACAGTAATTAGAAAAATTATGCAAATAATTTATTGGCCAAAAAATCAAACATGAGGCCTATCATGATGGCTTTGTTTTTAAATCTATTATGCCTCAAGCATACTTAAAGCTCTTAAAATTAAAGAATTAACAGATAAATATCTAAAAAGACCAAACATGTGAGCTGTAAACTACTTACGCAATTTTTTCTTCCTCAATGCGATTGATCTTCCCTCCAACATAGATTCTTAACTTACAGTCTTTCCATTTTTTTCGGAGAGTCAAGATGTAGGGGATAAGAAGTGTTAACCCTGGAATAAAGAATAAATTATGATGGAAAGGTATATCTAATGATATAGCTCTTAAGTAATTTACAACCTCTGAGAACTCAAAACTGTTACTTTAACAGGAACCATTTTCATATATCTTCCCATCAGTTTGTTAAATTTTTTGAGAAAGGAATTCTGCTCCCTAGGGATGTTTTTACCTCCATCATCAAACAACCACCAGACATCCATTGTGCCTTTCCCTTGTTTCTTTTTAAATTGACTGCTGGCTTCCACCAGTTTCTGGTTGAAGTCCCCCACATGCATCGACTGGATTGTGTTAATGCTGCTGTCTGGAATGAAAGAGAGAGTGGTGTCTTTTGAGGACACAAACAAAATAACCCGTAAATAAACCTATTGATAAAAATAGAGGAAAGGTCACAAATTTTTGGTTTTTTTATACTTATAGATAAATTGTGAATTCTGTTTTCCAAGGAGTACAGAAAAAGTTGAATCCCACAATTTAAATCACTTTCAATAGTAAAATATAAAGTTGATATTGGTTTTATGATTATAATTTTCATGGGCTGGGGATATAGCTCAGTTGGCAAAGTGCTTGCCTTGCATGCACAAGGCCCTGAGTTCAATCCCCAACACCACCAAAAGCAAAACAAATTATTATAATTTTCATTATGAAGCAGGGGGTTATTTTCAGACCCTTAGAATCTATCTCAGAGTGAAATTATGATTTAGATATGTATCAATGCTAAATAATTTGATACAGTAGCCAAACTATCCCAACTTTGCTAAGTCAATCTACTAAATAATATTTTCAAATTTACTTGAAAGTAGAACATGTGGTGATTGGGTGTTCTAAAAATATGCACCAGCATCAGAAATATTCTTTTGTTGGAGAATTCATTCATTTAAGCAGTTTTGATGATTCCATGAGGTTCTGGATTATAAGGTTTGCCAGGGATGATGTGACTCTTAAACTCTTTATTTGGTTCCATGGTTGGCTTGGTTCACTCTTCTGTGTTCTTTTCAAGGAGTCTTGTGAAGCTAAGGTAAAGTCACTTGCGTTATTTGAATCTTTGTCAATGAGATGAAAACAAGCCAGGAAACATGGAAAGAAAATACAGCCTTACTTGAGTTACATTTAAGGGTACATATACTTAAAACAGTTTTGAAATACAATTTCTGTCCTAATGTGGATACAGTGAATGTGTGCCAGAGACCAAGATCGGTGTTTTAGCAGGACATTTGTTCCTATCTGGTAGTAGGGGTTTCTTGGCCATACTGTATATACTATTTCTCATTTCCTTGTATTTGAAAATTGTGACTTCATTGTTCCATTTCAAAGAGGTGGAGAGGTGGTGTCAGTGTAGTGTTTAGCGTAGACCTGACAGCCTCGTCAGAGCTTCCTCTAGGATCTAAGAGGTTCTGAAAATGCTTTGTTCTGTTTTTCTGTTTCCATGTTTTGGACCTGTCAGTTCTGAAGCAATTATCTTATATTGTTTCTATATCCCTAGGACTGCTGAGGCAGAAAGTAAATTTATTTGCAGAATGGACCAAACTCTGCCCTCTCTTACATACAAATCAAAGCATCCGCAGGAGTCATTATGAGTACCCAGAGGCAAGCCTGGTCTTGATCTAGAACTCCAAAGATTTGTCAGCCAGCTAAAGCCCAGAGTAATGAATGGGCCCACTTGAGAGCTGCGTTTGAACTTTCAGGTATTGAAAGTACATGTTGATTTTCAGCAGAGTAGATTTTTTTTTTTTTTTTGCCAAAACAAGTATTATGATGTAGAAACAGGCTTCCAGAGTAAATAACAGGTTCTGCTTTCATTAATGAGGACATTAACACTACCCCCTTAGGATTATAAAGGGAACAGTATTGGCTCTGATGTCTGAATTTTCCATTGCTTTTCCAGACTACACCACTTAATAGAGCATATTTAAAGGGTAATTTACTTTTGTCACCAACAAATCAAATAGTAGAAAAGAAAGATGGGCACAGTGCTGTACACCTGTGATCCCAGTAGTTCAGGAGGCTGAAGCAGGAAGATCCTGAGTTCAAAGCCAGCCTCAAAAACTTAGTGAGGCCCTAACCAACTCAGTGAGACTTTATCTTTAAATAAAATATAAAAAGGGCTGGGATGTGGCTCAATGGTTGAGCGCCCCTGGGTTCAATCCCTGGTACAAAAAAAGAAAAAAGAAAAGGAAAGGAAAGAAGATAGTAGTAGTTACCATTCAATAA
Organism: Marmota marmota marmota; assembly: GCF_001458135.2. NCBI lineage: Eukaryota > Metazoa > Chordata > Mammalia > Rodentia > Sciuridae > Marmota > Marmota marmota. The sequence continues at coordinate 31,109,897 of NW_026000229.1, forward strand.
AAGTCTTATTCTAATTTTTTGCACCCTGAAAGTCCTTATGAACTCCAACTTTGGACTCAAACACATTGTTTTTGTGAAAAATGTCATTTAAAGGTGTGTGTAATAAGTAGCAAGTGCTTCCATGTCCCTGGGATATCCCAGGAATCCAAGAGTTCCTCTAGTATTTGAGGAGGGGTTATATTTAAATTTTCCATCATTTTCTGTAAACATATGAAAATGTTATATTACAGATGAAGTTTCATCCTTTGGGCTATAATAGGAAAACAAGCAAATAGAACCAAACCATTTACAGGATTGAAGGTGGCCTGAATTTGAAGGGTTGGCTATTTTCAATATGAACCACAGCCTGCTAAATCTCAATTTGAATCCTGCTATTTGACTTGGAGATACTCCTAGAGAGATATTTGTGCATAAAGAAAGGCATGTTAAATTCTGATTTTCTACCAGCAGAGGTCACTGTGGACCTCATTAAACTCAAACCTGCAATGTTTTGGAGAGCAAACTATTTTCAAAAGAATTAGACTTTTGAATCACCTATTTATAAAATTTGTAACAATCTCACTCATCCTTTGGTCCTCTGTCCCTGTGACACAAACCAGACACTCAGAGATGAATTTGCCACTCATCCAAAATCTACAGATAGTAACCAGTATCAGTGAAGTTCTAAGTGTATGGTCATAATTTGTGATAAAAATGTCTCTTTTGAAATTAGGGTTTTAGATGGGTCCCTCACTTACCTGTATAAGCCAACTTTAATTCCACTGAAATATCTACAATGTAAGGTGAATATATATAAAATAGTTTGGGTATTGGTTCTTAAATTTCTATACCCTTCCCATCTCAATTAAGACATTTCTATTTTAAGTTACTCAATTTGCTTAAGTACTATTTAATTCCAAGATCAAATATTACTATTTTTAAATAATTTCTTTGCAGCAAGATTATACAAATTACTTAGTGATGTTGATAAATGACAATGGCTTCTACCTTTTATCCATGCTACCTTCTTGAAAGAAATCTTTGAGTTCTTCCCTATATTCAATGCCATGCAAGTTTTAGAATCAGATTTCTGAATTTACAGATGCTCAAATAATGGCTCATCTCAAAATCTTGTAAATCATTAAAAGAACTTACCTTTTTTAGGGGTTGGCTTAGTAATGTTCAACTTGCCAGCTTTTTTAAACAAGCCTCGGATACCCCCACTTCCTTCTTCACACTCATTGTCTTTGATAGTGGCCTCCAGTGCCAGCCTCTCCTGTTCCAACTTCTCTAATTCATCTGATGATAAAGGAGGCAGAATCAGCTACTTAACTCACAGTAACAAAGTTTGTAGGAACAATCCTATAACCAATGTTAGTATTTCAAATGGCATATCAGTAATAAAATGATTATTCATTCACACAACTATGATTTTTTTTCTGAAGGATTACTAAAAAAGTAGTGTATTCCAATAAATTGTATTCATAAAGTAATAGCAACTGGCTCAGGAAAAATAGCCCCATATATTAAGCTACAATACATGAAGTCATTGGGTTTTTATTTGTAGATATAAGAGAGACAATTTAATATCCTTCTGCCTGGCATGGTGGCACATACCTATAATCCCAGCAACACAAGAGGCTGAGGCAGAAAGATTGCAAGTTTGAGGCCAGCCTCCATAACTTAGTGAGGCCCTAAGCAACTTAGCAAGACCCTGTCTCAAAATAAAAAAAAATAAAGGGGGTGGGTATGTGGCTGAGTGGCAAAGTGTCCCTGGGTTCAATAACCAGTGCAAAAGAAAAAAAATTCTATCTCTCTATCTATATAGATATTAAGGTCCTCCTTATTTACTGCCATCTAAAAACAAACAACCCAATCCACTCTGTATAAGATCTTCTATACTGTAAGCCACTGATTTACTGACCTAAGCTACTGGGCCAGATGTTTTACAACTGAAAGTGACAGAATTGCAGAAGTCCACTGGGTATATGACAGGTATCTAACAATGCCATCTGAATTGAAACACAAAAACTGGAGACCAAGAGTTAACATAAGATAATCAAATCTCATAATAAACCTCTATGACCTTTGAATACAAATTGCAGAGAAAAACATCCAGCACCAATTGCTTCTGTTAAGTAAAATGCTTTGTGGAATAAGTGACCAAAGTCATAACAATAAAAGCGGAGGTTTCTCTGTGCCTGTCAGAGTTCAGACGCTGGAGTCTGAAACAAGAGTCAAGCTGTGCAAAATTTCCTGCCCAAGGTTTCAGCCCACTCTCTAAGCTTTGATGTTGTGTCTGGCTGCCTTTTATCTTTATTGGATTCTGATTGAAATGAAAAATTCCTCACTGGTATGTAATACGTCGAATCCCTCTTTGACCTCAACCTGCCCTGGACCAAGGTAAATGCGATTTTAAAAGCACTCATGTGACAGTGATAAACAGAGGACACTTCTTGCTTACACGGGGCAAGGTGGCACTCTTGTCAGATCTCCTCTTCTTATTGCCTGCTGAGAACAGAGACTTAGAAAATGAGCAATGATGCTCCAAGGGAAGGGGTAGAAAACCTAGATTCAGTGTTACAAAACACTGGTAGGGCTTCTGTAAATGTCAACTCTCAGAGCCTGGTGCCTTATCTATCTGTGAAGCGAAGCTATACAAACTCTAGATTTATCAATTATGTACTAACTAAATCTGTCAGGACAGTCACATCCCTAGACGATGCTGTTATTCAGCTACACAGAATTGTCTGGCCCCTTTCCAGGTCTTAGCAATTAATCTTTTGCCAGTGGCACGAGATTTAAGGTCAAATCGCCCATGTGATTTCCCCGAAGCTTCAAAGGTTCTCAAGACCAGCAGCTAGAGAAAACCTGGGAAATTAGGCTGATGGAATTAGAGCACAGACAGGAGTTGCATACCCCTGATGTTGAAAGGTGAAGACAAGCTGCACTGTAGTGGGGGTCGTGACCCATAATGGTTCTGCAGCTGGCTTTACGTGACATTAGGCAAGTCATTTACTTTTTCTATGCCTCAGATTTTCTATATGTGAAATGGAAAATTGTAACCCTTTCTCACCCTATTAGTTTTGCAAAAAAGAATAAACTACTGTTTTTACATAACACTTTGGTGCTTCTTAAAGACCAGAGCAATAGCTGTATCCTATTGTATATTTATAAAACTTCTGGAAATGACCCTATTCGAGCAAAGCAAACGGAGTATTTTCAAAAGCCTGAGAGTTAAGAGCTACTATTTATTATACACTTTGGGGGGTAACAGGGACTGTTGAATTTTATTTCTTCCCAAACAACTCAGAGAGAGTTACTGTTATTATCCTCATTTTGTAGAAGAAGCAACTGAGGCTCACAAAGGTAAAGTAACTCACCTGACATCACCTAGCACATTATAGTGTCCAAAGGCAAAGAGATCAGCTTGACTTCAAATCTATGCTTCCCACCATGACGACCTTCTTGTAGCTAACTACTAGTACTTCACAGTTGTTTGGTTAACTTCCCCCTCTTCATCATTAGATGAACTTAAAACACTTTCAGGAGCAGAGTGTAATGCCAAGCTAATCACCCAAAATGAGAACCCCTCAAACGTGTCATTTTAAAAGGAGGACTCTACAGATGTGGATATATATAGGAAACTGCCCTAGAGCAGCAGCATCTGCAGTCAGACTTTGCTGTCACTGCTCTGACTGCACCCTAGCAGTTATCCAGCCTTCTGGGATATTGCAGGGGCCCAGCTCAGGGTGGTGGGGGTAACCTTTCTGCAATCCTCTGGAAGGTACTTATTTATGAGCTTCTTTGGGGGCAACTGTATGGGCTACCCTGGGGAGGGAGTTCTCTTTTCTTTTTCTGGCAGGCTCTAGCATACCCTGTGATTAGCCACTAATTGCCATGCTCTTTGTCCTCTAGTTTGGACAAAGAAGGAAAAAAGATAAATCCTCTTTTGTAAAGGAGTCAGCTGGCTGAGCAAACTGGGAGCTGCTCCAACGGTTTGCTTGAAGGTATGTCCACAGCCCATCCAGAGCAAACGGAAAGATCCCAGGCCTGAGCAACAAAAGCAAATTTTGCTTCAATGCTTTAGATTCAACAGTTCTCTCAAAGGCTGTAGAGACAGGGGCTGACAGACAAAGTCTACTGTAGAATCTGAAATGACTTGCTTTGCCATCTTGGATTTTCAGATCCACACAGTGGTGTGATTCCCACTTGCACAGTGATTCTGCAAGTTCTTATTAGAGTTAATTCTTAATTATTCACTTTGTAGATGATCTAAGGCCTCCTTCTGTGCACTTCCCACTTTTTCACATTTCAGCGCTAAATAGAAGTGATGTTTTGATTATCTGTTCTTCTGAATTATCTATCTGGTGTAATTTATACCTATGTTTGTATGGGAAATCAAGAGTAAACTTTAAAATGTTTCTTTCAACAGGAATACTGGCCAGTTGACTCACAAAATATACCCTTAATCATGTGGAGAGCAAGCCAAGGGGTAATGAATAGACAGATTATAAATTGATTTCCACTAGGCTGACAAAGATTATTTATTCCATTACTACAACCCTCCCCCATCACTACTGCATTTTAATGTTCACAAATTATAGAGCATTTTCCACCTAGTGTCTCATTTGATACCTATGCTGGGGTACAGGCAGAGCTGGTGTTAGTCTCTCCATTCTGCTAAAAAGGCAACATGAGCTCAGAGAGTTCAAGTGATTTGTTCAAGGCTGCACAGCTAGTTAACCAAGCCTTGTGCTTCCAATTTTAGTGTGTACCCCTCTTTACTTTCTTCTTCATTGGTAGGCCCTGACCAAACATCTGCTTGTCCTTCTCTCTTTTCAAGATTTTAAGAGAATATCTGAGGTAACAATGGTGGAAGCAAAACTTACATCTTAATGGTCTCTCGCTCCAGATTGCATTTCTAACCAGCTTCTTAAATTCAATTCTCAGAGAGAACAAAGAGTGACTCCTGAGCCCTGTCTTGATGCAAATGCCCAAACTGCTTTGAACAGTAGTTACTATATTTTTCAAGTGCTTCATAAATTGATTGTATGATAACCAGTTGGAGTGCCTATATTTTGAAAGTCAATTTCCTTGTCAAAATTGCCTCAAAATGCTCTATCAGTCTTTTGATTTTTTTTTAAATTTTTTTAAAAAAAGATGTCTTTTAGAAATGGGCAGCGGCCTCAAATTACCATCTGCTTTAAATCTTAAGGACAGAGAGCAGTCAATTATCTGACAACAGAAGGTAGAGCAAAGAAACCCATTGGGGAATCACATCCTCTCCCACTTTATAGCATCCTTTCTCTTTATTAATTATTAAATCATGATTCTTTCCTTGGTCAATCAACTCAAAGCCATAAATGCCCATATGAATCAACATGCCGAACCCCAGGTGAAGTCTAGTTGAATTGAAGGCAGGAAGCAATCCTGCAGTGGTCGCCTTCCAATCAAGTAATTATTTACTACACTGCCATCTGTCTTTATTTTGCTAAGCCACTCGATCAGACACAGCAGTATCACCGTGCTCTGAGATGGTCATAAATCGTGCAGTACTTACACAGAATACTTGACCACAACATATTGCAAATCACATTTCATCACTTCATTTCCTATCAGTACAATTTGGACTCTTTGTTGTAGTTGGCAAACTTGCTAAATACCCCTGGGAAGTGAATAATATGAAATGCTGCATTTTTTGTGTGTTGTCAGAAAATGAATTAATTTATTAAGAGAAACTATCAGTCATCAATATCAGGGGAGATGCAGCTGTGTACAAGTTAGGATGTTATGTGCACTGATCTTATTTATATGAAAAGTTATCCTTTTCATATAAGCCTGTGACACGGCATAGAAATAATTGTCATTAGTGGGTAAATTACCTATAAAGCTGATTTCTATTCACTGCTTTATTAACTACACAGTATATGGGTGCTCTGCATTGCTAATATTTCCTTTAAATTATAATCTGTGATGACACTGTTGTGCCTGCATTGGAAAAGCTATGATGATAATCATTAACATAGTATAATGCAATACTTAAGATTTATCAGGCTCTTATTAAGCCCTATATTACAGCATAATATAATGAAACACAAGCTTATTTCTTCCAATTCAAAATCTAAAATGAGATTTGGGTCATAAATTGCACAAACTTCAAAATAATGCGTGGAACTGCAGTGTGGAGTTAATTTCTATCATTATTCTGTTGTTTTTCCTCATGTTCTTCATTTATTTGTGTAACATTGCTTTTTCTTTTGTTTACCCTCAATAGTTGTTACTTATAATTATTTTATTAGCATCTGACTGTATTTTCCCTTTCTTGACTAAGAAGCAGAAATATTTCAAACATCAAAGTTGATTTAAATAGGATACCTCCCTTGGGAAATAAAAAAGGGATGCAGTTCACTGCCAGGGTTCTTTAAGAAATGCCACAAAATTTGGTGGCTATGTTGCATTATGGAAATAAATTGATGGTGTATTTTGGTGAATTTGTCAAAATTGCCTCAAAATGCTCTATCAGTCTTTTGGTTTTTTTTAATTTTTTTTTTTTATTATGAGGAGTGGGAGTAATATTTGTCAGCTACATTGCATCTTTCACTTTGAAGAAATCAATATGATATTCAAAGCAAATGTGCGATCTAAATACAAATAGTTTGTTTTTCATTCTTATTTTTTAGATGGAAAAGCATTATAGCACAAAAGCCAGAAAAAAATTAAAATAAAAAGTAGGGAGGTGATAACAGAGCAGGTTTCTGAATATTAGATTATGTTATTACCCTCCAAGTCAGTTCTGTCTTACCAGAGACAGGCAGCCCTCATGGTAGACGTTTGAAGGAGTACATGAAGACAGTCTTGCCCTATGCCCACATCTCAGATATCACCATTGCCTCTCATTACGGAAGTCATCACTATCTCTAGCTCTCTTTCTTAAAAGGTAGAATAGCAGCTTCAAACAGACAAAGGTCTGGTTTCCAGGTTTACGCACAAATCTGCCAATCTCATCATCAACGCTCACTTCCTTTGCTCCAATTTTAGATGAAGCATTTTTCTTTGTTCCTCAGACCAACTCTTCTCTTCATGCCTTTCTCTTGATTACCTCTTTCTCTTGAATCTTACTCCATTTCTCCCCTCTATCTTTAATCTCTGTCACTCTCTTGTGCCCATTTCCACAATCTGGACACATGCTAGGTCTCCCGCTTTAAGGTCTATAGATCTCCCGTAACAAACCACCTCAATCTCATTCCTCCCCTTACTTACATCCTACCTTCTCAAAATGTTTGGTTGCAGTCGTAATTCTCTGTTTAGTTATCTCATAGTCTCTCCTCAACCCACTGTGAAACGGGTGCTGACAATATTTCTCTAGAGAAGCTGCTCCCTCCCCTGCTTCTTCTTTGGGGCCCTTTTCATATGCCTTGGAGCTCTCAAATACACACACTCTGGGCTCTATTTTTCAGAATTATGGTTTCTTTTTTTTTTTTTTTCTTCCAATCTTGTATATCTTCTTCTTCTTTTTTTTTTTATTCAATATCCACCTTTTCTATGATGTCCCCTTAGTTAATTTGATAGAACTGCTATTAAAAAATACCAAATATTGGGTGATTTAAACAATCAAAATTAATTTTCTCATAGTTTTGGAAGGTAGAATTCCAAGATCAAGGTGTCCACAGAGATGATTTCTCTCTGAGCACTTTGCCTGGCTTGAAGGTGGCTACCGTCTCACCGTGTAAGGACATGGTGACCCTTACGTTTGTCTCCTACACTCTTTTTATAATGACCTTAGTAATACTGAATTAGGGCCTACTAACATGACCTTGTTTTACCTTAATAACATCTTTAAAAAACCCCATCTCTAAATAGAGTCACATCCTGAGGTACTACGGTTAGAACTTCTACATGAATTTGGTGGAAGGGGGCTGGGCCTGGGTCACAATTTAGTCAGTAACATTTGAATCTGCATTTTAGACTCAGTTTATTTCTTTGAGACTGGGACTATTAACTGCCCAGTGGACACTTGCAGCGGGTTTTCCCATAGGATACTGTCTGAAATTGCACCAGGTATCTCATTAACCTTGCTTTTCCTCTTGTGTTCCCCATCTCTATCCGTACTCCCACCACTCACTCACTCAGCCAAGGACTTTTTCTTCCCTCCTCCCTTTCCTGTTTCCTACACATCCAATCAATTCCTCATGTTGCTCTTCTTAACTCTGAAATATTTCTCAATTTTGTCCCTTTCTCTCCATCTCTATGGAGGCATCTGTAGTTCAAGCTGTTGCCTTGGTCTGGATGTGAGTTCTCCTCCAAAAGTTCACGTGTGAAACAATGCAAGAAAGTTCAGAAAATAAATGATTGGAGTACGAGAGCCTTAACCCAATCAGTGAATTAATCCCCTGATGGGATTAACTGAGTGGTGACTGGAGGTAGGTGTGGTGTGGCTGGAGGAGGTGGGTTAATGGGGGCATGGCTTTGGGCTATATATTTGTATTTGGAAAATGGAGATCTCTTCCTCTGCTCTCTGATCATCATGTGAGCGGCGTCCCTCCACCATTTCTTCTGCCAGGTTTTTCTGCCTCACATAGAGCCCTGAGGAATTGAGTTGAATTTCTATGGACTGAGACCTCTGAAACTGTGAGCCCTCAAATAAACTTTTTCTCCTCTACAATTGTTCTGGTGGGTCTTTTAGTCATAGCAGCAAAAGAGCTGACTAAAACATTCTCTCACTTTGATTATTGCAGAAATCATTTTTATATGTCTCTCTGTTTCTGTTCTAATCCTCTTTGAATCATGTGCCATATAACTGAAAGACTATGAACTCTAACCCATGTTGGACCATATTACTCCCTCCCTTAAATCTCTTTGATAGTCCTCATTATCTACGGAATATGGCCCACATTTTTTAAGATGACAAATGAAGCTTTTAAAGTCTGGATCCTCTTTATGGGGGGCAGCCTCATATTTCATTATTGTCTACTTCATATGCTTTTCACTTCAGTAACACGAATCTGTCTCTGGTTGCCCATGTATCCCATTCTGCCGTACTCTCATGTCTAACCTTTACTGATGCTCTCCTATTTGCCAAGAATGCTGTTCCCAAACCCTCTCTTTGTTTTTCTCTCCCTCAACATTGCCTAATTATCTCTGACTCAACCTGTAATTCTCAAATCAAACATCCTCCTTTCAGCCTTTCAGGGGTTAACTCCCACCCTCCTTAATGCTTTATTTATACCTATTATCCATTACCCTTACTAGGATGTGAGTCTCCTGGGGGTACAGACCAAGTTATTAATCTACCCAGCATCTTCACCTACAGTATGCCTACCACATAATACATACCCCAAAATATCCTCATATCTTTGTGTCATATCATCAGTGGGCTCTATTTTAAAGTTCAGTTAAAGAGATGAATTCATGATCTGTCCTAATTTTTTAGTAATTCTTTGAATATGTTCTTTATTTCAAACACAAAGAGGGTATGTTTAAAATCTGAGACTAAACAAGTATACCAAATTCTCTACAGGGAAAAAATAGTCACTAATCTGCATTAGTGTTTCTGCCTCTGACTTAGATTAGTGATTCACAGCATGATACATTCAGACTCATTTCCATGTTAGCTACACACCAGTTCATAGACTCTTAAAAGGAAAATATATGTTTTTCTGAGGAAGGAATTAATCTTCATTTTCTAAAACATCTTGCAGAAATTAATTTGGCAGGCTATTTTACTGAAGGTGCTATTTTCCTTGATGCTGGCTTTGTGGTTTTGTGATTAAAAAAAATTGATGACTACACTAAATTATCCTACATTTATGATTAACAGGGCAAAGGCCACTTGTGTTAAAAGTGGGAAAAACACTGGGGAAGTGTGCTCACATGAATCAGCCCAGAATTGAAGTCTGGGATTTTGTCCATATTGTGTACTGTTCTTTCCCCACCACCTAGAACAATGTCAGGCGCATAGTAGGTGTTTACTAAATATTTGTTGATTGAATAAAGAAGGTAGGTACATACCTTGCACCTGAAGAACCTGAGAGATGTCAAACCCTTGGCTGATTCTGACTATGACCACGCCAATCTCAAAGTCAAAGGCATCACTGAAAGAAGAAGCAAAGTTGTTAGTGTTTTAAATGGCTCCTCTAATATTCAAGCTTTGGAATATTATTAAACTTGCATCTTAGCTGGTGTGGTAGTTCACGGTAACTGCAGGTAATCTCAGGGGCTTGGGAGGGTGTGGCAGGAGGATTGCAAGTTCAAAGCCAGTCTCAGCAACTCAGCGAGACCTTGTCTCAAAAAATAAACAAGGGCTGAGGGTGTGGCTCCGTGGTTAAGTGCCCCTGAACTCAATTCCTGGTACCAAACAAACAAAAACAATCCTTTGCTTCTAGGATTTTGATGTCATGAAACCATCAAAATTCACTTTAGAATTCAGCCAAAAGCTGATGCTTCTTCTCTTTGTTTATTCTCCTCTTCTACTTTTAAAAAATACATTCTGGGTACAGGTAACCAAATCATTAACTCTGCAACCAACTCAAATAATATTAGTAACTAGAATTTTGCATAAGAGTCTGTCACATAATTTTAATATAACTAAATCTTTTATAAAGTGAGCAAAACAATCACTGATATATTTAGAACAGAGTGTTTACTGGTTGCAAAGAACCTTTGAAATTCTTAGCCTCCCTCCCTTTCATGAGGATTACATTTCTGGCACCAAGTTCATAGGTAAAAATCTCTCCAGTTCCTCCAAGGAACTTTTTTCCATTGACTCTGGACAAGTCATTTGAAGCAATACTTTTCACGGCAATCTGAGACAGTTGAAGATGGTTTTTGTGCCTTCTCTATATCCAACCCAGTGAGATTAGACCATCTGGAAGAGAACTGAAGGCTCCTTCCTTTATCTCTGCTCTTGTAGCATATGTTTCCACTGGTTGAAAATATGGAAGAAGTCAATTAATCATTTGAGTCATCTAAAATTTTTTTCTGTGGGAGTTTCCTTGTTCAATCTTCTATTGAGCTGAAACCCAGAATCTTTTACCATTGGCAACCTTCTCTCAGAAACAATGCAGCTTGTGATTGTCTCACCATATACAAACAGGTTTCCAATAAACAAAGTCAACCTAAATATTCAGACAATGTTACAAATAAGTTCAAGGCAATATAAGTATCCACTCAAAATTTAAACTATAGATGATATTCATTTAACAAAACAGGTTAATTCTAACACAATTTGCCACAAAGTGAATTCCACACAAACAAATCTTGGTTCTAACCATGCTTGATTATTTAAAAAAAAAAAAAAAAAAAAGACAATGTGCCTCACAAAATATCTTTGGATTCTGTGTTAGACAGAATAATGTCCCCTCCCCCAAGGATGTTTTAATCCCTGGAATCTTTAAATCTATTCCTTACATGTCAAAAAGGACTTGGCAGATGTGATTAGATTAAGGACTTTGGCTGGAGAGATTATCATCAATTACCTGGGTGAGCCAACTATGGTAACAAGTGTAGTTAAAAATGAAATTAGGAGGCAGAAGTGGAGGTTAGAATAATGAGATGCAACCGGGATTTAACAGTCATTGCTGAGTTTGCAGATTGAAGAAGGAGACCATGAACCACCCCTTCAGGTGGACAACCCTTAGAGCTGAGAAGCCAAGGAAAAGAATTTGTTCTAGAGCCTCCTGAAGGGAACAGAGCCCTGTCCACACTTTGATTTTGGTACACGAGGCCAAAAACTGTGTGGTATTAAGCTGGTGAAGTTGAGTTAATTTGTTAAGGTGACCTAAAAACTAAAAGAGATTCTAATTAAAATTAACCCATACTTAAGAATGTTTATATAGACACTTAAAATCTTTTATTCAAAGAAAAATGATAAAAATACCACACCCATGTAACAGTAGCCTGGTGTTAACAATAACACTATACTATACTTTAATCAACCAAAAAATCAGAAAAGGAAATGCAATACAGAAATGCATGATTGTCCTCCTTGTATGTTAACCCCAATGCTGTGTTAGTGAAGTCCTTTAACTTTACCAACACAGGCAGGTTTACACTAGTACAGATGTGAACTACCTTAATATTGAATTTTATTACCAAGAAGACTAATTACTAATTTGTTGTAAAAGCCAGAAGCCTCCTTGGTTCAGTGATATGGGTTCAGTAGGTCAACTGCGTTTTGGTCCCTTTGGTGTCTTAGAATGTTTGGGATGGCAGGGAAGTTGGAAGACAATCTCAAATAATTTTGCATCAAATAATGAACTCCTTGAATACACACATTTCTTCTTATTTGCTTTTTTGTTCTCTCTATCCCTTTTGTTCTCTCAGGTATATATGAAATTTCACTGAGGAATCTGGATAATCAAAGGGCAGATCCAATCCATTTGCAAAAATGTTCCACAGGTGACTGATTGTGATTCTAAATATATCAAAATTCTGTTTGCTGGGCTGAGGCTATAACTCAGTGGTAGAGTGCTTGCCTAGCACATGTGAAGCACTGTGTTCGATCCTCAGCGCCACATAAGAATAAATAAATAAAATAAAGGTATTGTGTCTATCTATAACTAAAAAAAAATTTAAAAATTCTGCTTGCTGATTCTGGAGAAATTCTGATCCCAAACTCCTGGATTAGCCATTACCTACTGAATTTAAGAGTACCAGCAGGAGCCAGAAGGCAGCCTATGAATTACAGGCTGTATATGTTGGCATACAATGTATTTAATATATAGGTGCCTTACATTAGAAAGACTGTTGAGTGAATTTGTTTGGTCAGTAATGCATATAATTTCAGAAGATGAAAGCTAGTTTCCTATGATTTTTTTCAATAGAACTCAGAATGCTTTTGTTATAAATTTGCCTGAAATGATGACAAAATGCAGAGCTCATTACATGCTATTTTTGAAGGGGTGAGGATTTCTGCCTCGTGTGGAGTGGATGTCTAGGTGCAGCTGTACCTCTTAGGTATGAAGTCAGAGCCTGTCCTGATCCCAGACACAGGAAACCTTCCACTGTTATTGTTGACGCAAAAGATGGCTGGTAGGCATCTCTCACATTGCCCCTCTTGTCTGATTATGTATTTTCATGCCTAGAGTAAAGGTTCAGTTTTCTAGAGTGCATCTCTCTGTATTTGTGGCCTTTGTTTCTCTTACTCAAAAGAAGAAACCAAGCCAGGTACTATGTGGATGTCCATGAACTTCTGGAGGCTACATAGCATTGAGTCATTGTGTTTGAACTTTAAGTTTGTATGATTCTGGTTTGGAAGCTCACCTTGGTTAATTTCTAAACTGTGATTTTTTTTTCCCACCATATTACTTAATTTTTACAGTATCTTTCCTTATATAATGGGAACAAGAATAGTACTTATTTCAAAGGTTTCTTAGGAGAATTAAATAAGAAAGTCCAAGTTAAAGATGTCAGCCTGGAGCTTGCTTGTCTTTTCAGGTCTATCATTATTTTTCTCCCAAGATTCTTGAAATGTTTGGCTATTAGTTGTCACAAACCATTTAAAACTCACATTCCTTACATAAAGCAATGCTGCTACCTGGTAGCAGAAGCACCTGGCATATGTGATTTCTCTATCAACAGAGAGAGAGAGATCTGGGGCTCTGAGATAGTGAACACATTATACAAAGTGTAGAACATGATGTCTGAAATGAGTTCAACAGCCAATCCCAGATTCCAGGTGTTCTGAAGGAAAAATTTCTTCCTTTTCTCACTGTCTTTTGCTTTTAATCTTGTAAACAGACTTTAAGGTTGTAGCTCTAAACAGTTACCTTTTTCTTTGACACACATTACCCTTCTCCCTCCAGCCTCCTGGGACATTCTGAGTCTCTCCAGTTCTTATTGGTGGTGTTTTTGTTTTTAACTTTGGTAAATAATTGAAAGGACCAGGAGCAAGTGCTCTTTTCAGACAATTTAATCTGGCACAAACAGTGTTCTGTGCAGTACAGGTTATGTACTACCCTGGTTAGTGCATTATAAACAAGAACTCTTCCTGAAAGCCATCACTTACTGTATGATTCCCACGTAGTTCTCAATCTCTGCCAAGGGAGCTTTCCTCCAGTTTTTTTTATATCCAATCACCAGAGTGTTTGGCTTCATTCTTCCTAAGCCTGAGGCCTAAACAGAGGACATAAACACATGGGCAATCCTACTGCACCAGGAAACTACCACTACAAATGAAAAATAATGTCCAAAGAGCACTGAAGTAATGTTCTGAAGATTCTGAAGATTAGATTACATTTTAGTGCATGTCCTTCATGCCTGTACCCAAGCATAAAATAGAAAGATTAGTTCTAAATCATCTCAGCCATAAATGGATTTTAGATGACAGAAATGTAGCTTTTCTAAATTAGCAGTCATTTGCATTTCTTCTGACACACTCATTAAAATGGTTCAATAATTTAAAATCAAGTAAGGGCCAGTTTAACTGTTGGTATGCATGTTATAACTTAGTGGTTCAAAGCTCATTTCCACCTGTTATATCCATAATGTCATTAGCAATAAAATTCATGTTTGGGAAATTCTTATATACAAGGATCACTGAAACCTCTCATATTATTTATTGAAGAATGACTGAACTTTGTTTCCAAAATCTAATCCTCTTGCATGATGATATCATTAGTAGTTACATTCCACATTAGATATTTCATTTCCCCCCCATTAGATGACAGGATATGGCTCCCAGTTAATCAGATTTAATTTGGCAATATTATCAAGTGTCTATTAATTGCAGAGTGGTATGTTAGGTGCTGTGAGAGAATAGTGCAATATCTTCATTGGCATTAAGGAACTTAGAATAAGGTGGAGGAGACAAGATATGCACAAATAATTGTAATATAAGTATAAATGTAGAAGGGACTGCATAAGGAAGCCAAAGGAAGAAAACTTGAATTCCAGCCAACGATGCACAGGCAGATTCATGGAAGAAGTGGCATTTGCTTTGAGTCTTGGAGTTTGGTTAGATGTTGCCCAGTAAAGATAAGGACAGCAGTAGGAGTAAAGAAGGCCATTCTGGTACGTGGGAAGAGTTAGAGAAATGACTAGAGTTGGACATTTTTAAAGAGATAGTAGTAAGAGGAAAAAGATGGGTACTAAGGGAGGGTCCCTGAATCAAGCTTTGCCTCCAGTGCATTTGGTATACTGCTCTTAGAAATGCACAGATAGCCCAAGAGTTCCTTGGAGCCATTTGTTTTGGCCCTTGGCACATATACAGCAGTATGGATATTGTCTTTTCCATAGCTACAGTCTGGGGATATGGTCATCTGCACTGTAACTTCTTAGATACAAAGAAAACTTTATTCAAAATGTTGTAATTGGCAGTGTTTAACTTCAGTGCCACTCAGTCTTGCCCTTTTGGCATGACCCCTCTGTACTCCACCTTGATTTAAAGAAATTCATGTGAATTTATGCATGCTCAGATTTTTTATCATTCATTCTGGACTAATCTAAGAATCCTTTTCCATGCCTATGTCTTTTGTCTCCCTGCTCTTATTCTATACCTGCTTGTAGTCCCATTCCTGGTTGAAAGTTTTCATCATTTTACAAATATTCTGTCGTTACTTTATATTAAATGTATAACCTTCTCAATATATTTAGCCAAGAGCTACTGCAAAGTAATTCATTACTGAAAAAAAAATCAGCATTTTGCAACAACACCTATTTCCATGCTTTAGCAAATTAATAACAGACGAAAAGAAGCTTATTGTGGATAACAGGCCTTTTAGAAATGACTTCTCTGCATGTACAGCTACTTTACAATTGCTCTTTGAGTGCATTGTAGTCAGAAATGCATCAAATGCCCTTAATCTCCAAAATATTATTGCTTAACAAGTATTTTCTTTTTCCTTGCCCACATAAGCATCAGAGTAACCTGGATGCATTCTTGAATTCTGACACTCCTAACTGGCAACTCTGAAAGTCAAACACTCCATTTGGTATCCATACTGTGGGGTTTTTCAATTGTATTACAGTCAAAACGTTTAGAAAGCCAAGCCCTACACTTCTGAGAGTCTCTTGGATTGTTTTTAGGATTTTTTTTTTTTTTGCACTCTACACTGCAGAGATGGGAACTATGGAAAGATTTTATGTACTTACTATGGAAGAGGTAAAGAAGGAGATGGAAAAGGGAAGAGAGAGGGGGAAAATGTGGATAACTGTGGGCTTTTATGTTGCGGTATAGAGATTATTACATTTTATTCAATATTCTGGAAATAATTCAGGTGGATAGGGAGATTTTCCACCCTGATCACCATGCATTTATTTAGTTGAGTCTAGCAGCTGCCCTCACACCATTTGCAAAAAAGAAAAAGAAAAGAATGCCTGACTTGAGCACTGCAATATGCAGTATGAGATGCAAAAATAGTTTGAAGTTTTAATAGGATCCTGAATGTCGTCAACCACCAGAACAAATTTACATTTCAATAAGTATGGGGATAGAATGTGTGCCGGTGGCCAAAGGCAACCTCGGTTTCTGTTTCCAGTGTATCTTTCCTAGTTCACTGTAGAACCTCTCGGCTTTTGTTCTAGCTTTGTCTATCCCCAGGAACTCGGAATGAATTCCTTACCCATCTGCATTAATCTCTGATGCTGGGCTGCCTGACTGCAGCCATTTGCTTCAGGAGCTTCATTAACATGGAATGCTAATTATCTTTTGTCTCTGTGCTCATTCCCTCAGTGCTAGCCTTACCTGAAGGAGACTTCGGACACCATCTCTGAAGCAGTCTGCTGCCACTGCGGCATAGAAAGCCTTGATTTTATTCTTTATAAGCCAGGCCTGTTTTTTAGCCATGCCACTGTTCATCTCCTTAACACACAGCTTGCGCGGTCCCTGTACGACACAATGAAATATTGGTTAGAAGTCTGCTATTGTACATCACACTGCTGTTGTTTTTCTAAAGGACAAAAATAGCTAGCAATGCCCTGTTGAGTTAAGAAATGCGGAAGAGGGAAAAACACCTTCCTAAACAGAGTTCACACGGATTCAACCTTTTAGAGAGGACCTGTGTTGCTCACATTCACTTTCCACCCAAAATGTCTAAGCTTATTAACACCTGCTTAATTAACTGCATCATACTGAAAGAAAGAGAAAGCAGAGGGCATCATGACACTTAAGAAAATACTCCAAATGTGATTGAAGAGGCTCAGGATAAATGCATAATTCAACCTTTGACTCCATAGAGGGAGCCACTTTTAGTAACACCAAAGAAATCTCAGCTAGAGCCCCGTTTTAAGAAATGGACAGAGCTCTTGGGAATTGGACCATGGTGAGCTGCAAATCCTGTCACGAACTGCACATCTTGATAACTCTGTTAGGCTGAGGCGTTGCTTTTTTTGTGTGTGGCAAGAATACCCTTGTACCACTTTTCCCTGTATAATGTTGACAGGCTTCTACTCAAATGTATTCACATTTCCTTCTCACTCAGTGAATGTGGTGGGAACAAAAGTTCACATATCTAGGTCACAAGAAAAGCAGAAAAGGTTAAGAGACAAGGAGGCTTATTGTAATGGTAGTGAAGGCATTTCATAATTTCAAGATTTTTAACTAAATTTTTATTCTTGTTTCTCCTTCCTTAAAGGTCCAAGCTAGCTTTTTTTCTTCTTATGTTTCATTTCAATTCAAATGGCATTTCCGAGTAATCTACCGTGTGCCCCATAGACAAATCTATTATTTTCGTGAAAATTTTTTCAATTCATAGACAGATTTGTGTTTTGTTCAGATGTCTTAGATTTCATATGAGTCTCTTGGGATCTTGATGAAGCGCAGTCTTAGGTCTGAAAAGGGCTCAAGATCCTGCATTTCTAACAAGGTTCCAGGTCAAGTGACTGCTGCCAGTCCTTAGGCCACACTTGGAGCGACAGTCTTAGAAGGACTTTGATGGGAGAGAAAAGGCATGAGGATAATATATGAAAAAGAGTTCAGGCTTTGTAGACAGACAGAACTGGTCTAAAAATCTAAGCTTGGCCATTTGGAGGTAATTGATTATTTCTGAGCTTTGAAATTTTATTCTAGACATGGGGATAAACTCCCTTTCTTTCATGATTTAAGTAGTAATAATAAGATACCTACTCTCTCTGGGAGGTGATAGATGCTTGTCCAAACTGATATGTATGATCTTAAATGAATGTTCACAATCTCATTGGAGCCCCAGACTTAGTGGTAACTTACCACTGTGTTTGTTCAATTTTGAAGCTAAAAAGACACTGAATGTGGGTTCAGAATTGGCTCCAAAATTGACTGGCTGAAACCTTGGTTGTGCCATTTGTTCCCTCTTGAACTATGTTCTGTTATTTATGAAAATAAGGCAACTGCCTAAGTCCTCGCTGCCCCATGTGCCAGGCCATCTACATGTTGCTATTGAGCTTTTGAAATGTGCCCAGTCCACACTGAGACATATTCAAAGTTTAAAATACATACTGGATTTTGAAGCCTTAGTACAAAAAAAAAAAAAAAAAAAAAAA